>NC_136934.1:29594902-29772402 GCF_949987615.1 Pollachius pollachius | reverse complement strand
AAGTTTCTTTCTGGAATCACCCATGATGAACCATGTTTGTGTGACGTACTAATGAGGAGCTGTATATGACTCAGTGACTTACCTGTCTCGTGCTGCTTACCTGTCCATTTGAGGCACACCTGAGTCATAAGGAGTTCCACTGCTCCATAATCAGAACCAAAGCATCGTAGGCCTATCACAATGAGTAAACAGTCGATATGTTTTCTAAACTGATTATTCGTTAAATAGTAATAACAAAAGTCATTATAGAATACTGAATAAGCCACAAAGACACACACACACACACACACACACACACACACACACACACACACACACACACACACACACACACACACACACACACACACACACAGTAGAGGTCTCTAGCTTGCCTCTGCCAGTGTTCTAATCCGGCACTGGACTACATTCCCAAAATATAATCATAGAACAATAATCTCCTGGCAGGCCTCACATAGAAACAATCATTGATCCATGTCATATCATACAATAACCAAAAACACGCACCAACACATTAACAACAAAATGACCACCATCAGAGGTATATCATTTTCACTGCACTGATCAGGAATGACAGGAACAATTTATTTATAATCTTCTGAACCCTGTATGTCACCTATTATTCCCATCATATGACTGCACAGCATAATCTCTTGATCAAGTCTAAACCCACACACATCTCTCTCTCTCTCTCTCTCTCTCTCTCTCTCTCTCTCTCTCTCTCTCTCTTTGACTGAAAGCCAGCTGCCCCTCAGTGTCCATGATGGTCAATCACTCACCTTGTTTCCAGGAGAACCAACATATAGTATCTGTGTGTTGTGTGTGTCAATCATTAGCACACCTACAGCAACACGCAGCCAATTGATGCTAATGAATTTTCCTTTCTTATTGTGACAAGTGATTGGTCTAAAGGGAGAGTGACAGCCCCCAGATGGCAGCACCTGGCTCTCTGATGGCAGGGCGGGACAGTGTGTACAGCGACTTCACCTCTGACCTCTGGTGTGTGTGTGTTGTTTGTCTGTTGGAATTACTGGTTGTCTTGGGCCCTAGAAGGATTGGACATTTGAGATAGTGTGTGTCTATGACAGGTAGAGAGACATGTTCTTCACTGCTTTATCCAGCCTCGTTCTGACTCTTTGTCTGTATGTGTGTTTCTGAACCCCCGTTGGCCTTTACCAGCAGCTTTATCATTAGTTCCGGGAAAAAGAGAGTGGGGATTACCGTAGCCATTTTATCAAGACCTGCGGGATGTGTGAGTCACGCCAGTGCACACTTTGGGGTGGGAGTGTGTGTGTGTGTGGGGGGGGGGGGGGGCGTTAATATTAGCCTCAGCCAGCATTCCACACCCCCTGTTACTATACTCAACTCTGTCAGCTGTGTGTGTGTGTGTGTGTATGTGTGTGTGTGTGTGTGTGTGTGTGTTTGTGTACCTGTCTCGTATCTCTCTCTTGTTTTCTCTGTCACTCCAATCACTCATTTCCTCCATCATCAGGGGTTAAAATCTCACATCACAATGTCTGGGCATTGCAATCAAACAGTTTGTAGAGATTCCAAGTTGACAAGCAATGTGGGAACTAATTAAAGGTCTGCCTTTTCCATTTCGAAAACACACACACATGTCATGCACACAAACACACTAGTCCTTCTTTGTAGCTGCACTCTCTGCTCTTCCTCTCACCTCCTTATCCACGGTCCAGACTTCCTCTCTGCCTTCCTCAGACCCCCCTGTTCTCATGGACCTTCCTCCAGTAGTTTTCCACTCCATCCAGTTCCTCTCATTCTTTATTTTGCTAACAGAGGGCTGCTTCGAACCCACATTCCCGCCATACGTGTGGGCATGGATGCATATGTTTGTGTACATGTCTCATTCATAGCATTTCACGCGTAACTTAGCATCGCTTTCCACTATCGCCCCCTACAGGACCAAGCCAGCAATAAGCTTACTCCACTCAACTAGAATGCAGAACGAATATAATATATACTGTTTAGTACATTTAGATTGAAGGTGGACTGCATTTGATCAAATATCATTCATAGTCAAAAGTGTTCAAACCAGTTTTTCACACACAGATATTAACTCTCTCTGAACCCCCGGTAAGATAGCTTTTAAACCGGCCATTTGGCCGGTTTAATAGGAGGATACCAGAGAGAAAGAGCGATTTGTGTTGAGAAATTAGTCGGCCTGAAAAGATCTGGTATATTATGTCAGCTTTCAGGAATGAGGGACATAATGGAGGCAGGGCAGGCTTGGGGGCAGTGGTAGTGGGGGCGTTGATATAGAAAGGATAAAGTGGGGACAGACGGAGGGTGGAGGGAGAGGGACAGTGATGGATGATGGTGGGTTGGGGGGGGGGGGGGGGGGGGGGGGTGGTAGTTGGAACTGAATGAGTGAGAAACTGCTCGGGTCCAAGTGATGTCCCGAACGGTTGAACAACCCACAGTAAGCACTCTCTGAGAACGCCTGACTTCTGGGATGTCACCATCAGCAGGAACAGCTCCCAGCATTGTTCCCCAGCTGTGGAGGCATGGAGGCAGAAAGAGGAGGCCCCTCATCCGATTATTACCAGCCAATGAACCGGAGACGCGATGCAGCTCCAGATTAGCATCGAGGTTAATGTAGATGGACTTCTAAGCATATATTAAATAGGCTCTAATAGAGCGATGCGCTGCTAAGCAGCTTAGCTCATTATAAACACCTCGTTGGCGTGCGCGAACAGAGGTGTGAATCTGGCCCTCCGCAGCACATTATAAAAGTATTTAGTGTGGCTCCTCAATGAGGAGGAGTGCACACTGGAAACCCGATGAGTGCATGATGTGAAAGCAGTGTCTGAACCCCCCTTCCTCACACACATACACACACACAGACACACACACATACACACACACACACACACACACACACACACACACACACACACACACAATGTGACATTCCAGCGCCTGCACACACTGGTTACCTGCAGAGCATACGGCGGGAAATGCATCTGTTTAGTGTTTCAGACGGTGCTGCTTACTTGTCTCTGTGTGTTTACGAGTAATAAGACTCTGCGTCGTTGCTGAGTCAGTGGTGGTGTTTGCGACCCTGAGCTTAGCCCTCTGACCCTGACGGACAGTTAGAAACATTCCCTGGAGAAAGCCAGCTCTGTCTTGACTGTAGCATCAGCGCGGCTGCTGACCCAGGGGACAAACGCAGCAAGAGGAGGAGGCGGAGGGGGACGCTGCACAACACAAAGGTGTGTGTGTGTGTGGGGGGGGGGGCATAGGGGAGAGGTGACAGAGTGGTAAAATGGCCGGACATAAATGCAGGGGCCGAGAGAATGAAGTCTTGTAACAACTAGCCTGCTGCTGTACCCCCGCTTAGTGCTCTGGGACGCCTTACACCCTGACGTCACACACACACACACACACACACACACACGTACATACGTATGTACATACATAAATACTTACTTACATACTTACATACATACACAAACATGTACACACAGACAGGCACACACACACAGTCACACACACCTGCATACATTTAATTGACACACACTATCTACACATACAAAGACACACATATGTCTGGAATTCGTCCGCTGACGCTGTTTGTGAGCTAGCTCCCTGGTGTGAGATGAACTCTCTAGGAGAGGGGATCAGACAGGATGTAGGCACCACACACACACACACACACACACACACACACACACACACACACACACACACACACACACACACACACACACACACACACACACACACACACACACTACCACCATCATTATCAACAAAAAAAAATTATTCCACAAGCACATAAACAAACTGCATTCAGTCAAATCAAAGAAGACATTTGGCAGCTGACTTATTGTTTGCACAATGAACACACAAACACACAAAGACTCTCACACACACACACACACACACACACACACACACAGCGACTCTCACACACACCCACACACACACACACAGCGACTCTCACACACAACAGTGTTGCTATCACATCAATGTGACTTTCACTCTGCCGAGAACTGTCGGTGGTAGGGGATGGATAGAGCAAGTGAGAAAGATGAGACGCTGTAAAGATATCTTTGAGAAACAGGCCATGTGGTTGAGTGAACGCAAGAGGGAGAGAAAGACAGAGGCAGAGACAGAGAGATACCGAGAGGGAGAGAGAGAGCTACAGAAGGGGTGTAAAATCCAGTGGGCCGCTTGCGGATTGGATTGGGTTTCCTCACCTTCACGGAAACACTTTAACAGTCTATACAGTTAGACTTTTAACATGTAAGCAGCAGTGATAAACACACGCACACTCACCCACACCAACGATCACTACAGTGCGGGCAGTGACCGCTGCATGGGCTGAGGTGGTGGTGGAGGAGGAGGGGTGGAAGGGGGCCTGCAAGCTTTGTGCAGGCCCAGCATTGTGTCTTTGTTGGAGGGAAGGGGTTTAATGATGCCCTTTTCATTCCCCCTGCCCTGGGTCCCTGCAGAACACATTTACCCCAGACCCCTAGCAGCTTTTAATTAGTCAGATGGGTGGGAGGGTGGTATTATGGGGTGAGAAGGGGTGATGGGTGAGGGAGAGGGAGTAGGGAGCTTCTAAAAGCATGACATTGAGCTATGAATGAGATTAGCAACAGAAACTATTTTGCCGACTTTTGAGAAGAACAAGAAATCCAATGGTGTATTTTCCCGGGGAGGTACAACTGGCACACGAACAAGCAGAAGAGACGAGGTAGATCTCACACTCCATTTACCAGCCTCGACTTTAGCAGGGGATTCCTGCTGAGGTCCACATGCGTCTTGTTTCGGTCGGACCCTGTTATTATTTCTCGGGAGTCAACAAAGAGAGCGAGAGAGCAACAAGACCGGCGAGCGAGAGAGAGATTGTTTGGCCAATTAGGGCTTCTACAGATGAAAGCGTCTGTTTGTGATTCTCCTGGAAAACTGTCTCCTGTGGTGTGCTGCTGCTTGTCCACCACGCTCCCTTTCACTTACTAACTCAATCCCTCTCTGTCTCGTTATACACACACACACGCCTCTGACTTTGTAGCCAGGGGTAATTGGGGGGATATTCCAGGTATGTTTGATTCGCCATCGCTGACAGAGACCTCTGATTTATCAGTTAGCTGTTGCTCCCAAGCATAGGCCCATGCTTTACTAACAATGCATGTTTTGACAAGCCGGTTACGAGCTAAGCGGTGCAGAAGCAGACAAACAGAGGGGGAGGGGGTCAGGGGCCCTCGCTTGGAGCCAGTGAGTCTGTCACCTAACAAGGGGTCCAGACAGGAGCCACAGCAACATGAAACATGAGGGGCGGGGTTGGGGGGGGTTGCTTATACCTAAATATTATCTCATACACTGCAATCGTAGTAATGTGCAAATGATAGCTTGCCATAGCCTTGTGCTAAATGTGTACAATGCACATCAAAAGTGGCACTGTGACTGTGAGCTTGTCACACCCGTTTACTGCTTGGCCTGCACTGGGCAGCACTCGTCTCTCAATTATTACTCCTCTTTTCCAAAAAACAACCTTGCGCTAAAGAGGCAGGCACTTTTCATGAATGTGTACATGTGGTAGATGGGAAAATCCATGAGTAGGGTGCAGGGCAGAGAGGAGACAGGGAAGAGCCATAAAACTAGGGTGAAGATAAAAGGGGAGAGAGCGACAGTCTGACTGTCTCCAACCCCCCTGCCCCCGCCCCCACCCCCCGCCCTACTGATTGATGGAGTCGGGGCTGAACCAGAGACAGACTGTTGGGAGACAGAAGCTCAGGGCCACCAGCCCTCATTTTCAGAACACTGGCAGTACTCACCAACGGATAAACTAAACAAAGTTCAGAGACGCAGCAAACAGAAGTCAGTTCAATCATGTTGGATCGTGTAGGAGAGCCCTCGGTGAACTCCAACTAACCCAGAGTCAAGGGAGACGGAGAGGAAGATTAATGGCGTGCCTAGGTTATGATGTGTGCTTTTCAACATCGGGTCTGACCTGATAGGCTTCTTTCTAAATCTGTCAGCGTGACAGGCCTGCACACGTCCCACTGAGAAAAATAAAGGCCTTGTTGTTGACACGGTGCTGGGCGGACTCGTGTTACCTGTTCATAACAACATGTGCTGGCTTCAGATCCACGCTGGTTTTCCCGCTGTGCCGTGCGTGTTTCACTAACCCTCCCAGCCCAATGGATCCATAGCACACCCATACTCTGACGCCAAGCTGCCAATGGGTGTCAATGTGTGTGCAAACTTCAGTACTTCTGTGGTTGACCTTTTCCGTTCCCCTCTCTCTCTCTCCCTCTCCATAGCTTCTTGTGGGACGAGTATGCGGTGGAGGTGCGGATCAATGATTACCTGGACATCATCTGCCCGCACTACGCCCGCGGTGAGGTGCCTTCCCAGGAGGCCGAGCGCTACGTGCTCTACATGGTGGAGAAGGAGGACTACGAGGTGTGCAAGCCGCACTCCTTTGACCAGCTGCGCTGGGAGTGCTCGCGGCCGTTCGCACAGCACGCGCCTGAGAGGTTCTCAGAGAAGTTCCAGCGCTTCACTCCCTTCACCCTGGGCAAGGAGTTCCGCCAGGGGGAAAGCTACTACTATATCTGTGAGTATTACACACAGCTAGTCATGTAGCAAAGTCAACAACAGGGAGCTCTGTTGGTGTCAACACCAGTATTGCTGTTGTGCTAAAGAGTCCTCCTCCATTCTCTCCGCAGCCAAACCCCTACACCACCACGGTGAGGAGTGCCTCCGACTTAAGGTGGAAGTCACGGGGCCCAAAGGCTCAGCAAAGACCAAGGCAGACAAGGCCAAGGCGGAGGAGGTGGAGAAAGCCGGCTTCGGCGGAGGAAAAGTCAAGTTCCCCGAGGCCGGAGGAGTGCACAACCCTAACAATCTCCCAGCAGGTGAGGATTGTTCCAGAACATTATATTACAACAACAGCTACAACACCTATAGCAAGGCTGTGACCTCTATTAAAAGAGTAGTAGCCGTAGCTCCACCGGCTGTCTTTACCACGGGGGAGTGGGGCAATACATTTACTGACACCTCTCTCTCTCTCTGTTTCCTTAGACGACCCGGCTGCCATGGAGCCAAATGTCCAGAGGAGCGTTGGCAGTGCTGGTGTACAGCATGGCTCCTACTCCCTCGTCTTTACAATCGTCCCCGTTTTATTAGCGCTGGTGCTCCACTGAGGCGGCCTAGGTGCAGCTGGAACAGAGACAATGCTCACCGAGTCAATGCTGGTCATTGACACAACAGACATTCAACAGAGTTTTTTACAGAGATTTTTTATACAAGCACAAACAAAGCTGCAGGTGTGTGGTTGTGTGTGTTGGCGTTGTGAGTGTGTCTGCGTGATTGTATGGTTGCGTGTGAATGCAGAATACCCCGGGGATGTTGACCATCCCAGGAAGAGGACCTTGAAGATGTATTTTTGGTGCTTTTTTTATGGCAATGGTTTTGCTCTTCTTTTTCGACATGTAAATCTGTCTAGTATTTTATTCTGAAGATATTCATCAACAAAGGGTTCAAACGTGTGTTAGGAAAATGATGAATAGAAGTTTGAACTTTGTGTTTCATTACAAAAATACAGTACACGTGTTATATTCTAGTCATTATGCTTCCCACAATTACATATACTGGAAATAGCATGTATCAGTGGTATACTTTGTTTAAAGTTGTTGTCATGTGGTTCGGTGACTTAAAGCTTTTAATGTGACTCCAGTAAATACAACATATTGTCATACAAATCCAATGAGGAACATCTTCACATTTAATCAAAAATCTCCATCCACTGTTTTATTAATGGCCGTAGGTGGAACATATATCCAATGAGCACTTTGTGATTGGCTTTATGACAGTAATTTTCTGGGTATGAAACTGACGTGTAGAGTTTTCTCAGAGTTGTAAAGTGGCTTTCATCAAACAAAACAACAGCAGGCATCTTTCTTCACATCGACTGCTCTGTCTGGTAGCCTGTTGTTGTTTTATTTCCGTTCATATCGCCATTCAGTCATTATCTGACTGTTGGCAACAGCCTGGTACTCTGTGTCCAAAAGATGTGCCATGTGTCATGGTCATGACACATACTTTGACATGAATATAATTTAATCACATAAATTAGGTTATTCAAATGATTTGATGAGAGTCAAAGAAACACATTTGTTCTTTCTGGTTAAAAACATTGATATTGTTTTGTAAATGTTTGTATATTTGAACATAGAGTAAATTATATGAAAAGTTTGAAATGTGAAAAAAATTAAAAGAATGTTATAAAAATAATTGGCCTGTTTTCAACCAATTATTGTGCTGTTGCTGACATTTTGGTGTGCTATTCTAACAAAACGTGAAGATTATGCCCTTTGCTTGACACATTGTACACACATAGTCCTGTTCAAACACAGCTAATATTTCCAAAGCCATCTTCACTCTCAGGCAATAGCTTCACTCTTCACATGGTCTAGAAGACCACAACCTCCCATTTTCTCTCACGCCCCTGACATGGTTTATCCTGGCCAGGACTTCACAGTCTCCAGAGCCAACACCACCGTGGAGTGCGGGGGATGGGGGGGGGGGGGGAGCAGTGAAGCGGGCGGAGAGTAACCCCTTTTGCAAACTGTCATCAGGGTGTAAAAGTGTTTCTTTCTCTATCCTCTCAGACCCTTTTACCCTTCACTTTTGCAGCGATTGAATTGGGCCGGTACTCACCAATACGCAGTACCGGGACTTCTGATTTTTACCCATCTGCGTACCGTTACTTCTTACTGCATATTGTAGTTAATTTAACATGTTGTGGATACCTATAAAGAGAGCTAGTGCAACTCAAGCTAATTATATTATATCTTAATGTAGCGACCCTGGGACATTTAAAGAGTTTGTGTATTATGTGTTGCATTGTATTTTGTTGTCCGTAATGCCAGTTCTATGTTCATGTATTGGAATGTTCCACTTGTCAATCAGTGTGGGGGGCGAATTATCAGGTCAGCTGGGGGAGGGGCTTGGGAGAACAGGAGGGTGGGGGCTTGCACGTTGAAGGGACCGGGTTGGGGGTTGGGGGTTGCCCGGGTAACCGGTTTGTAACATTAAAGTTCCTTCAAGTACTCATGACTGGACATCGCTATGTCACCGGCGAGGTCATTACAATATAAAGACTTCTCTACCCAGAATGCAACATATTACCGCGTGAATTGACGTGCATAGAGCGCTCCAAATGTGCAATATTTATATTTATGTACAGGGAGCAGAAATGGTAAAATAAAACTGGTCACCCTCTCTGGATGGAGAGGACTAGACAGAGGAATTCAAGAGTAAGTATCTAAGTTGTGATATCTTTATTCCAATACACTCTCTCCAGGGGCGTAGGAATGAGTTTAACATGGGGGGGGGACACATATCGGAAACCTGACAGATCCGTTAATGGTTTGAACAGAAATATGTTATGAATTAACTACACTGAAAAAATTCACAAAGATATTTTATTCTACTAAAAAAATACATTTGTAAATGTAAAGGAGAATACATTTTGAATGGCAGTAATGAACTGATGAATATCAAATCAATTCTTTAATTGCACGCTGAATCATCCAGTTTTTTAGAATAAGAAGCGGTGACAAGACACTGTGTTGCGCTTTCAAAATAAAATAAAATATTTTTCTCCCCTGGTATAATTTTTAGGTGGGACAGATGCGCCTGTCTCCAATATTGGAGGGGACACGTCCCCTCCGTCCCCCCCGGTTCCTACGCCCTTGTCTCTCTCTCTCTCTCTCTCTCTCTCTCTCTCTCTCTCTCGCTCTCTCGCTCTCTCGCTCTCTCGCTCTCTCACTCTGTGTGCTCTAATTGTTTGTGTCTAATTTGCAGATATGCTACTTCAATCAGAGACGACAGAGCTGGGACTAGGGCAAGCAAGTTGAGAGACAGAGCAAACAAACAAGCAGAAAGCAAGTAGCTACAATAAAACCACACATAGTTGCCATCTCACTGTACATTGTATCCATTTAGACAAACAATATTTTCCTGTACAAAAATATGAACTAAATAAATTTGAAGATAAGGATTGACGTTTTTTTTAATTTTTTTTACAGAGAAATGTGTCTGAAAAGGATCAACTAGTATAGGGTTTATCTAGGTAAACCAGGCAAAAACACATGGTACCCACAAGAGCCACAAGCGCGCGTGCCGTGCAGTTTCTGATTTAGAGTACTGGCGCCTTTTTTATTCCAATTCAAGCAAAAGTTTTGCTTGAATACATGTTCCTTCTATCAACCTCCCCACAATCGTTTTAGCCCAGCTGCCTGTCAATCCACACGGCTGCTGGAATGAAAAGGTGCTGGTTGCTTACAAACTTTCCTACTCGACCCCCGCCACGACCGACTCGGGAGATGAATTGCTTCTGCCAAATGTCACTCTCTGCTGTAAAAACAGGCAAACACATGCACAGCGAACATCACAGAGACATTCAAATATGATCCTATGTGCCGGATAATGTATCAAATAGGGTGTTCGATTCCCAGCCGGAATGTTCTGGGTTCCATGTGCATGTCCGAGGCTACCTTGGCAACCCTTAACTCCTATACGATGTTATCGTTGGTTAGTTGGATAGTTGGATTTGTTTGCGTGTAAAGAGAAGGTCATCATATTTGATGGTGGATCTCTATATTAAAAAAAGATATTCTTATAGAGACCTTTTCCGTTCTTCTATATAAAAATAAGCGAGAAAAATCGAATTGCCACTTTGTTTTGCTCAAATCCTCATAGGCTAATTAATTATTTGCACTACACTACATGCAATGTTACAATATCATCTATGCAGCAGATTGCAACAAATGTCCCTAGATGAAGCCACAACTCAGTCTATTTTGCTAAACCCACTTCCATTATATTCACCATACATGTGTGGCCCTGAGTCTGTTACATTTGATACCCCTGCAGAAGAGAGCCACGTGTGTTAACCTTTTACAGTATGTTGCGCACATTTTGGCAGCCAATTGGAGCAGATTAGCCGCGCCCCCTTTCCTGTGTACCGAATCAGAGAACAGGATCCGTTGAAACTGGTTACATATACGGAAGTACAGTTGCCGTAATAGCGTAGATCGTGTGTTTGTTTTATTCAGTTTACCTTTCGTGATCATACTTATTAACACATCGAAGCATTTTACTAAAATAATTTAGTAGGTAGACCACCAACTAGCTTTTCCAGTCCAGTTATATGGATTTTCTGGTACTTCTGTCATGGGCGTGCATCGTTTTCACAGTCGGGATGTTCTCCACAGGACTGTGAGTTAAGTTGTAGGATGGCATTAAAACTTTAAAATGTAATTTTATCAGTAAAACTCCGTTTTTTACGTTTCTTGCATGTTGTCTGTGTGTGTGTGTGTGTGTGTGTGTGTGTGTGTGTGTGTGTGTGTGTGTGTGTGTGTGTGTGTGTGTGTGTGTGTGTGTGTGTGTGTGTGTGTGCGTGCGTGTGTGTGTTGTTGTAAACAAAACCTTGTTTTTGGTTTTGTTTACACCAGAACGGACCTGAAGAAGATGATGTCCACCAAAAGTTCGGACAACATCCAATTCCTCCCATTCCTCATGACCTGCCTCAAGTGAGTAAGATCTGGACTCGTCGTGGTTCCGCTCAACATAATTAGGTGAGTGCTGCATGCAGCGCTCAACTATTGTTCTTCATAAGTTTTATTGGTGTGAATGCTGTAAGCATTCACATCTTAGAAATGCTACATATTTATTTTTATTATTCCGCCACTATTTCATAAAGCGAATCCTTCAACATACTTCAACGTAGAAACATCAATCAAACATTAAAACGTTCAGCTCCGTTAGTACCATTATGCTATTTAGATTTTCTGTATACATATTATTCATAATTCCCGAGATATTCAAGTTATTAACCCAAGATTCCCCCATTCATTCACATTGGAAATTTCAAAAAACGCTTATTCATGCTTCATCCTCTTCAACACTTCAACAACTTAAGACATCATAACTTGGTCAAATTTCAACCGTTTACCATCATTCAAACAATTAAACAAATCTACACAATTGTATCTTCAATAATATCTAAACAGAATTTCGATATAATTTATACTTTTTTCAGATTCACAGTTTTAGTTTCAAACCGTCATATTCTTCAGTTGGTCCTATTAAAGCCGTCTGGTCAACCTCTGACAATTCAACACATCGTGACCAAGTCATTTTTCAACCGTTTACCTTCGTTAAAACCATTGAACAAACCTACAAACTTGTATCTTCAATAATATTTAAAACAATATCTAAAATTCCGATAGCTTTTATACTAGCTTTTATCCGATAGCTTTTATACGTTGCGTGCATGCGCACGCACGCACGCAACGTTTGGAACTCTATTCCACTCATTCATACTTCATTCTACAGATTTTATTCTACCTTCAAAATGTTCAGCAGATCAGTGTAATGATTCAACCTTCAGCTTCAGCAGTGTAGCGTAGCTTTTCAGCATCAGCAGAAATTAGCAGTAGGACTTCAAAACCCTTCAAATCATTCATACTTCATTCTACAGACTTCATTCTACACTCAAAAGGTGCAGCCAATTTCCTAGATTCAGTGTAATGATTCTTCAACGTTCAGCTTCAGCTGTACTATCCAAACAGAATTTCGATAGCATTTATACTTTTTTCAGAATCACAGGTTTAGTTTCAAACCGCCATAGTTTTCAGTTGCTGTCATTGATTTCCGTTGACACACACACACACGCATTAGCTCCCCCATTCTCTTAATAAGAGACACACACGCAATGGCTCCGCCATTCTCTTAAAACACACACACACACAGCTTTATTCCAATTTGATTTTAACATTTTGAAATCAAATATCTCACTTGATTAAAGCTATTCAACATTTCTACTGCCTTCTATTACTACTACTACTACTACTCCTACCACCACTACTACTACCATTACTACTACTCCTACCAATGCAACTACTACAATTACTACTACTTCAGCTACTACCTACTACTTCAGCTATTACTACTTCAGCTACTACCACCTACTACTTCAGCTACTACCTACTACTTCAGCTACTACCTACTACTTCAGCTACTACCTACTATTTCATCTACTACTACTACTACTTCAGCTTATACTACTACTTCAGCTACTAAAACTTCTTCAGCTACTACTACTACTTCAGCTACTAAAACCTATTCAGCTACTACTACTTATACTTCAGCTATTACTACTACTACTTCAGCTACTACTACTTCAGCTACTACTACTTCTTCAGCTACTACCTACTACTTCAGCTTATAATACTTATTCAGCTACTACTACTATATTTCAGCTTCTACTACTACTACTTCAGCTTCTACTACTACTTCAGCTACTACTACTTCAGCTACTACTACCTACTACTTCAGCTACTACCTACTATTTCAGCTACTACCTACTACTTCAGCTACTTCAGCTTCTACTACTATTTCAGCTACTACTACTACTTCAGCTACTACTACTACTACTTCAGCTACTACTACTACTACTACTTCAGCTACTACTACTACTACTACTTCAGCTACTAAAACTTCTTCAGCTACTACTAGTACTTCAGCTACTATTACTTATACTTCAGCTACTACCTACTACTTCAGCTTATAATACTTCTTCAGCTTCTACTACTATATTTCAGCTTCTACTACTACTACTTCAGCTTCTACTACTACTTCAGCTACTACTACTTCTTCAGCTACTACTACTACTTCAGCTACTACTACTTCAGCTTCTACTACTTATACTTTCATATTCTGTTAATTTTACATTTCTTCATTTTCAGCAATGCTTTGCGCTTTTCATTCAGCCGTCAGCATTCACACGCTTTTTCTGCAGGAAATGTAATTTCTAGTTCTCTTATTCTTCTCCTGCCTGTTTTTTGGTCTTCAACTCCTCCGCCATACTTTCAGCTACAGAAACAGCTAGCAGAAATTCAGCTTGTTCTACTTTTTTTTACTTTTTTTTTTCAAGCCCATTTCCTCTGAAACTTCAACTGTTTAAGACGTAACTAAATCGATTTTCAACCGTTTACCTTTGTTCAAACCATTTAACAAATCTACACACTTACCTCTTCAATAATATCTGACTAATACTTCAGCTACTTCTACTACTACTCCAGCTTCTACTACTACTTCAGCTACTACTACTACTTCAGCTACTACTATTACTTCAGTTTCTACTACTTCTTCAGCTACTACTACTTCTTCAGCTACTACTACTACTTCAGCTACTACTACTTCTTCAGCTACTACAAATACTTCAGCTACTACTACTACTACTACTCCAGCTTCTACTACTACTTCAGCTACTACTACTACTTCAGCTACTACTACTTCAGCTACTACTACTACTACTACTACTTCAGCTACTACTTCTACTTCAGCTTCTTCTATTTATACTTCAGCTGCTACTACTACTACTACTACTTCAGCTACTAACTACTACTTCAGCTACTAACTACTACTTCAGCTACTAACTACTACTTCAGCTACTACTACTACTTCAGCTACTACTACTTCTTCAGCTACTACTACTTCTTCAGCTACTACCTACTTCTTCAGCTACTACCTACTACTTCAGCTACTACTATTTTTCAGCTACTACTACTACTACTTTAGCTACTACTACTTCTTCAGCTACTACTACTACTTCAGCTACTACTACTTATACTTCAGCTACTACTACTTCTACTTTCATATTCTATTAATTTTACATTTCTTCATTTTCAGCAATGCTTTGCACTTTTCATTCAGCCGTCAGCATTCACACACGTTTTCTGCAGGAAATCAATTTTTAGTTCTTTCTTTCTTTCTTTCTTTCTTTCTTTCTTTCTTTCTTTCTTTCTTTCTTTCTTTCTTTCTTTATTATTTTCTACAAACTTTGGGACCTATCTCCTTCCTCAATCTTTCACCTAGAGACTCCATTCAAATTTTAAAATATTCAGAATTGCTTGGAATCGCGCGCTTCTTTTCAGATTCTGTAAATATTTTATTCTTTTTAAGATATTCTACTTGTAAAATATTATCTTTTTTGTAACGTGGGAGTCAATGGGAGGACGGCAGAGCCGTTTACCTTCGTTCAAACCATTTAACAAAGCTACACACTTGTATCTTCAATAATATCTAAACGGAATTTCGATTTATTTAAACTTTATTCAGAATCACAGTTTTAGTTTCAAACCGTCATATTCTACAGTTGGTCCCATTAAAGCCGTCTGCCCATTCTGACACTTAAATTACTTAAGACATCATAACTTGGTCAAATTTCAACTGTTTAACATCGTTCAAACCATTAAACAAACCCACACACTTGTATCTTCAATAATATCCAAACAGAATTTCGATATAATTTAAACTTTATTCAGAAGAACAGTTTTAGTTTCATACCGGCTTCGTTTTCAGTTGGTCTCATTGATTAATGTTGACGCTGGAGCGTGAGGACGTTCAGCAGTGTTGCCAGATTGGGCGTTTTTTCCCGCTGATTGGGCTACTTTTGGAGGACATTCAGGCAGTGTTGCCAGATTGGGTTTTTTTTCCCGCTCCATTGGGCTACTGTTAATCACACACCGGCTCGCTATTCTCTTAAACGCACGCACGCACGCACACACACACACACACACACACACACACACACACACACACACACACACACACACACACACACACACACACACACACACACACACACACACACACACACACACACACACACACCAGCAGTTCAGGGCAATACATTTGACCTTTTACATTTCTGCATTTTTAGCAATGCTTTGCGCTTTTCATTCAGCTGTCACTTTTTTTGTTTCCAACCATTTACTTTTTCTTAAATGGTGTGCATGTTTACATTGTTTACTCCATTTAGACTTTTGAACTTTTGTTCATATCCCTTCACTTGATTTAAGCCATTTAACGTTTCTTTATGTCTTAATCTATGTGGCTTTATTAAAGAATATTTTCAACCTCACTTTGTACTACAGCACTGACCGCATTTTCTGCAGGAAATGCATTTTCTAGTTGAAATAACTCTAGTGTGTGTTGTTCTTGCGTCCATAGTAATCTGGGATGGTTATATTATGGAATGTTGAAGAACGACGGGACGGTAATCCTGGTGAACGTCATCGGAGCCTGCCTCCAGGTCCTGTACATCATCTCCTACTGCCACTACACCAAAGAAAAGGTTTGTCTTCACCACAGCTGAACTCACTGCAAATCACAAAACACACACTCAGTATTACAAACTCACTCATCCCTAATCTTCAACCGCTAATCAGGGTTTGGGTCGCAAACATACTAGTATTACAAATGTACTCTTAGTTACATCTTCGTTAATTTATATATATATACGAAAACACGGCTAGGTATGCCAATTAACCCTAACCGAGAAGGAACAAACAAGATTTGCTTACTCAAATAATACCCTAAAGCAGATCTGCAGGTAAGCGTGGAGCAACATGTCCTACCTCCTGTCAACGGTGCTTTGTGTCTGTGTGTGTGTGTGTGTGTGTGTGTGTGTGTGTGTGTGTGTGTGTGTGTGTGTGTGTGTGTGTGTTGTTCTATCAGCGCCGCGTGATGGGTCAGAGTTCAGTGGCGGCAGGGGTGCTGGCCGCAGGCTGGCTGTACTTCTGCATGCTGCTGTCCCCGGGAGAGGACCAGCTAGCCCAGCTCGGCCTCACTTGCAGCGTGGTCACTGTGTGCATGTATGCCTCGCCCCTCATCGACCTGGTAAGGAGCCTGGGAGCCTCCCTACGGCCATAGTGTGGTTTACTATGTCGCTAATCAGTTTCTGAACAGCTACATCGCAATATTTGATGTCAAATATCAAACAAACATGTTTGAGGAAAGTGATCAAATATGATGGAGTACCTGTCGTATTTCAAGTATGTAAATCATAGGTTTATGGTAAAATAGGTCTTGGCATATGATCATTTGATCTCAACAATTTATTGATTGAATTTCCATGCAAATTACTATATTGTGATATATTGTTATCATAATATGAAGCTACCTATGTTGTGATAGATGATTTGGGCCATCTAGCCCACCCCTACTCCATGAAATATGCAGCACTCTATAACCTATGGTCGCTGTAGGATACTGGAGGGGCCTGGGTGTGGTGTTGACTCCTAGTCCCTGCTGAAATGTTGGGAGTTCTCTTCCCCCACGTCTGCAGTCTACTTGTAGGGATAGTGTACTGGCTAGTGTGTTCCCAGACCTGAAACGTGCTATGGTTCGATTCCCCCAAGTCCACAACCTACCTGTAGGCACACTTTAGATTATATTTTCCTGATGACTGACCCTACCTGCTCCTTCATGATTTGTATCTGATTCAGTGTGAGTTGCTCTGGATACGATCATCTGATAAGGGCTCTGTCATTTGTTGGTAATTGTGAATTAGCAATTGTGTGAATGTTTCCTAAACTCCTATCTTATTGTGATTTTCAGACGGTATCTTTCAAAAGAATGAGAGTTTAGTACAAATTACCTTCCATTCGTCAAATCTTTGGACTCTTTTTAATGTTCCAGATGTCTTATGCTTATCGTCCTGATTTACTGTCCGTTGAGCCCGGATGACAATAGACCCCTCCTAGTGAGGCCCTGGAGGCATGAGGAAGGACAGTATCTCTTCCACATGTTGGGTCTCTTCTCCTGTTCCCAGGGACACTAGACCGGCTGGAAGGGCAGTCAGTCTCTATGATACACTGAACAGATGGTGCTATCTAGTTCTTTTCAAAATATTTTTATTGAGTTTTTCTTATTTCAACAAACGTTCCCGGGGTTGAGTAGATATATCACATTGATGTGGGTTGTACAACAGTAAAGTAACAGTGGCAGTTCAAATGACAAATGCAACCCTCTCCTCCCACCCGTCCCTCCCCTCCCACCCGTCCCAGCCTCTGATTATTAAAACTAGGTTTTAATAATTATATTAAAACCTAGGCACAATATGTATAAATACTTAGGCACAATATGTATAAATGGTAAAGATGAAATTTTGGGCTTTGCTATTTACATGACGTTTGGTGAAGTTTTCGTGTCAAGGGTAAAGTTACCCCGTTATGCCACTTGGTTGTTATTAAAGTATTTCAAAAAGGGTCCCCAAATGTTGTAGAATTTCTTCTCAGAATCTGGGATTGAGGCTAGGTACTAATATGTCTCGGTACTATCTATTTCTAAGGTGAGATTTAGAGGTGGATATGTTCAGGGGACCGGCTAGTAATCCATTTTGGAGTGGGTTCGCGGCAGGACTGTGCAATGCTCTCATTACTTCCTGGAAACGTTGGCGAAGAACTACTGTGATTGTGAAATGTAACATTTCTTAGTGGTGAGTATTGTATGCAGACTCTCAGTGATCAGAGGTGAACATTTAGCAAAGCCTTTCTCAAATCTAAAGTGCCAGAGGATCAGAATACAAAGCAGGAAGCGCCTCCCTGTGGGGAAGACCTTCAGAGGTACGCGTTGCCCAATCAGTTAACATGAAGCCCAGCATGCTTACTGTAAAACAATAATGATGGCTGCAGGCTGTGGGAGCAACCACCACCTCAGGAGAGTTACAATCATACCCAAACCCATCTGCTGATTGAGTCCTGTTTCTCTTCTTTCCTAGTACCGACACACAGCAGCATTAATGTGTGTCTAGCAAACCCTGGTAACTGCCCAAAGGAGCCTGTCAGCAGTGTAGAAACAAATGGCAACATCCATTCTCTGATTTGTCTCCCTCTGTGTCATCTCATGGCTCCATCTACCTTCCTGTTTGTCCTCTCCTCGTCCTCCCGCTCTCCATCTGCCTGACTCTCTGGAATGACCCCCCATGTTCATTTCCTCCCTTTCTTTCCCCCCATCGGTGTCTTCCTGTTGTTGTCTGTCTTGTGTGGGTGTGTGCGCGTGTGTATTGTTAGCCAATCCCTGTGGTTATATTTTGTACATTTTGGGTTCTCACTATAGGGTTCATGTATCTTATGTTGACACTTTGCTTACCCAAAGCACATGGAAGATGGATGGATTCTGTCTGAGAGCATAGATCCTGACAAAGCAAAATACCGGCCTTGTAACACATTTATTTACTGTATATGTTGTGTTCAATGTTTGTTTGTTTGTTTGTTTACTGACTTTTTCTTCTGTCTTTCTTTGTTGCCTTCTTCCTTCCTGTACCGTCTCCATCTCCTCCCTGCTGCCAGGTGGGGATAGTGCGCAGCCGCAACCTTGAGTGTCTGTCCTTCCCTCTGACCGTGGCCACCTTCTTCACCTCCACCTCCTGGGTGCTGTACGGCCTGCAGCTCCACGACAACTACATCATGGTGGGAGAGAGCACCACCTAATGCATGCACATGGCAAAGACACACCGTGGGATTTTACCTTGCTTTAACGTGTGTGTGTGTGTGTGTGCGTGTGCGTGTGCGTATGTGTGTGTGTGTGTGTGTGTGTGTGTGTGTGTGTGTGTGTGTGTGTGTGTGTGTGTGTGTGTGTGTGTGTGTGTGTGTGTGTGTGTGTGTGTGTGTCCTAGGTCCCAAACACACCGGGCATCTTCACCAGCCTCATCCGGCTGTTCCTGTTCTGGAGGTTCTCCTCTGTCGCCGAGTCGTCTTCAGGCTACAAGCCCCTCAAACAGTGAAAAGGTGTCTCTCTCATGCTCGATGGAAATGGCCTCAACAAGCGGACCCCTATCATGAGCGACGGGTTATGCTCTGTGAGCACACTGTTGTTTGATGAGAATCATCCTGTGCCACAATTTCTAACCGGCTGATGCCTCTGGGTGGATAAGGGTGTAACACAATGTGTTGTGTTGTTAGACCCTCTCTTGTTGGATTGTGTTGTTCTACCTCAGCAGAGAGATGCGGTATGCATCCATGAAATTGGGATTCAATTCAATGTATATGGTAATGCATGCGACCCATAACCCCATTTTGAATTGTAAGTCAACTTGAGGCATTCATATACAATGAAGGGACATATGTGCATACACTTGACATACTGAGTTGATCTACAGATGAGAGACCATTGTGTCTCCTTTCTGCAGTGGCCTCCTCAGTGTCTTCTGTTATGTCTTAAGTCACCAGGGATCGTTGCACATCCTGTTTACTGCTCTGCCATCTGATCTCTGCCAGCCCATTTCTCCCCAATGCCTTGTAGTGCCAAAAGACAAAGCTTTCTGTACATCCTCGTATCCTGTGTTTTGACAAGAGCACTAGATCATGACACTCGCTCAGAGAGAGTATTGGAGGTGTCTATTCAGACCTGCCATGTATACATTCAGTATATAGATAAATCATTTCTGAGGCAAAAAGATGTTACATAAATTATATCAGTTTATAAATGGATGTGGCTTTTTCTACATACACACATTGTGGATGTTATTTTTACATAACTGCTCTGAAAAAATGAACCATACTTCTTTATTGATTTTGTCTTGCTTAAGGACTGGTTTGCTGGTAGCTGGTTGTGTTTTTATAATTAATATAAACAATTCATGTGTTTGTGTTTCAGCTTTAACAGGAACAAAACCGCTAGATTTGGCAATAAAAGAAACAACTGCATTTTACTATTTAAATGATCTATTAGTGGATGGTGGTGTTTTTTTTGCATGTAGTAATGAGTTGACATTGGAATGTGTGGAAAGAAGAGGGTGAGAGGAATCCAGGCTAAAACTACAAGGGCAATATGGGACGAGAGAGCTTTTGTGTGTGTGTGTGTGAGAGAGAATGAGTACACTGGGGCAGTGGTGGGAAAGCCCATATCAGGGGTTCTCAGTGTGTGTGTGTGTGTGTGTACACACAGTGTCCTTCTAATCTCTAAAGTGTTGTGACAGGCAAACCAGTGCTGTGATGAAGTGGTATAAAAAATGTACATGTGTGTGTGTGTGATAGTATTAAAATATGCAGAGGGTATGTAAATGTATGTGTGCATGTTAATTGGTGTATACAGTGTGTGTTTTCTTTAAAACAAAGCTACTGTGTGTGTCCTTGCATATCTGTGTGCGTCCATGGTTGTGTGAGTTGTTAGTGTAAAAAGGTATTAAGGGAGAGAAAGAGAATGGGGACGGGGAGTATACAGGAAGGATGAAAGGAAGGAATAAAATAAAGACTTTAAAAGAATTGGACAGGATGGCCCCACACACAGCATAATAAAGCGTGGGCTGTGGAGCTGTGGTCCACAGGGATGGTGGGCCACAGGTGTGTCTGAGTTAGTCACCTAATCTCTTCTCTCTTGCTACATGTACAGACTACCAGCACAATTAGAGAGAAACTGTTCCAGTGAAAGCCCCGATCCATTCAGTGATGGCGTGCAGACGAGGGAGCGAGGCGGGAACAGGTTGGTCCTGACAGGTAAACAGGAAGAAAGGATAATTATGCTTTTTTAATTCAGTAAATAGAATAATGGACCCAACGAGCTGTAGGGGAGATCAGAGGGATTAATAGACATTAAAAGAGTCTATGGAACCACTTTGTATGGAGTCAGCCACGTGGGTGTGTATGCGTGTGGCGTGTGTACGCCTGTGTGAGTGGAGTGTGTGTGTTCGTGAGCGTAGCGTGTGTGCATCTGTGTGAGTGTGTGTATGTGCATGCGCATGCGTGTGTTAAAGGTCATGGAGAGATGGTGTTGTGAACTGGGTGTGGAATAACAGCAACATCACAATGTGTGTGTGTGTGGCTGTCTTTGGAAGAAAGCCAAACTTTTACGATATTTGTTTTTCTTCTGCGAAGGCATTTTGTACGGAGACATTCATGGCTGGTGTCACAATGTTGTGGGGGGGGGGGGGGGGGGGGGGGGGGGGGTAGGAGGGGGGTACCAGCTGAACAATGGACTGGAGTGCACAAACAGGATCCCTCTGTTTCCCGGACCACGGACTGTCCCCTTACAACACACACACACACACACACACACACACACCAAGCTAATGTACACACACAAATTCTAACTCGGATGGACAAACACACACACATACTCTCTCAGACTCATACACACAACATTAGTGTACACAGCGCATTTGAAGACACGCAGACACATTCAATGTGTTTGGGGCTTTGTTGTTATAATCCTTCATGATAAGGAATCCTTAAGCATGCCTTCTCCAAAGATGGCAGCTTGCACATGATGCCTACTGAAGCTGTCCCTGAAACCGTGGCAACCATGGCCAAATCAAATGATATACGGCCTTTGTTTCCTCGGTAATAACAATAATTTCAAAGTTTTCTCAAATAGCCTGTTCTGATGTTAAACACTGTGCAAACTCAGCATTAACACACGCACACATACACTCACACACAGACATACACACACAAACACACACACACACACACACACACACAGCACGCAGCGAAGGAGTCAGCAGTAAATATACTTTCTATCGTCAGTAAAAGCACACCTGTCCCAGCTGCTGTTTTGAAGAGACCATTGGGGAGAAAGAATGTGCTTCTCTGTGTTTCTGACAGTCCCTCCCCCATGTGACACACACTAGCACTTTACACACACACACACACACTCACATGCACACTCAAATGTGAACAACACACACACACACACAAACATGCACACACATACTACACACAAGCACACACACACACATATTTACATGCACACTCACATGTGAACACACACACACTTACACTCACACTCACATGTGAACACATACTACACTCACACACACACGCGCACACACTTACATGCACACTCACATGATAACACACACAAACACACACTCTAAGACACATGAACTCATACTTACACACACTCACAAACATACACACATGTGTTCCTGTTAACCATAAAATAGACGCTTTGTCTCCCTTGTCCCGTGCCTCTCTAATCCTGTCCTCTGTACTGCACAGGCCTCACATCTCGCTTCATGATTAGAAATAATTTATTTGATTTCCCTCCAGGTCCTTTATGTATATTGGAGAACCTTCCCCTATGTGACCACAAATCATTCCAATTGAATGATAGCCGTGCCCAGGACCTTAAAGCTTTCATTGAGATATCTGTAAGATATACGTGTGTTTTTCCCAAAGCGACACAGTTTAATTTAGATGCAGAGACAGTAGCAACCTGTGACAAAACACACGTCCAAACCGGTTTCCCTTTTCTAGGAAAAATGTAACATCATGAAGATCCAACCTTCGAAATAGATTCAGATGCTTTGTTTCTTGGGGATAATTTTTCTATACTGTGTGATGGGAATCTTTCCATTAAGCAGTTAAAAGTCACACATGTTAAAACAGAATAGATTAGATTGTATAAAATCTCAAAACCTTATTGTACATTAATAAGGACGGAAAATAGTATTTGATTTCAAACAGGATGACACTAAAATACATAATGGCATCAAGTCACAACAACCATTGAGAAACTACAAAAACACTATACTACTGTACTATTTTGGGATGATTCCTAAAATGCCAATCAAATATGTTTAAATGTAAATTTAAATTTGAATAAACTTAAATTAAACGAACGTGGAATGAAGTTTGATTCAGAGAATTTGTCCGATGTTTTGTGGAGGATCCTAAAAGCAGAGGGACTGAAGGTCGGGAGATGTGTCCACACACCAACAGCTCATAAAGAAAGATCATCCGCCACGTCCTCCTCCTCATGGCCTCGTGTGTTTACATGTTTTTCTCAATAGTAGTGCAGTTAGGGCAAAAGATATTTATGGACAACAATTTGCAAAGAGCAGCACACAATTGTCGGCCTATTCAAAGCTGAACTAGCTCACCCAGGAATACCAGTTCCTCCACCTCTCCTGGCCCAACCTTACTATGAGCCTTAGGAGGGGGACCTACCAGGCCTGGTTTTGCTCTACTTCAGTACCCCTACACACACACACACACACACACACATACAAACACACACAAACACACATATACACACACAACTACACAAACGTGCACACACATTCTCAGAAAACACATGCACAGACATAATTATGCTCACACATATACACCCCCCCCCCCCCACAAACACACACACAGACACACACACAAACATAAACACACACACACAATTTCACAAATGCAGCACTCAGCCAGTGGTTTAATTTTGAAATAGCTCACAGAGGTTTTTCTTGACCTATTAATATGCCGTGTGCTGAGCATTAAGCACCAAATGTAGACGCAGCAGGCCGGTCCAGCAACCTGTGTCTCCTGGAGGGCTTGTATGTTCTCATAGATCTATCCTGTCTCAGTATAACGCCTTCGCCCTCCTCATCCCTTCCATCTCCTGCTGCCCTTAATAATGGGAGCAGCTGGTGGAGTGACAAGTGGAAGAGACAGCCAGTCATTAAGCTGTCAGAGAGAGGAGCCTGCACTCCAAAAACACCTTGCCTCTCTCCTGTAAACCACATCTCAGGTATCTCGCTCCTGTGTTATGACCAGCACAACATATCACTTAGAAAGATGAATAATATTGAAAACCTGGTGAGTCTTAACCTCTAGCCAACCTTTGACGTCGTCCCTGTAGAGTAGACACTTTGGGAAGGCAGCAAATGTTCCACAATGTTGTTGTTGGGACTGTTAACTTGTTTGATATCTGATCTGTTTAAATCAACTCTATTATATGTACATCGCCTGGGGTTTAAGACCCTTAAATAACACTGGTGGGAGCCCTGCCAGGAATAACAAAAGGGGCAAAGCCACAGGTGGTGGGGTTTAGAGCAACAGAAAAACAGTGATGGATCTCTAATGTTTTTCCTGTCTGGGGACACTCATGGCCTGGGGGTGGCGGCCATGTTAGGACCTGCCTCCGTTCTTGGGCATCTATCCACAATGTGTGCGTGTGACAGTTACATCAGCTAAGGTGTTTCTTGTGCGTGTGCTTGTGGGTGCATGGGTGTGTGCGTTTGTGTGTGGGATTTGAATGACAACCAGAGAAAGTAGATTAGGATCATGTGACTGTGACGGCCAATGGGATTGCCTTAAATGCTGTTCGGAATAGGAACTAAAAGACTTGTCTGCCAGCTGATCTATTGAGTCTGACAGCTAGACAGAGATGGAGTTTGAAAGATTAAGAAGGAAAACGTATAAAAAAAGAGAGCGTTAACTGTTGGAACCTGCAGAGTTGCTCGGTCTCACAAGTTATGAGGGCAGCATGTGTGTGTGTGTGTGAGTGTGTATGTGTGCTATTGCATGTGCAATGTGTGTGTGTATGTGCGTGCATGTATGCCTGTATGTGCACGCTCATGTTCATTTGTCTGTGTGTGTGTGTGTGTGTGCCTCCGTGCATGTGTGTGTGTGTGTGCGTGCGCGCGTGTGTTTCTGCCATCCGAGTGTGATGAGCACAGGGACCAGAGAGGGGCGAGGAGACACAGCTGTTGGTGGGACAAGGCTTCTGTGCCTGCATTAGCAAACATTTCCACAGCATGGCCCTGCTCCGTGTGCACATTTCAAAGTTCACAACATCTCATGGGCATGTGTAGGGGGGGAGGAGAGGACTTTTATAATACAAGATCTAATCTACTGCCCTCCAGAAAAATAACTAATGCAGTATATTTAGTTCAATGTTAATATTAAGTATTTAAGTAACTCATCACACCTCATAAGCTACACTATATACTTCACATATATCATGACAGTTTAAAGTCCCTTACATCTGGATAACATGTAGTTTACTTTCATAAGCAAAGTAATATGGAATAAGTTATGTGCACAAGTAGTTCAATTGTAAAGAGCTTGAGGAGTTGAGGTAATGTGTTCTTCTGCATAGATCTGCAAGTGTTTAACCTTGCTTGTAATGAAACGGAAACTGCTTTTTATTGGCTTAGAAGGTTCCTTCTCCATTCGATCTTCCTCTTTATTCCTCTGGCTCGTCCCAGGGATACTGAATGGATCCCAGCCAGGTCAGCTGCGCCATACACCCATCTAGCAACTCTTCCTCCAGCTCCTGCAGAACATAGAACACACACACAGTCACACATACACACTATATACAGCACATATAGACACGTCGATGTACACATATAGACATATACATTTACACTTGGAGACATAAAGATTTAAACATATTAGACATATATATTTACACTTAGAGACATGTTGTTACGATGCTGACCGTAGACAGCCAGTAACCTAAGTCTATCCCTACGTGATGTGCTGAACTTGAGTAGTGTTCCTAATCTTTGCCTGGGCTAGTGCAATCTAACCTATCTAGGGGGTTAGGTGCGAGGTACTCAACACAGATCCGTCTCTCACACTCCGCACCGGCTCCTCGTCCCGGTTGAATGAACCTTCAGTCCCGCTGACCAGCCCGCGCCTAATCCAGTCTTTAATTCACCATGTATATATATCTAACCCAAAAGTGTTCCCTTCATGGAATGTCCGAGCAGCGTGAGTCCCTCGGGTTATTCTCCCTCTCCCGACTCTCACCTCAGTCTTAAACTCCCCGCCACCTGTCCACTCAGCTGTTGCTACTTACCTGTGATGAGCCCCTCAACACCGCCCCCTCTGTGTGAAGTCAGTACTGACCCTAACCCTAAGCCCATGCTACCCTATCATAACACTCTTCCCCTCATAGAGAAGGGAAAAAACATAACTGTGAACCAGCAAACCCATGTCTGTATATATATTTTTTCCCTTCCTCTTTTTCTATTTTTTATTTATTTTTTTAACTAACATTCCTCCCCAAAGCACGTTTATACTTTAGTACAAGCTAACCACAAATAACCTGTTCTAGTGTGATCAGGTCGGCTCCCCGACCGGCATACGGGACAGTGCATCTGCCAGGATGTTGTTTTTCCCTGACACCTGCTGCAACATAGATGCACCAGGCTTGTTTTGAAGCAACTGCTCTCTAAACAACTTCAGGGGACCCCTAACCTCATGGCCAATTACGAGTTCAAATGGAGTGAAACCCGTAGACTCATTCAATGAATCCCTCTGTCATGGCCTAGGGTAACCAGACAATGAAGGAGGACGGAGGCGTGATTCCACTTTAACAATAATCAAGGTTTATTTGATAAACAATAACGAAAAGAGACAAAACAACAGTTGCAGCGCAGCAAGCAGGTGAAGGTGCCAAAAAGGAAAGGGGCTGGCTTGGAGGAACAGGGCGCCCCATATAGGCCACAAACAAGGCGACTCCACCTTGTTTGTGTTTGTTGCTGGTGTGCCTTGAAACAGGCACACCAGTCCTAATTGGGAGATAGGAAAATCATAGGCAAGGCCTTGCGGCCATCACATCTCCCCCCATTAAAGAAATCCACCGGATTTCTTTTATGCAACAATTCAACAATTCTACCACCTACTGCTCTTAAATCAAACTCATTAACCAACTTTTTTTAGAAATACAAATATTCTACATCAAACAGTCAACAATACATCAACAATAACCCACACATGTGGTTACTCAATACAGTTCCATTTATTCTTTAAAAGAGAATAAGAGTAACCCTTTTTCTTTCAAAATACAGTACCCCGGATATCTATGATATCAAATATCATCGAAATGACACGTAATAGGTTATTTACCCATCCACAAACTGAAACCCATCACCAATAACATAATTACAGTTAGGCCTAAATCGCTTTCGCTTTCGGTTTCTACAGTCAATATCCATATATTACAACCTGACCAACAGCTCCTGGTCTAATACTGACCCCCATATTCCGGCACCTGGAATAATTAAGGACAATACAAAACGGGAGAATCATAGAAATGACTACAATTGCATGTTAGACACACTAAATGGCAGGAGCGCATGACAGCATGTCCGCAATCACGTTCTCTTTGCCCCTGATATGTTTAATGTGCAGATTGTATGGCTGGATGAAAATACTTCAGCGCATCAATCTCTGGTTCGGGTTTTGAAGCGAGTGAGGGAAAGTTAACGGGTTGTGATCACTATAGATGACGATGGACGTTGGGCTACCCCCAATGTTCAACTTCAACATTTTGCAAAGCACCAATTAATGCCAATGCTTCCTTTTCTATGGTTGAGTAATTCAGCTGATACAAATTGTATTTTCTCGAGTAATAGCATATGGGACGCTCAACGGAATCCTCATCATCTTGAAGCAAGACGGCTCCAGCTCCCACATTGCTCGCATCTACGTGCAACTTGAATGGCTTATTAATTTTTGGCGCCAACAGAAGGGGCGCAGATTAGAGAAGATCTTTCGCTCTCTCAAACGCCGCTTGACAAGTGGACGTCCAAATGAAAGGCTTGTTCTTTCTTAACAAAGTTGTCAAAGGCACAACGACTGAAGAAAAGTTCTCGCAAAAACTGCGATAGTATCCGATCATTCCGAGAAATCTCATTAGCTCTCACTTAGTGGTGGGTGGTGGGTAACCGTCTATGGCCAGGACCTTTGTGCGCACTGGGCGCACAAAGCCCTGACCAACCACTTTACCCAGGTATGTCACTGTCGCCCTGGCAAACTCACACTTTGCCAGGTTGACGGTGAGGTTGGCGTGTGCAAGTCGAGTGAAGAAGTGATGAAGTCGTTCCAAATGTGAACACCAGGTGTCGCTATATACCGCCAAAAATCGTCCAAATAGACTGCACAACCGTCCAAATTTGCCACTACCTGATCATAAGTGTTCGGCATAACCTTGTACTCATACAACCCACTAGAAGTAACAAAGGTGGATAGCTCTCGTGCCCGATCGGTCAACGGAACTTGCCAATATCCTTTCAATAAGTCCAATTTAGTGACAAATTTAGCTGACCCCACTGGGTCCACACAGTCCTCCATTCTAGGGAGGAGGAATGAATCGGGTTTTGTGACATTATTCAATTTCCTATAGTCGTGCAGAACCGATGCGTTCTATTTGCATTTTTACCTAGCAAACAAGGACTTGTCCAGCTAGAATATGACTTTCCTGCCAAATCATTCTTCATTAAATAATTCACTTCACCCTCTAAGATTTGCTGTCTCTCCCCACAGACTCTATAGAAGTGTTGCCGAATTGGGATGGCCTCCCCAACGTCAATATCGTGACTAATAAGATTAGTCTGAGTGGGTGTGTCGGAAAAAAGACACGGAAACTCCTTAATCAGTGCACCTAACTCAGATGCTTGATCAGGAGTCAAATGGCCCAACAGCAACGGTAAATTAGCCAAAGATTCAGTATTGTTGAGTTTTCCCAACAATGCTGCATCGTCAGGCTCACAGGCGTCCACCTCTTCCAGCGCTGCCAACACTAGCATGGAGGGGATGGAAGTTGCGATACAAGTCTGAACGCAGTTTGCACCGTCCTCATCCGGTGCTTCCACCACCAGACTGTGAACAGCGTTCAAATCAGGCCACACAGACTGCAACTCCACTTCCTCACCGTCTCGGTTAAAGTAGGGCTTCAGCAGGTTTGCATGACACAGCTGTGCCGTCTTTTCTTATCAGGTGTGGCCAACATAATTTTCATTTTTCTCTTGTCTAATCACTTTGTATGGCCCTGCAAATTTAGCCTGAAATGGAGAGTGTATGACAGGTAGAATGACCATCACCTGGTCTCCAGGTTTGAAAGAGCGACATAAAGCTTTCATGTCATACCTTGCTTAATTTTCACTTGCGCTTTTTGCAGTTTCAACATTGCAAATCCCCCAAGGGCATATAATCGTCGCCTGAATCCATTAACGTAATCTGTCAAAGACTGCGGTGGCTAGCTGCTTGCACTATCCAATAGTGATGCTACTGGCCCACACACTGTGTGGCCAAACACAAGTTCATTAAACTCGGTGCTTGCCTTAGTCACCTCCCTAACCGCCAGCAGCAGCCAGGGGAGAACGTCCTCCCAATCGCTGTCTAGTTGTACACAATAGGCTCTCAGCATTGACTTGTACGTTTGATGGAAACGTTCCAAGACACCTTGACTCTGGGGGTGCCGAGCCGACGCCTTATTGTGTCCGATCTTTAACAAGCACAATATTTGAGAGAACGTTTTGGATGTGAAATTCGTACCACGATCTGACTGTATCACTGTAGGCAGTCCGAATATGGAAATGAATTGGGACAGCGCTTTAACAACTGGCTTGACCTTGATTGAACGCAGAGCATATGCTGCAGGGTAACGGGTTGTTGGACACATCACTGTCAGCAGATAAATACAACCTGATTTCGAGCGAGGCAGTGGTCCGACACAGTCAATCACAAGATGATCAAAAGGTTTAGGTGTAGGAGTTATCAGCCGAAGAGGGACGGGCTTAATCCCCTGGTTTGGCTTACCAGTTAATTGACAGACGTGACTTGGTTTTCACGTGAGAAGAGATGTTTCGTTTTACTCGAGGCCAATAACAGTAGCGCAGGATTCGGTCATATGCCTTTATAACTCCCATATGACCCGCATCATCATGGGCCGTTTCCAACACTATTTTGCCCAGTGACGATGGCACTACCACCTGCCAGCCATATACTCCTGGAAGTCCGCTGCGTGCTGGACATCTGCGCATTAGGACATCCTCTCTAACCAAATAACCATGTACGGTATCGCTGTCCTTCACTCTAGTGCATAGAGGCTGTAACAAAGTCGTTGTGCATCGATCAGCTGTTCTCGCGGGATTGAATCAGGCAAACCAGGCAACAGTGCCAGCATAGGACGCAGTCTCTTTTTGGTTGAGCAATTCAAGAATTTTCTCCCCGAGGAGATGGCGATGTATATAACGGAACACCATGTGGCTACGCTGTCTGAAGCAGCAGTTTTAGCGGACGACTATGCGTTGGTCCACAAAACTAGGTTTTTTGGTGCGTAACTCGTCATACGACTCCACTTCCGATGACGAACACCAGCGATCCAACTGAATAGACAATTTGTCTACGAACACCCCATTAGTCTGACGAAAACGTCAGACTTATGGGGAAGCGCATTCCACAAATCGTTTGACGGTATGCTTCTGGCACGAGTTTGTAGGTTTTTAACAATGCTTTTTTCACGCACGAATAAGAAGACTCTCGGGCACACCGGGTGCTGCATAAGCTTCGGCCGCACGGCCACTCAAAACACACTGAAGCAGTAAACAGCGTGTCGAATCAGGCCAATCGTGCAGATCAGCCACACGCTCAAATAAAGTAAAAAAGGTATCTACGTTCGATTCTTCAAATATGGGTAGAAGTCTTATGTTCCCCGTAACATCCATATTGCCAGCATTAACAAGCGTAATAGGAGTCAACTTACCCTCCTCAATTCTTTAATTGAGGAGGGTTCAAGCGCTTGTGCTCAAGCGCCAGTTTTTCGCGTTCAAGCTCCTCAACTGACGCGTCTCTAATAATCGTTTGCATTATCCCTTTAGTTCTCTTTGCAGAGCTAGACAATGACACCTCATTATGTCCCGCAAGTAACACAAGCTGTTCCTTGGTAAATACCTCGAAAGCATCCACTGTGGGAGTTGCCACGAAATGATCAATCTCAGCCATGGCTGTGGCAGATGGCAAGATCGATCCACTCTTCTTAAAATAGATCAAACGGGAACCCGCAACGCGCAATCCTACCCATGTAACAAGACAACACAGAGCTCCCCCTAAACATTTACCCCCCGACTAATCGTACCTATTTTCTGACTGCGTCCGAGAGCCGGGGATTAGCAAGAAGAATCTGCCCACCAATACCGCTGGAGTTCCAGCCATCCCAACTAGGTCGATTCAGCCTTCCTTCCACGGCGGCCCAGCCCAGACGCAGTCGCTGGAACCTAGGCTTAAACGCCGGAGCATTCTAACTAGGGAAAACGTTGCTCCAGAATTATAATCTTGTCACACGAGCGCCAACAGCCACATGCAAACAAAATAAACGATGTATCCGAAAACACATCCCAATGCTAGAAAGTTGGTAGGATATTGAACAGTTATCGCAGACCACTCATGATCAGACCTACCGCGCCCGAAAATTACATTTTATGTTACAAAAAATCCCTTATAATAACCAATATCGCACACCTCTCGCCCCCCTAAAAAAGTAACGCTCTCGGCTCATTTACTACATAACCAACGTAAACAATCACTGGAGTTACTCATGTGATATGTCCATTCATTCACAAAATGGAACCAAACAAATCACCAAAAACGCGGAGCATGATTATAGTTTGACGAGCCCCCACATTGTCATGGCCTAGGGTAACCAGACAATGAGGGAGGACGGAGGCGTGATTCCATTTTAACAATAATCAAGGTTTATCTGATAACCAATAACGAAAAGAGACAAAACAACATTTGCAGTGTGGCAAGCAGGTGAAGGTGCCAAAAAGGAAAGGGGCTGGCTTGGAGGAACAGGGCGCCCCATATAGGCCACGCCGCCCCTCTTCGTCAGTCCTAATTGGGAAACAGGCACACCAGTCCTAATTGGGCGAAGGGAAAATCATAGGCAAGGCCTTGCGGCCATCACACCCTCATTGCAAAAAGTATGAACGGAAGGGCTACATCCCAATCCCTCGGAAACTGTATGCTGTAGGTCTTTAGCATGGTCTTCAATGTCTGATGAGCCCGTTCAAGAACACCCTTGGACTGGGGATGATAAGCAGGTGAAACTGCTTGTGAGATACCCAGCTCACACATGACCTCCTGGAAATCTCCAGACACAAAATTAGATCCCCGGTCATGCTGAACTTGCTTTGGCAACCCGAACCGTGAAAAGAAACCAATTAGCACTTCTATGACAGTCCTAGCCTTTATGTTCCTCAAAGGAATCGCCTCAGGGAAGTGGGTAGTTGTATCCATCACAGTCAACAGAAACTCATTACCCTTCTTAGTTTTAGGTAGGGGGCCAACACAGTCAATGACTACCCTAGAAAAGGGCTCCTCAACCACAGGCACAAGGCTCAGCGGAGCTACAGGGACTTTCTGGTTAGGTTTACCTACGACCTGACAGGAGCGACACAACATGACCACATCTTGATGGAGCTTAGGCCGATAGAAGTGTCTCATGACCTTAGCTTGGGTCTTACGAATGCCAAGATGGCCCGCCAATGGAGTCTCATGGGCCAAACGTAACACATCTCCCCGATAACCCTGCCACTCGTCAGTGGCAGGGCGCTCCGGGGGACTCCACTTTCTCATGAGTACTTCATCCCTAAGATAGAATCCCTCAGCCATAGTACCAATCTCCTCAAGAGTGACCGCAGCCTCCCTGAGGGAGCTCAGAGTGGGATCCTTGCTCTGCTCTACCACCAAGGTGTGGTGACTTAACGGCAGCTGGTCGACCCTACACCATTTAGCGAAAACTGAGTCTGCCAAGTCAACTGCAGGCCTCAACCCTGTCCTCAACATCAACAGTGGGAAGACTCCGAACTTTGGACTTAGACCGGGTGACCACGCAGACTGGAAACACTTCGGGGTACTCTTTCTCCAGAGCCCTGTTCTCTTCCACTTCACATGGCGTGGCTGACAAATGAGGAGTCAACACTACCTGCTTACGAGCCAAGTCATTCCCTAAAAGAACTGCAACGCCCTTCACAGGCCACCCTGATACCACTCCTACCTGTGCACATCCCACAAAAACGTTAGTTCGCACTAGAACAATAAGAGGTGTTTCAGCCATCCCTTCCTCAACAGCAACCATTCTACCAGACAAGAAATCGTCAAACATTCTCAAGTCGGTTTCCCCAACAACCTCAACCGGTCCTTGGAGTGGGCTCACCCCAAGAAGACATGGGACAAAGGGTCCCATGTCTGCCCTGTATTCCTCTCCCCTCTGTAGTGCCGGACACTGTAATTTTATGTGACCCGATCTACGGCAGTATTGACAGATTATATCACCTGGGGTAGGGGAAAGCCTGAACTGTCGCTCACCATTCTGGGAGTTCATGAATTGCCTCCGACCGCCACTGTTCCCCTCTCCCTGATTTCCCTCAAATTCCCGGGCCCTTGTGGTCGGGCCATTTGGTCTGTCACGACAGGAATCCCGATGAGTGAGGGCATAGTTATCAGCGGCCACTGCAGCGTCAAACACAGCCTTGACATCCAGATCATTCAGGTGGGTCTGCATGACCCTTGGCAAACTCTGCTTGAACTGCTCCAAAACCATTAACTCACGAAGTTGTTTGAAATCGTATACATCACTAGCTTTAAGCCATTTATCAAACGCTGCTTTCTGCTGTCGGGCAAAGTCCAAATACGTTTGTCCTTGCTTTACTTTCTCTGTGCTGAAGCTCTGCCGGTATGCCTCCGGAACCAAATCATAGGCTGTTAGCACCGTTTGATGGACCAGATCATAGTCACCGATCTGACTGAGATCGAGAGCAACATAAGCTGCTTGGGCCTTACCTATAAGAGAGCCCTGAATAAGGGTCAGCCACTCTTCCTTTGGCCACTGTCGCGGCAGAGCATTTTCTCAAACATCTCGAAGAACAGCTCACAATTGTCCGGATCGAACTTGGGCACAAAAGAGAAACACTTACTAACATCAAAAGTTTCTCGTCGTTCCTGACGTTGGCCATCTACAGAAAGCTTAGCTTTCTCAAAATCCAGTTTCACCCTCTCATGCTGTCGCTCCCTATCTCTCTCTTCCAGTCTATCCTGCCGTTCTCGCTCCTCGGTGTTACAGCCGACCAGAATAGAGTGTACGAGGGCTAGTATTTTTTCATCCTCTGGGGCCTCCAACTCGAGATACTCCATCAGGTTCCATAATCAGAGTTTGTCCAGTCTAGCCAACCGCAGCCTGGTCACCTCAGTGCCCAAAAACTGTTCCGGATCAAACTCCGCCGTTTCTCAAAACAACCCATTCAAAACACACACAAACCAAGTTAATTAGCCGACCACTAGCTGATGCCCCAGTAGCATGTATGCCTAGCCCCCTCCAAGCTAATAACATGTGCAACATATACTAATTACCCTCCACCAGCTACCGCACGAACCAAACACTCACGCCGAATCAGTCTCGGTATACCATCACACCGCTACAACCTGCTTCCTCTCTACTCCCTATTGAACATCCCGGACGAGCCTCCAATTGTAACGATGCCGACCGTAGACAGCCCGTAACCTAAGTCTATCCCTACGTGGTTTGCTGAACTTGAGTAGTGTTCCTAATCTTTCCCTGGGTGAGTGTAATCTAACCTATCTAGGGGGTTAGGTGTGAGGTACTCCCCACAGGTCCGTCTCTCACACTCCGCACCAGCTCCTCGTCCCGGTTGGATGAACCTTCAGTCCCGCTGACCAGCCCGCGCCTTGATCCAGTCTTTAATTCACCATGTATATATATCTAACCCAAAAGTGTTCCCTTCATGGAATGTCCGAGCAGCGTGAGTCCCCCGGGGTATTCTCCCTCTCCCGACTCTCACCTCAGTCTCAAACATCCACCTGTCCACTCAGCTGTTGCTACTTACCTGTGATGAGCCCCTCAACACCGCCCCCTCTCTGTGACGTCAGTACTGACCCTAACCCTAAGCCCATGCTACCCTACCATAACACATGTACATTTACACATATAGACATATGCATTTACACTTACAGAGATGTACATTTTCACATATAGACATATACATTTACATTTAGAGAAATGTACATTTACACATATAGACATAAACATTTACACATATAGACATGTACATTTACACTTAGGCCTCGTCCACACGAAGCCGAAACGGGCGAAAATGATCCGGTTTCGTTTTATGCGGTTCAGGAATATCTCCGTAAAGACGGAGTCATTGCGAAACCGCATCGAGCTGTAGAAACGCTGTAGTAAATATTCAAGGCGCTGATTCTCCACAGAAAAAGTGGAGCGCATCAAGCCTGCGCGCATACAGCCTTTGCGCTGTATACAAACATTCAGTCACGAGGAGATTCAACCTTTTAAATTGAGCAGAAATACGTTTTAATGTACAGTTAGTCCTTAAATTTATCAAGGGGCTTGATTTAAAGCTACAAAAATAATACAAATAAAACAAATAAAAAATTCTACGCAACTCTGACGTCCCCCAGCTGGTGGGGGGCTAATGACGTAATCGTTTGCGTTTCAGGCGTCCACACGAATCCTAACACGAAACCGCATAGGTCCGGATAGATTTGAAACCACTTCCGAGGGTGGTTTCGGAAATGTGCGGTTTTGGGGACCGGATTCGCCGGCTATCTGGACGGTCGGCCGAAACGCACTAGACTTATGTGGTTTCACGGAAAAAATCGGCTTCGTGTGGACGGCACCATACAGACATCATCACACACAGACAGACACACAATCACTTTGAAACGTCACATTAATACACACGCAGACGTGCACACACACACACACACACACACACACACACACACACACACACACTAATACAAACAGAAGACACATTGCTATTATAAGGACATACGCACACACCTGGACGTGAACTCTTCTTTGAGTTTCAATCTCATGTTTAGTATGGTCAAGTTGATCAGAGCTATAGCAAAGAAAGGTGAGTAGAGGGTAGAGGGAGATCTCACTCGAAACCCAACAACGCAAAATGCTTCAAGAAACAGTGATTCTACGTGCTTTAGTTGTATTCAAGTATGAAATTAAACCTTCCTGCGTAGTACTATGGACACTAGAGAAAGCACAGCCAATACCGCCCCCACGTGGTGACACTTCATCATTGCAACATCCTGAAGGAAAACAAAATGTATTACAGTCCATGAGGTCCTGCTTTTGTATTCATCACAATCCAGTTGTTTTATTGAAAATGTGAACCTCTTATTTAGCGTCTCAGCAGAAACTTTAAATATTGCATAACCGTGCGAAGTAGCCACTTGTTCAAATGAAATATGGGAATGAATCTGGGCCTATTGAACAAAACTATGACTAAACAAATATCCAAATTAAAGCAAATATCTGACTTGATGCAAAAGTCAATAAAAGTCAACGTGTCTATTTTGTCTGTGCCCATTGCCAAGCTGTCTATTCTACACAACAAAGGACGTCAGCCAGGCCTGTGATCAGCCTTTGTCCCTTCACTAAGGTAAATACTGTGTTCTCTGGCGTCACACGCCTCGCTAATGGCTTGATAACGTTGTGTCAAAACAATGTACAGCCCACCTACAGTAAGCCAACCAGATCTACTGGTTTGGTTCCTGCAATTGTCAATCGGATTCGTCGCCGTCCATTCGTCGCCGCTCTCTCTCTCTCTCTGTCTCTCTGTGTGTCTCTCTGTCTCTCTCTCTCTCTCACACACACACACATGTGTGTGAACATGTCGAAGTACTTATGCTGATCAATATTTACTCAAAGAATCCATTTTACTTGATCTCAGTCTATATTGTTAGTTCCTTTAGATAAGTGTCTGTCTAATTTCTAAACGTAAATGTAAATGAATACAGAGAAAAGTAAAAACACCAGCATAGAATGCAACGGAACAAGAAACTGCTCAATGTCGCCGGGATCACGCCATTCTACAATGTAGAAACTGTACAATTATTAGGCCATTTTAAAAGGGGATGTGGGGATAGGCTGGGTCTCTTACCTGTTCAAGGTGAGGAAAGGCGTGGGTGTGGGGTGGAGTCCAAGAGGGGGCTTGGTCTGTATTTCATATATCCACGGTCTACACAGCCCTCCTTAGTGCTATGGTTACAGCCCCCATCCCATCAGGGTAGGAGGGGGACCTCCACATCTCTGCAACCGCCACAGTGTCTGACATGTTACTTCTAATCAGTAATGGATCCTGGAGACGTTGTTTGACATGACCCCCCCCCCCCCCCCCCACACACACACACACACACATATATCTTTTCATTTAAATTATGCATTTATTGTTTTTTTGTTTGAAATGATCTGCCAGCGTTTTTCCTGAGTCGCTACAGTCAAAGATCCTTCATGTTTGGGTTTACCGCCACGGTTGAGACACATTCAACGGGACAGAAGAGAGAGACACACACATACATACACACACACACACACACACACATACACACACTCTCTAACACAGATACAAACACACACACCCACACACAAACACATACACAAACTCTCTAACAGATACAAACACACACAACCACACACATACACAAACTCTCTAACACAGATACAAACATACACAAACACACTCTCTAACACACTTACAAACACGTGCACGCACACACACACAGACCATCATACCACATATTGAAATAGAGTCAGAGTCTAGGTATTACAATATAAACAATCTCTTATAGATTGATAGGGCTTTGCATTTACATTCATCAGTGACATCTAAATAAAGTGATCATCCACGATAAATAAACCCATAACCTCCGGTCATTACCTCCACTATTTGCTTTGCTTTACGACCACACCGGTAAAATATTAATTGATCTAAAAGGTCTGGAAGACGGATGGAACATAAGCAGGATGGAGACTGTGTAAGATTCTGACTGTCCTACAACGTTAGAACGACCGATAGGTGTGAAGATGTTCTATTCTAGTGGCTCACACTCAGCAGAGTAAATTTCATGTGATCTTAAAATATAAAGGGAGAAATGAATTGCAATTAAACCTGTGTGACCATGATGAAAGCTGGAGCTATCATTATCAACATACTTTCAAGTGTATATTTGACTTTGGTTACAACGTCTCTCTTCCCGGTCCTACATGCAGCTGGCTAGTTTGCCAATGTTTTCTATATCTTTCCACAGTACTTCCACGTGTGTTGGTGTGGGATCCCAAAGCACCAGCTCTATGGCTGGGAGCTCCCAGTGTCTCTGGCGCTGACCGGCCAGCCTCATTCTTCTGGATGCTGCCTTCTCACTCAGACCTTGTTGCCCTCCATACTGACGCTTGTTGGTAACATACTCATTGTGGTCGATGTTTAGTACGGCACGCTGCATTCTGGTGTAGCACCCGTCCAGAGATGTCTGTAGAGAGGGCTTCAGGGTCTGGGTTTCACAGCCATATACTTTGTTGTGCCATGAGATAGAGCACTCGACTAAAATGTCACAAGTCCTTTGAAATGGCCACCAGACAGAAAGACACTGAGACACACCAATCCTGAGCAGACAGCAACATCTCCCCTCAGACATCGTCCCACTCTTCTGCACTGTGCACACCACAGGCCCATCGTTAACAGCTGTAATTAAAATGTAAGATATAAAAAGTGCACATGTATGCAATACATTTAAGGTGCTTTAATAAGAAAGAATCTGCTATCTGTTCATATATATATATATATATATATATATATATATATAAAATTCTGATAAGAGTAAGACTAGTTGCATGTGGCAAAAACCATGCAACTATTTATCATCTGACAATTCCAAGAGATCCTCAGTAGTTTTAAGAAGCAGAGACACACTCTAGTTTATATAATCTGCTTCAATTGTGTTAAGCATCCCAGTTGGTTTGGAGGTAAAAGGGATTTGTGTATAGTCTTAGATCAGCCCGTGCAAGCAACAGAGGAATGACAAGGGGGGCACGGGAAGATTGCGGTCACCTCAATTGAGTGCGGCCACAGGAGACGTATAAGGACAGGGTTTTCAGGCCATGTGCGGATGCATAATAATCACTTTCTATTATCAAATCCCCCCACATCCCAGTACTATACAAGCGGTTCTAGTGATGATTCAATCAAGTATCAAAACAATGATTTCAAGTGAGAACCTAAAGGTGACAAACACACTTGAAAAAAGATCAAAACTGTCCGCTGCTCTCACACAAACAGCTCGAGGCAACACAACTCCTCCCATCGTCCACAAAGCACGACGCTCACAAACCGCGCCAACCGGCTCCTCCCCCCCAAGCCGTCAGTCACTTCACTTCCCGTTGCGCGTAGCCTGCGATTGGATGGTGACCCTCCGCTGGGGGGGCTCCTCTATGCTCCGTTCAGCCACCAGGTCCTGAACCTGTAAGGCCCCCCCGCCTATGAAGCAGAAGGCCGGACACACGGGGGCGGAGCAATCCACATGGCCCTCCCACAGGACCCTGAGCGAGTGGGCGTCGTAGAAAGTGACCCGCCCCCTGTCAAAGTCGAGACACACCCCCAGGCGGGGGGGCAGCGGGGCAGTGTACTGGTGGGAGGGATTGCTGTGGCTGCTGAGTAGGGAGTTGTCACAGGCCTGGCTATGGCCCCCTGCCTGGCCTTGGCTGTGGGCTTTGGGCAGCAGGATCTTGCCCATGCCCATGGTGAGGAAGCAAAAGGGAGGGGCGTCCTGGCCGTCCTCTGCCCCGCTGTCGTGGCCACTGTCTGGGTCACACCTGCAGACAGAGAGCCTCCGTTGGATGAGCAAAGAAGGTTCTACAGTATGTTCTTGAGTTAATGTACTTGAGTATTTCAACTACATTGAAATTCTCTCTAATCAAACCTGTCTTTCATGCAATTTTAATGCAGGAGGTTGTCACAACATTTAAAGTAAAAACATATAAAGATGCATTAAGGTGTTCAACTTTCTAAACAACAAACAGCAGGTTCAGAGCCTTGAATTTACCTGGGGCTGGCCATGTCCTGGGGAAGATGGAACCATTCCTGGAGCTTGGCCTCCTGTCCTACGCCTACCTGTCATTCACACGGGGGGGGGGGGGGGGGGCAGTGGTTAGGGAGCAAGGTTCAATAAAACACAGGTCAAGCTCCATTTAATGTCATGAAACGATTCAGCATAAGAGTCTCCCCCCTGTACCTTGACAAGGTAGGAGCCCGGCTCCACGGAGCACGCCCAGTAGTGCCTCCCCTGAGTGACAGCCAGGTCAGCCACCAGCAGGTCAGAGGTCAGATGGCAGGAAGTGAGGGCGCGATCGGCGGCCTGCAGCAGAGAGAGGCCCGGCACACTGCGGGCATAGGTCTGCCCCTTCCCCAGAGCCAGCCTATCAGCATGGAGCCCCCAGCGGGAGTCCAATGAGAAGCTCAGGACTGAGGGGGAGGGAGGAGGAAGGAAGGGAGGAGAGAGAGGAGATAGAGGTTGGAGGACAATGAGATAGAGAGAGGAGATAGGAGAAAGGAGAGGAGGAAGAGGAGATAGAGGGAGGAGGAAGAGGAGATAAAGGAAGGAGAAAGGAGAGGGAGCAGGGGGACAGCAAAGGGGGGAAGGGGGAGAGGGAAAGCAAAGGTGTCCAGAAGGAGGAGGGATTTTAGATGCAGAAGCAGAAATAAATCCAGCAAGGAGTAGTTCCTTATAGGGAAGAACTGAGGCAAAGGGTTTAAACAACTAGAGCGATAGCAATGCGGTAAAGAAGAGATGAAGGGAGGCTACAACTTGTAAAATATCAACGCACATGTCTACATGGGTCGTGGATGAAACACACACCATGTTTCTCTAAAGCTACCACACTTTAATGGGAGAAGTAGATAGCTGAGTTCATGTGGACATTTACCTAGTCAACATGTTAAAACAGAGTCTTGGAGAGAGAAGATACAACCACTATTGTTTTGGAGCGTAAAAGGAAGGCAGAGTTGAACAGGGGTTGAGTTAGATGGGGTAAAATAGGAATTGGTGCAAGAGATCAGAAAGAAACATGAGCAAACAGAGCAAATGCTCAAGGATGGAGGGAATGGAGGAATTAAGTACAATTCTGCAGCCCTTTCTAAATGTATTATTGTTTATTGATCCAGTGCCCATTTTACGTGATTGCAAGATATAATCGAAATCTTACTTCAAACGTGGGAAGAAGTATCTGAGCACGCTTTTTATTTCATAATCAATAGCTACAAAATACATTTGTTTGCAGTACAGAAAATTCAAGCATATATAAACCTAATGTTAAACTCACCGGGCGCGGGAGGGGTGTGCAGGTAAACCTCCTCACTGTGATCCCCAAAGCCTGCCTTGTTGAAGCCCCGCACCCTCAGCACGTACACACTGTCCATCTCCAGCCTGTCAATCACCGCACTGGTCCCACCCACATCGTCCAGATGCTGCCACGCATTGGCCACGTTGGGCGACCTGGTCCCACCCCACATGGTCCCTACCACGCCCGTTCTCCGCTGGTACTCCACGGAGAAGTGCCATGCCGGGGCGGAGTCCAGGGGGAGGCGCCAGCAAAGAAACAGCTGGTCGTAGGCCAGCGTCTTCTGGGTGTCAATCACGGGAGCCAGGGGAGCTGGGAAGAGGAAGAAAGAGAATATCATCACTGTGCTTTAGAGGACATGCAGAGACACAGGATGAAAGTGTAGAAGCCCACCACAGATGAACTCCAGGCCGTTGAGGAGCTTCAGTTCTTTGGAAGGGTCCATGTGGAAGTTCCTGAAGGAGGGTTCGGCAGAGAGGGAGAATGACTGCATGTGCTCTATGGATTTCACTAGTCTAGGGAGAGGGAGAGAGAGAGAGGAGAGAGAGGTTTTAAAGCAGTGTTGACAAACTTTGAAAGAAAGTAAAACTATCGTAATTTCAAAAATATCTTTTAATATTTAAGGTCCAGTGTGTAGAATGAAACCCCTTCCTTACCATTGGCTATGGTGGCCTGTACTGGACTGCATTGTGAAAGGTGCCACCATTTTGCAAAAAAGCAACATTTCTGTCACGGTCTCTCCCACCAGATCCTAGTTTCCACTAGTACCGCTCTCTGTCAGTCTTGTCTGTCCCTGTTTGTTGCTGTCTCAGTATTTCATGTGCGGGGGCATTGCCTGCGCATTCCAGCACAGTTCCCCGATCCAGCCACGTTGATCACCCGCACCTGACAGTCATCTCCAATCAGGATCACCAGTATATCTACCCCAGCCTTCCAACCATTCCTCGCCAGATCGTCAGTAGTACTTACCCTGTTGAGTAGTTTCCTGATTCTTCATACCTGTATTCCTAGTGTTCTAGTTCATTCGTGTTCAAGTCTGCGCATCCCTAGTGCCTCTGTCTCTCTACCAGTCATCACCATCACAACCATAATTCAACCCTGCTCTACTGCCGGAGTTACCATCATCACCGAATCGTCGGGTGTGGCTGTCGGTTCAGCTGCCAGCCGACTCATCCAACCCCGGTTCAGACTACCTGGTCCGTGGATTCAGGATAACCCCTAACGGACGCAACCACCAGCACCAACCTTGATCAACCGTGGACTAATAAACTGTTCAACCGTTTCCGCTCTCGCCTGTGGTAATTTGTGCCGTGCGTTTTGGTCCACCCCGTCTTGAATTGTAACAGTACGATCTGGCCAAACATGGACCCAGCCGACACAGATGATGCAGCCGTTTCCTTGGCCACTCGCGTAGCGAGTTTAACCTTGGAGGTACACCGCCAGGGCGCCCTCGGGGAAGAACATTCCCGGAACCTGAGGGAGGTTTCTGTGAGCCTAAGCCGGTTTGCCACTGCCTTGTCCCTCGAATCCCGGGTGGCACTTTTGAGTCCGTCCTCTGGCTCGTTCACTGGTTCTCCCCCCCTACAGTTCCTGTCGTTCGCCGGGAGCCCTACGTTCCAACTCCGGCACCATATGAGGGCGACCCTGGGGCTTGTCATGGCTTTCTTCTCCAGGTAGGAGGGGTTTTCCAGCATCAGCTGCTCACCTACCTACCTACGCCACCGAAACCTCCCGCATCGTCTACCTCATCGCCTGCCTTCTGGGGGTAGCACTTACCTGGGCTTCGGCAGAGATGGACCGCGGGGGTTCCAAGGCCTCTAACTACCTGGCCTTTACGAGGGCGATGCGGCAGACTTTCGACCATCCAGTTTGGGGACGAGAGGCCGTTCAGCGTCTTCTGGATCTACGCCAGGGTTGCCGCAGCGTGGCGGAGCTTGTGATTGATTTCCGGATCTACGCGGCAGAGAGTGGTTGGCGTGACGACACACTGAGGGACGTTTTTCAGCGATCTCTGGCCGACCACCTACGGGATGAGTTTGCGTTGCGGGACGAGCCGTCCGGTTTAGAGTCATAACTCTTGCTATGCAAATAGACAATCGCATTCGGGAGCGAAGGAGGGAGAGTTCCGTCCGGACCCCGCCATCCATCCCTTTCAAGTCCACGACAGCGAGACCTCCGCCGCGGATCACCGACACCTTCCGAGAGTCTCCGAGTCATCCCGAGCCTGAGCCCATGCAGCTGGTGCGCGCACATCTAACCACGGAGGAGTGCGAACAGCGGCTTCGGACGGGTTTCTGCATGTATTGCGGGAGGGTGGGTCATATCCGCCTCCACTGCCCCATGCGTCCGGGAGTTTACCGATCGAGCTGCGTTCCCAATTACGCTAACTCCCGTACCTTGCTCAAGGCCACACTATCGTGGCAGAACCGCTCATTACACCTCTCCGCCCTCGTCGATTCCGGAGCAGACAAGAGTTTTTTGGACCGAGAGGTGGCAAGACAGCTAGGAGTAGACATCATTCCACTCGACGTGTCAATGAAGGTGAGCGCTCTCAACGGAATGCACATGGCCAGGATAGAGCATAAGACCGCTCCCTTGTCCCTGCTGCTTTCCAGGAACCATCAGGAGCAAATTTCGTTTCACCTCATTGATTCACCCCAGACTCCTTTGGTACTGAGTCATCCCTGGCTTCGTCTTCATAACCCCAGTTAAGAGTGGACCTCCGGTAAGATCTCTGCTTGGAGTACCCATTGCTTATTGAACTGCCTACGTTCCGCCTCAGCACCTGCGGCAGTCGCTCCACAGCCCGTTCCGGAACCCCGAAACCTCACGTTGGTTTCCCAGGATTATCATGATTTGGGTCCGGTATTCAGTAAACAACACGCACTATCTCTGCCACCACATCGCCCGTACGATTGTGCTATTGACTTCCTAGTTCCTCTCTCCCTAGCAGCCGCCTGTTTAACCTCTCGCATCCTGAACGAGAGGCCATGGAGGTATATATCCAGGACTCTCTTGCTGCGGGGCTTATTCGTCCCTCATCCTCACCGGTAGGGGCAGGTTTTTTTTTCGTGGCAAAGAAGGACAAAACCCTTTGTCCCTGCATTGACTGTAGGGGACTCAACGACATTAGGATAACGAACAAATATTCATTTCCTCTCATGGACTCTGCCTTTGTTCCTCTGCGGGGTGCTACCGTTTTCACTAAATTGGACCTCCGTAACGCCTACCACTTGGTTCGCATCCGCGAAGGGGGTGAGTGGAAGACGGGCTTCACTACTCCGTTAGGTCACTTTAAAAATCTGGTGATGCCTTTTGGACTTACCAATGCCCCTGCAGTATTTCAGGCCCTGGTCAATGACATTTTGAGAGACATGCTCCATCAGTTTGTGTTTGTGTACATTGATGACATTCTGATTTTCTCTCGGTCCCTCGCAGAATACAAGCTGCATGTCCGTCAGGTCCTGCAGCGTCTCTTGGGGAATCGACTGTTTGTCAAGTTTGAATTCCATGTGCCATCAGTGGCCTTCCTGGGATTCATCATCGGCCAGGGGAGGCTAGAGATGGATCCAGGGAAGGTAACTGCTGTGACAGATTGGCCGGCTCCTACCAATCGTAAGCAGCTCCAGCGTTTCCTGGGATTTTCCAATTTCTACAGAAGGTTGATCAGGAACTACAGCCACATCGCCGCACCTCTCACAGCGCTCACCTCCGTCAAGGTGGCATTCAGATGGACCCCAGAGGCCGAAGTGGCCTTTGGGGTGTTGAAGCGTCGCTTCGTCTCTGCCCCGGTTCTAACGCAGCCTGATGGCAAGCTGCAATTCATGGTCGAGGTTGACGCATCGGACATCGGGGTTGGAGCAGTTTTGTCCCAGCGCTCAGCCATGGATGGTAAGCTTCACCCTTGTGTCTTCCTCTCTTGAGGGCTAACTCCCCCAGAGCGGAACTACGACGTGGGAAACCGGGAGCTCCTCGCCGTCCAGCTCGCGCTGGAGGAGTGGCGTCACTGGCTGAAGGGAGCAGAGCTGCCGTTCATCGTGTGGACGAACCATAAGAACTTAAGTTACATCCAATTCGCAAAGCGTCTCAACTCTCGCCAGGCCAGGTGGGCGTTATTTTTTGGTCGTTTTAAGTTCTCCCTTTCTTATCGCCCAGGTTCCCACAACATCAAGCCGGACACCTTGTCCAGTTTGCCCTCCGTGGACGAGGGGTGTTCCGAGTTGGACTCCATCCTACCGCCCACCTGCGTAGTGGCCTCGTCTGGAAGATCGAGTCCCTGGTGACCCAGGCCCAGGCTCACCAGGCCGATCCGGGTACTGGCCCTCCCGGTCGGTTGTTCATCCCGGATGCAGTTCGTTCGGACGTTCTGCAGTGGGGTCATTCGTCGAGGCTGGCTTGTCATCCTGGGATCAACCACACCCTGGCTTTTCTGCACCACAGGTTCTGGTGGCCTACCATGGACAGAGACACCCGGTCTTTCGTCGCCGCATGTGCCACCTCAGCACGCAGCAAGACATCCAACAAACCTCGGTCTGGACTGCTTCGCCTGCTGCCTATCCCCAGTCGCCCGTGGTCCAACATCGCTCTTGATTTCGTTACCATCCAGAGGTAACACCACCATACTCACCATTATAGATCGGTTTTCGAAGGCAGCCCACTTCGTCGCACTGCCCGGACTTCCCTCCGCGAGAGAGACCGCAGAGCTCATGGTATCCCAGGTTTTCCGCATACACGGCATCCCCGCTGACATCGTCTCTGACCGGGGTCCCCAGTTCATCTCCCAGGTGTTGCGAGTATTCTGTTTGGCTCTGGGAACCACGGCCAGCCTCTCTTCTGGTTATCATCCACAGACCAACGGCCAGGCGGAGCGGGCAAACCAGAAATTGGAAGGCATGCTGCGCTGTGTCACAGCCGCCAATCCCGCCTCAAGGTGCTTGCACACCGCCGCGCGGCAACCGCCCTTATAACCGCCTCGCTGCCGGAAGGTTCAGTGCGGCGGTGTGAGGGCCAGGCGTTTTCAAAAGCGGCTGCTGCTGCTGCTGCTGCTGCTGCTGGGCCCGGGCAGCATGGTTTGTGTGGACCAGTGGAGCTGGAGAGAAAGTTCAGCTTCGGTGTGTGTGGCACATTTCTTACACAACATCGCTCATTATAGCATTATTAGCCGTGGTTCGCAACCCTTCCAAGAACGCTCAGCCAAATAAAAAATTAATTAAATATCAGTGTTCGAATCGCACTGAAACAGTGGGTTCACTGGCTTTTTAAACTGTAATGGTATTATTAAGAACTCGTATCGGTACTATGCATCGGCAAGTACCCAAATGTAAGTACTTGTACTTGGTCTAAGAAAAAGTGGAACAGGTGCATCCCTACTCAGGACCTATAAGTGAGTCAGGGAACCAAGTGGGTCTCTGACTGTGGGTGGACACAATCTGCATAGTTCAATCATTATACTATGATAAATAGATCGTTCAATGTAACAGTATGTATGATGGATGATGAAACGATAAATGCCTGTAGTGAGTGACTCTGGTCCAGACTATAGACTACGTGGTCCAGACTATAGACTACCTGATCCAGACTATAGTCCACCTGTTGTGAGTGACACTGTTCCAGACTCTAGACTACCTGGTCCTCACTATACCTGTTGTGAGTGACCCTGGCGGCCTGTACAAAGCAGGGAGCGTCGGTCTCCTTGAGCAGCTCCTGGGTGTAAAGCATCAGACCCATGTCCTCCACCAGACCCCTCTTCTCTGACACCTGGCCCAGCAGGGCCTCGATCCTCTTGGCCCGGGACACCTCCAGGGCCGATGCCAGGGCTCCCTTTCTTTCCATCAACGCGGCCCCCAGCTCCCGGATACACTGGCTGAGCTGCTCCTGGGCCACATCACTGTTTAACTATGAGAGAGAGAGAGAGAGAGAGAAAGAGAGAGAGAGAGAGAGAGAGAGAGAGAGAGAGAGAACAATATTGTAGATTAAAAGGGAAGGTTAGTTGAAGAAATCCATTTCAAATAGAGAAAGGAGGCCTACCTCCATCTGTGAGACAATGTCCTCCAGCTGAGTGGTCTGGTCGTGCACTGTCTTCTGATTGGCTAGGATGTAGCAGATCTCCTTTGAAATCTTGTCCTATGTTGAACAACCAATACATTGAGAGAAGAAAGAGGGAGGAGGACACATCAACAATTAAAATCGTGTATACATTTAAAATCTAAAACAAGATACATGTACAAGATAAAAAAAGATGTGTATCAAAGGTTAGTAAAAAACAAAAGAAAAGATTTTAAAAATGTGTGAATAATATAAAAGCATACTAACCTATATCAAAGAATGGTGTGACTGAGTGTGAGCCTGAACGTGTCTCAGAGCGTACCCACCTTGAGGGCCTGGTAGGCCTGAGTGATGGGCAGAACCTTGTGCCCGTGGTGCATCCGGCGTGGCTTACACAGCTGGCACAGCAGGCGCTGACAGTTCCGGCAGTAGAACTGCAGCTTCTCCTGATCGTGCTCCGGACACGTCAACACCTGAGACAGTCACACACATACTTCATATAGATGCAATAGAGCTGAGGGGTTATTTTTATTAATCTATTATTACAAGTAGTGGTATTAGTATTAGTATTAGTGGTGGAGTATTTTTGCAGTAACACAAACCTTGGGCCTGAAGCTGCTGGTGGTGGTAGTAGTACTAGTTGTAGTACTGATATAGTATGATATAAGTATTGGTATTATTGCGGTAACACAGACCTTGGGCCTGAAGCTGTTGGTGGGCAGGATGTGTTCGTGCTGGGCCCGGGGGGTCCCCCAGGGGTGGTACAGCTTGAAACACTCGTTGCAGAAGTTGGACTTGCAGTCTGCACAGCCCTTGGTGGCCTCCAGGGCCTGGGGGGGCTTACAGAAGCCACACAGGATGGCCACACTGCCCAGGCTGACCGTGTGGCGGTACCTGCAGTGCAGTGGGCAGGCGGATCAATTTAGATACCATAAAGGTGCGTTCACACCAAACGCAAATGGGCGACAGGACTCCATACAAAGTCAACGTAGAGACGCGAATCGGGCAAATTTTTCGCTAGAAAACACCTGCGACAAGATTTGATTTGTAGCGCGAAACTTGAGTTGAGGCAAATTACCAAGGAAAGTCATATGCAAGCGATTTTTTTCACGAAATTGGACCCTCACAAACTATATATTATATGAAAGCTGAGCCTCCACTTATTGCAATAGTCCAAACCATATCATTCTGAAACTAAAACTCGCAAATTACAACTGAAGAAGAAACGTCCCCTTTTCTTTCAACAACCAAAAATGAAGTTTTACCTTTGTGATTTTTGTCCACAAAGTTGATTCTGATCGCATAAAACCACCATAAACAGATAATCCAGTGTCTGGGCAAAATTTTGCAACTAAACATGGTGTTTACAATCAATGACTAAGAGAAGGTTTCTTAGGAAAAAGGTAAATTGCCTTCAATCAGAAAACATGTTCTTCAGCGCAATCTAGTGGCCATATGTGTATTTGCGAGTGTTTGGCTTGGTGCATTCGATTATATTTGCCCTGAACTTCAGGTGTCAAGTGTCAAAATTGTAAGATATCTACCTCTATTTGTGTCTCATAGTAAGACAGCACTCCCAACTGAACGACCAACTGATAATTATTTCAGGTGGAAATGTTATCTTCCACTTATGCTGTGTTCCACGGCTTTATTCACTTTAACCAAGTATTACCCCATTAAATATTTCACTTGCACAACAATCTTTCTTTTGGCACAAAGATGACATTATCGCCCTTGCAGTTGTGGAGATATACTCTATTTACTTTGGGTACGTTCTTTCCTGAAAAAAACTTTTCCACTGATATCGAAAATGGTATAGAAAATCGATATTTTTCCAGGTATAATATCGAAGTTAGAAAATCCAGTATCGTGACTGACAACACTACTAGAAACGCGATTGTGATTATTCAGTTACAAGAAACGTGAAAGTTAAAAAAGACATATCATTGCTACTACCTCTGACATTTAGTTATGTACATTTGCATAAAATCATGCAGGTCTACATATAACTGGGCGATAGCTTTAATAGATTGCAACGGTGGACTGAAATCACTTCATGGCACGATGTGAGCGTTCGATAAATACAGCGCCTTGCAAAAGTATTCACCCCCCTTGGCTTTTTACCTATTTTGTTACATGACAGCCTTTAGTTCAATATTTTTTTAATCTGAATTTTATGTGATGGATCAGAAGACAATAGTCTAAGTTGGTGAAGTGAAATGAGAAAAATAGCAAAAATAGCAAAAATAGCAAAGTCACAACTTTTCTCTGTTTTGGGACCTCAGTGGTGGAACGAGCTCCCTACCGATGTCAGGACCGCAGAGTCGCTCACCAGCTTCCGCAAAAGACTCAAAACTCACCTGTTCAGAGGTCATCTCGACTCTGCATAGAAACCAATGCACAGCCACCATTGAATGTTGTACGTCCTGGCAATTGTACATTGCACTTATTCAAGGTACTTAATTGTGTAGCATCTACAGGAGCTGCTATCGCTGCTTTACACGGGGAATGGGTTAGCCTAGCGATTGTAATACTTGCACTTGGTTCTATGAACGTCTTTACTGTACCGACAGCGATATATTGTTTCACTTCTTATGACAAATGTACTTATTGTAACAAATGCACTTATTGTAAGTCGCTTTGGATAAAAGCGTCTGCTAAATGCCCTAAATGTAAATCTAAATGTAAATGTAAAAATATATACATAAAACTATTTTTTAGAAATAAAAAACTGAAATTTGGCATGTGCATGTGTATTCACCCCCTTTGTTATGACGCCCATAAAAAGCTCTGGTGCAACCAATTACCTTCAGAAGTCACATAATTAGTGAAATGATGTCTACCTGTGTGCAATCTAAGTGTCACATGATCTGTCAGTACATATACACACATTTTTTGAAAGGCCCCAGAGGCTGCAACACCTAAACAAGAGGCACCACTAACCAAACACTGCCATGAAGACCAAGGAACTCTCCAAACAAGTCAGGGACAATGTTGTTGAGAAGTACTAGTCAGGGTTAGGTTATAAAAAAATATCCAAATCTTTGATGATCCCCAGGAGCACCAACAAATCTATCATAACCAAATGGAAAGAACATGGCACAACAGCAAACCTGCCAAGAGACGGCCGCCCACCAAAACTCACGGACAGGGCAAGGAGGGCATTAATAAGAGAGGCAGCACAGAGACCTAAGGTAACCCTGGAGGAGCTGCAGAGTTCGACAGCAGAGACTGGAGTATCTGTACATAGGACGACAATAAGCCGTACGCTCCATAGAGTTGGGCTTTATGGCAGAGTGGCCAGAAGAAAGCCATTACTATCAGCAAAAAACAAAATGGCACGTTTTGAGTTTGCGAAAAGGCATGTGGGAGACTCCCAAAATGTATGGAGGAAGGTGCTCTGGTCTGATGAGGCTAAAATTGAACTTTTTGGCCATCAAAGAAAACGCTATATCTGGCGCAAACCCAACACATCGCATCACCCAAAGAACACCATCCCCACAGTGAAACATGGTGGTGGCAGCGTCATGCTGTGGGGATGTTTTTCAGCAGCCGGGACTGGGAAACTGGTCAGAGTTGAGGGAAAGCTGGATGGTGCCAAATACAGGGATGTTCTTGAGCAAAACCTGTACCACTCTGTGCGTGATTTGAGGCTAGGACGGAGGTTCACCTTCCAGCAGGACAATGACCCCAAACACACTGCAAAAGCAACACTTGAGTGGTTAAAGGGGAAACATGTAAATGTGTTGGAATGGCCTAGTCAAAGCCCAGACCTCAATCCAATCTGTGGTCAGACTTAAAGATTGCTGTTCACAAGCGCAAACCATCCAACTTGAAGGAGCTGGAGCAGTTTTGCAAGGAGGAATGGGCAAAAATCCCAGTGGTAAGATGTGGCAAGCTCATAGAGACTTATCCAAAGCGACTTGGAGCTGTGATCGCCGCAAAAGGTGGCTCTACAAAGTATTGACTTTAGGGGGGTGAATAGTTATGCACATTGACTTTTTCTTTCATTTTGTCCTATTTGTTTGCTTCACAATAAAAAAAAAAAAAACATCTTCAAAGTTGTAGGCATGTTCTGTAAATTAAATTATGCAAACCTCAAACAATCCATGTTAATTCCAGGTTGTGAGGCAACAAAACACGAAAAATGCCAAGGGGGGTGAATACTTTTTCAAGGCACTGTAAGTCAACAGAGAGAAGTTTGTTATTTTTTAAACACAACATGTGTGGAAGCTAACATTCAGCTTAGGGGGGGTGCCTGGCAAAAAGAGGCCCGGCCGTATGTCTGGGACAACGCCTGTGCCACGGCCTTCGCCCGACTCCAGGGGGTCCTCATCAAGGCCCCGGTCCTGGCTTACCCCGACACTGGTCGTCCTTTCATCGTCGACACCGATGCTAGTAACGTGGGGGTCGGTGCGGTCCTCTCCCAGGGGGTGGGAGAAGGGGAACGTCTCGTGGCCTACTTCAGCCGCACCCTCAGTCGGGCGGAGCGCAATTACTGCGTGACCCGACGGGAGCTTTTGGCTGTGGTCCTGGCCAGGCGGCATTTCAGGCCATACCTGCATGGCAAGCGCTTCCTGATCTGCACCAACCATTCGTCCCTCACATGGCTCCTCAGTTTTAAGAACCCTGAGGGCCAGGTGGCTCGATGGCTGGAGGTTTTGCAGGAGTATGACTTTGAGATCCAGCATCGGGCGGGCGTCTCCACAGCAACGCTGACGCACTCTCCCGACGGCCCTGTGCAGTCCTGGAGTGTCGCTACTGCCTGCGGCAGGAGGAGCGGGCCCACGAGTCTCCGATGTTGGCGGCTCTCCAGACCACCACGGCGAGTCAGTTGGAGCAGCAGCAGCGGGCCGACGAGACCCTGGCGTTGGTGAGGGACTGGCTTGAGGCGGGCAGCACCCCAGCTGGCCAGAGGTGTCGGCACGAGGGCCTGAGGTGAAGGCCTACCACTCCCAGTGGGGATACTTCCGGCTCCACGACGGGGTGGTCCACCGCAGCTGGCAGGACCCTAGGGGTAAGGACAACATTCTACAGCTGTTGGTGCCCCGTGTGCTTCGTCCCCAGCTGCTGCAGCTGGTCCACGGCTCAGTGGGAGTGGGGCACTACGGGAATGCCAAGACCCTGCATCGCCTACGGGTGTGGTTCTACTGGCCGGGCTGTCGACGGGACGTTGAGCTGCACGTCCACTGCTGCGACACCTGTACAGCGCAGAAAGGGCCTGCCCAGCGTTCCCACGCCCGCTCCAGCAGTACCTGGTGGGAGCACCGATGGAGCGGGTGGGGGTCGACGTCCTGGGGCCGTTTCCAGTCACCGACTCTGGCAACCGCTACGTCCTCGTGGCCATGGACTACTTCACCAAATGGCCTGAGGCGTATGCAGTGCCAGATCAGAGCGCCGCTAACACCGTGGAGAGGCTGGTGGAGGAGATGTTTACCTGTTTCGGGGTCCCTGCCGAGCTCCACAGCGACCAGGGGCGGAACTTGTCCCAGGTTTTTGGGGAGGTCTGCCGGCGGCTGGGGGTGCACAAGACGAGGACAACGCCGCTCCATCCCCAGAGTGAAGGATTGGTGGAGCGGTTTAACCGCACCCTGGCCACTCAGCTCGCCATCCTCACCAGCCAGCACCAGCGAGACTGGGACCGCCACCTGCCCCTGGTCCTGTGGTCCTATGCAGTGCAGGAGTCCAGTCACTGCACGCCGGCTGCCCTCATGTTCGGGCGGGAGCTCCGGACACCGGTGGACTTGGTGTTTGGGACCCCACCCGAGCCTGAGATCGCTGGGGTAGCGGCTATGGACTATTTCTGCAGGCTGAGGGATCGCCTGCTGGTGGTCCATGACTACACCCGCCAGGCTCAGGCTGTCTCAGGGGTGAGGCAGAAGAGGGGCTATGACACTCGCTGCCGGGGATGAGCGTTCACACCCGGGGACAGGGTGTGGGTGTACTGCCCCGTCAGAAAGAGAGGGGTCTGCCCTAAACTGTGGAGCCACTGGCTGGGGCCTGGGGAAATCATAGACAGAGTGTCCGAGGTGGTGGACCACCTGCGGATCCCGGGCGCCCGGGGGTGTGTGGTGGTATTGCACCAGAACAGACTCTCGCCGTACCGCCCTCTCGCCCCGGTTGTGGCTGGCGAGGGAGGCAGAACTCCTCGTGGTTCCCCGGGCTGCTCCCCTGCCCCTGCCGGCTCCCCTGACGGGGCCGTTGGTCTTGCGGTTGCCGCCCCTGGGGGGGGTTTAGCGGCTTAGCGGTCCCTGGACACTTGAGGGACTATGTATCTGGTGATGGGGTCGTCGGGGACGACGGACCCCTCAGGTGGGAGCTGTGTGGCGACTCCTCCGAGGTCGCGCAGGGGATCCTGGGAGTTGGTGTTGTCAGTTGACAAAAGGGGCTTTTGTCGTCCTTGTTTTGTTATTAGGTTAAGTGGGGTTAATGGGTTCGGGGTGTCATTTGGTTGTTTGTAGTTCTGTGTTGTTCAATGTTAACATGTGTGTTTTTCGTTGCCGCCACCGTCACTGACTATGACATATTTGTTCGTTGGGTGTGCTGTTTCCTTATAAGTTGTTGGTGTTGAATAAAAGTAGCCTGCAGTCGTGCGGTGTATGGGACGCAGTGCTACAGTTGACTTAAGCCTGACTCTGTGTACTTCTTGGCCGCCGCTGCAATATATAATATCACGGCCAAAAACTGTGTGAGCTTCCGGATGGCCGTAGCGGGGGGAGCTCTCGTGGGGATTTGGCTTTGCGGGTTTGTTGTAGTTACAGGCGTTGCTGTGGTTACCGGTCTTGTGTGTTCCAACAGTTTATTAGCGGTGGTATCTAATAAATCGCTGTCTAATCAATACTTCATTCACTGCCTCTTTCGTGGTCATTACAATATTATGAATAGACTGCGTTGGGTTCTCCGCCGTCTCCCTCTTCCACAACAGGTAAGACATGCAATGGTGTTTATCTTGGCCATGGTTGAGATTGAATTGGCATGAAGCACCGTTGGCGGGTAAAAGATGTGGCGAGACAAATTTGCCTGATAAAACTTGCACAAAACTTGCACAGCGACGGATTATGATTTGTTGCGCGACAAAACTTGGGCGACAACGTGAACGGGCAACAGATGTGTCTTTTGGTGTCAACGCAGCTTAAAGAAAGGAAGGAAGGACGTAAGGAATAAAGAAAGAAAGAAAGAAAAATACATCTAAAAAAGATTACAAAATAACGAAAAAAAGAAAAGAAGAAACAAACAAACAAAAGAACCACAAAACCACCAGAGCCCTCCCTGTGGTCTCTTTCCAAGAAGTTCGTAATGAACAGCAGGTGTGTGGCCTGGATAAAGCAGCAGCAGCTGACTGCGAGGATGCAGGCTGAGCAGTAAAACCAGCATTGTCACCCTTTCCTCCCCGGCCCTAGAGAGCCAGCCTGCTGCAGCTCTCACTCCACTGCTGCGTGGGGAACAGCCTAGACACTATCTCTCCCTATCTCTCTTCCTACGTAGTCCCAGTTGTTGTCGTTTTAGGCAGTAACGGGTGTTTTTCTAACGCCATTCGGCGATGACATCAGGTTGGGGAGACGTGGTGGAAGGTAGCCTCAGCCTAGTACTAGAACTATGGCATCCAAGAGGTGGCACGAACCACAAATAACATGTATGATGGCCCACAGCAGTATAATTTCGAACCTGTCAGACGTGAGAGGTCGAATGAGGAATTTCCGAGAACTGATGGCGCTCAAGGCCAATTAAATGCATGGTCAGAGGAGAATGAGGGGAGAGTTGCTGTCATTTAGCAATGCAGCAACGAGCGCTGGGAGCTAGTCAATGAACAGCAGTGGATACAATAACGACACTTTTATTTATTTTTACTGTCAGTGAATAGCACCGAGTGAAAGTCAACGTTTTCTTTGTATCTAGTGACAGCGATTATGTCGTAAGTACCGCTAAACTTAGTCAGAAGATCTAGAAATAGAAGGCATAATGCTAGCTATGGGCTAACTTAGCCTATCGGACACGCAATCAGTGCACTTGCAAATGAGTGCCTGCAAGTATAACCGATCGTGGTGTGAAATTATTTAACCATCAATCTACCGCAAATACGACCAGACAGATGTACATTGAACACATACACAAAGCACATTGTCCAACCCGGCGGATGCTGCCAGACAGCCCACAACAAGCCAAACATCACCACCGCTGGTGTGCTCTCTCTCTCACTCTCGCACGCCCGTACACAATCACTCCAACTTATCCAACTCCAAGGCTAGGCTGCTTCACTAAGACCACAACTAACCACAAGGCCTTCATAACCATGCAGTATGCCAAAGCCGGAAAGGACACACGCACAGTCACACACACTCATGTTATGCAAAACAATCCGTTTTATCATCAAAATTCAGTCACTGCAAAGATTTAAACACAAGCCTCTTACTATAAGTTAGAATGGACCCAAAGTATGTGATTGATACAGTCTGGTTTAGTTTTCGCTTGCTATCCGTTTTTAGTATGACTTCTCAACATTAGTCTTTCTTGTGTTAGGCGCACATGGCTAATTTGCATACGTGCACAGGATTGGCTGGCGCCGCAAGGCAAATAACAGAACATATTTAATTATCTTTCTATCTGTCCATCTATCTATCAACGCATGTGTCTAGTTTTAATGTGATGTATTTTGTGTATGTCCAGTCAGACTTGTTGTCTCCCTTGGTCTGTGTGGTCTTGTAGGCTATACTTTCTGAGCCGAATCACCTAAATGAATTCCCGACGATTTGTGTAGTTTGGTATTAATAAAGACTTGACAAGGCTATCTATCTAGCTAGGCTATTAATCAACAATTATTCGCCGTAGGCGTAGTGAACAGTGGGGAATAGCCCCCGAGACCGAAGGTTTATTTGTTGTTATTAGCGGACATTTTGCGATGAAAACAATATCGAGTTTGAGATGTCAATCATGGGATATTGCCCAATATCCCGAGATAGCGAACCAATCAAATTGCGCCATCTTAGGAGGTTCACGTGTAGCATATACTAACTATGCATAATATCTATGTATTTATCTATGTATCTGTATATCTGCTGAACACTCTCTTACTAGTCTCTACTCTCAAGGGTCTCAATGCGGCTTTGGTCCGTGTCTCCCCAACGTGACGTCATGCAATGCATTCTGGGGGAAATGAGAATCAATAGCAAACCGCTAAAATAGTACCTACTTTTTCGTATTACCTTCCGTTTTGTGATACCTAACAACATTAAATACAATAAATAACAGTTTAAATCTTTACTACCAACAAGCAAATTGCACAAATTCGTTGGAAAATAAACCCTGCAACACAGTCTTTAAATAACTCTCTCTCTCTCATTATCTCACACCTATCTCTCTCCCTCTCTCTCTCTCTCTCTCTCTTTATCTCTCCTTCTCCATCTCTAACTTGTTCTCTTTGTCTTTTTGTGTCTCCAAAAGCCACTCTCATTATTTTCTTCTCTTTCTATCTCTCCCAAATGTCCATCCTTCCCTTTCTGTTAAGCTTAGCACTCTCTAGCCTCACTTTAGAATTGCAAATAATATAGCATCAAAATAGATTGTAACGTGGAGCCCTTGACCTGTGAGCCGTATTATTGGATCTGATGATTGGACACTTCTCTCCCAGACACCTCGCTGCTTGTTCTTGACTGTGCTTGCGTGTGTGTATATTTGTTTGTGTGTGTGTGTGTTTAAGAGTTTGTTTGTGAGTGTGTGTGTGTGTGTGTGTGTGTGTGTTTGTGCATGATTGTGCATTTGCACTTCTGTATTCACGAGTGTGTGTGTGTGTGTGTGGGGGTGTGTGTGCCTGGGTATGCATGCGTTTATGTGTGTGTGTGCATGTATGCCGTCCTGTACGTGTTTGCGCAGCTGCATGTGTGTGTGTGTGACCGTGTGTGTATGTACCGCTCAACGATGCGCTCCAGGGTGAGGTTGCGCAGGCACTCCGTCAGGCCTGTCTCTCCCAGCTCCACGTCCTGCCGACAGGAAGGGCAGGGGAAGAGCATGGGGGCCGGCGCAGGGTCCTTGCGTCTCCGCCCGGGGTAGGTCCCACAGGCTGGGCCAAGGACACGGGACAAGGGCCGCACAAGAACAAACAGGAGACACATGACAGATGTGTGTGTGTGTGTGTGTGTGTGTGTGTGTGTGTGTGTGTGTGTGTGTGTGTGTGTGTGTGTGTGTGTGTGTGTGTTGGGATTTAAGGCATAGGGGTGTATCGATTGATAAAACCCTGGCTGTCCACACACAACTACAAATTGCAACACTGCATACAACAATGCTGCACATGTAGGCTATATGCATTGGGTTTACAGTAATGTAAGGTTTGCACTGTTATTCCTATTCCATTCTATTCTACTCTATTCATCTATTGGCCATTAATATATTATTGATAAATAGGTCAACAGGCAAACATACTGATAGAGATATGGCCCTTTTCCATTTGCATTAGAGCTGTTCCATCTTTAGACTGGGATCAATCTCAGTGACAGAACTAGTACTATAAAGAGGTGCATAAGAAGACGTTAAGGAAACACAACAAATGGTCTCTCCCAGCTCCCCACCTGCTCTGAGGACGCGCTCCAGGCGGTCGGGGGTCCGCGGCGTGGGTCTTCGTGCCTGACGAGGGGAGCGCATGTTGGGGGTGGAGGCTGGGGAGAGGGGCTCCGGGGGCAGGTCTGGTGGAGGGTAGCCCTTCTGCACCAGCACCTCAGCCGCACACAGCAGACACACACTGTGCTGGCAGGGCAGCAGGATGGGCTGCTTGACCATCCCGTCGCACACGGGGCAATGCAGCTCATGCTCCATGCTCTTCATGGAGGAGAGGAGAGGAGAGGAGAGGAGAGGGGGAGAGGAGAGGGGGAGAGAGCAGGGTGGGGAGAGGATAGAGGAGAGGAGAGGAGAGAGGAGGAAAGAAGTAGAGTGCGAGGAGGAGAGGAGAGAGGAGGAAAGAAGTAGGGTTTGGGGAGGGGAGAAGAGAGGAGGAGAGTGGGGACAGAGAGGAGAGCAGGAGAGAGGAGGAGAGAGGAGGAAAGAAGTGTTGGGGGAGAGAGGAGAGGAGACAAGAGGATAATTATATACTATATATATATCTTCATCATATCATAGCTACTAAAATATCTTGAATAAATATATAAAATATCTGACACAGGCCAAAACATCAGATGATGTAGGAGCTGCATCCCGTTTCTATGGCTACGCACATCATCAACCCTTGCCTTTTTCTAGTATTTTGCATGGTGCCAGTTAAACACCATTTATTATTTTTTTTGCTGATTGCTTGAGATTGAAATTATACACAACCCTGCGTGCATCTGTCCAGTAGCCTATTCGCCAATAGTTGGCACTTGCCGTGCAATCCGTTTCCGCTGTTGAACTGAACAGCGGAATCAACCTTGTATTTCATTTTAAAGGGTCAAATCATCACAGAAAAGTCATGCATATCGTATTAACATGTAAGACGATGATTTTTTGGCAATATACACGAAGGCTGTTAAATTGTTTATGGATGGAGATGAGGGAAGGGGAGGGGAAATATTTAAACACGTTTTTCAATCATTATTTAAAATATATGATTGCATTTTAAGTAGACTTATCCTAAATTAAGATATTGAGGATATTCTCTTTGAGTCTCCCAAAGCAGGGTAAGGAGAGACATTAAACATATTTTGTTCAGGCCTCTGAAAATGAAATGATATTGAGAGAATAAAATGCACAATGTGCGTCACACTCACAGTAATGCGAACCAACGCGTCCATTATCGAGGTAAAGGTTTGTAATTCCTCTTCTGCCATGCCTTGAAAAAAATACAATATCGTGCTTCTTTCGGCAATAGACAGAACCCGATTTTGAGCACGGTGAAGGCCTGCAGTAAAATAATAGGTATTACACGAGGTGGACCGAGCCCATGTCTATATAGTCATAACTAATTAGGATCTTAATTTTAAGGATTGCTGAAATGCGCTGTGGCGCACTCGATGTCCTCGTTGTAGTAAAGATGCTGGTCCGTATGTCCGTTCATTCGCGCAGAATTGTAGTGAGGGAGAGGGTGGTGGAGGTGTCTGTCTCCCACCCCGGCCGCATTGGATTATTCTGGATTTTATAGGCCTACCAAACTATTGCCCAATTCCAGAAGATTTCTTTAATTTATTCTGATTTAAGATTGTCTGCATCACGTCATCATTAGAAACACAACTGTTAATGTCAGAGTGTAAATAACCACCTGGCAAAAATTAATTGCATTGTCTGTCTCTAGCCCGGTTAACATTTCTCCATCGGAGGGCAGTATAATCCAGGCAGCCAGAAGCAGTCAAAGCAATAGTGGTCCGTGTCCGGAACCTTCCTCACTTGTTCAAAGATTAAGCCGGTTTATAAATGGGGTTGCACCTTGCCGTCAAGTTGTTGTAGCAACAATCTATCTATTTGGCTTTGCAAGCTCGTAGCATATCTTGATACTTGTATAACACTTTAAAGGTTTTAACGCCATGGCCCTTCATTGGTTTGAACATCATTGTGATTAAATGCAATAGCTCCCGAGCGTTAGCAGCTAGATCGGCTAACCAGTTGTTCCGGTGAGACGGCCGATGATAAATAAGTACTACTACTACTACTACTACTAATAATAATAATAATAATAATAATACTAATACTAATAATACTACAATATATTACTGAAGCAATACATAGCACGCGCACCACTCCAGCTATGGCGGTGATCAGCAGCCTGGTTCCAGCCAGGTTCCTCACCATCACCTCTCATCTGGTGATCGTCATCACCATCTTCTGGTCAAGGGTAATCATTTTCCCTTATTTTTTATTGTTCTATATATTTTTTAGATTGTCGTCGAATCATTTTCATTGTCAAATCTGAATTTCTCTATTCTTGTTTTGTAATTCTTACCGATTTACCATAACCCTATAATCAGATACAAACTGTAAATGTTTCCCACTTTTCTATACTAGGATGGTGTATATCCGATAATGCCATGCTCATACCTTATTACATTTTTTTCAAAGGACAACAATGTCAAGGCAGGCTTACCTTTGGATTTCACTCAGGAACAATATGACAAAGAAGACACCAAGTAAGAACATAATGTGATCTGCCCACATTCAAATGAATAAACAAACAAATGCATACAACTATATATAATGACCGATGTAACATCTGTCTTCTCTTGCCAGCTTGGTAGTTGGATTGTCGGTCACCTTGGGCCTGTTTGCGATAGAGTTGGGAGGCTTCTTCTCCGGGGTGTCCATGTTCAACTGCAGCCAGGGACTTCTGTGTATCCTTTACGACATGCAGCTTTCACAAGGTTGGATGGATTGGCTGCCATCTGGGAGTAGTGACCGCAAAACTAGCTAATTAAGGATAGCTAAAAGTTATTGCAGGAAGGAGTTTTAATAATGAATCCTCACGTTACTCCTTTAACAAGACTTTGGTTAAGGAGTAGCAGGTTTCAGGGAGAGATGATTGGTGTACCGTCAAACTAGGTGGATACAAATAGTTAGACTTAACCAGCACAAGTAATTTGGAATGCAAATTTTGCTCTAAGAACTGCTGAGTGATTACGTGCTGAGCAAATCTTCTGCTATAATTCCATGACTACAATGCCTACCATAGCCACAGCGGCCCATGCCAGTGCATCTGTGGCCCTACTATTCTTTCTGTTTGAGCAATGGGACTATGACATCTGCTGGTGGATCCTAGCCATTTGCAGGTCAGTACATACAGATGTCCTTCCAGGCTTGTTCTTCCCTAACAGAGTCTTCATCCAGCCCTGGCCGTCCACTGCAGTGCATCCGTCTCCTTGTCATTCTTTGTCTTTCAACAGTGGGAATGCCAGACATATTGGGTTATATTTTCCATCTGCAGGTCGGTGTGTTTGTGTGTGCGTGTGAATGCATGTGTGTGTTTCTTTATTCCCATTGCTTTCTCATCTTTTCACCACCATCTCTGATGCTCCATACTCAAATATTAACGTTTCCCAACCTTATGTAAACATAACCATAACCCAGAAGTCAAACATATCTATCTCTCTCTATATATATATATATAAAAAACGGCACCATTTTGTTAACCAATTGTAGGTCAAGTCAAAATTAACATGCTAGTATTTGACCTGATATCACCTATGTTGGTAACTAAAGTGGAGTTCAGGAGCAAGACCTACTTGATTTAATTTGTAGAGTGCAATCAGGTTATGGCAATATAGAAGATGTACTAAATTACATTTGCTATACCCTACACAGGGCTGTACAATAATGAAAATAATAAATATAAAACACTGGTTTTATTGCTATCACCGTTGCATAACAAACTCAATCTCTCTCCATTTGTCCACAGCGTGCTTCCTGCATTAGTGGAGATAATGCTGTGCATTGCAGTATTTGGAATGAAGAAGAAGCCACTATAGCAGTTATTTAAAAAATGACTGCATGGTATGATACAGTTGAACATGATGCATCCCATTAGCCGGCAGGTATCCCACTGTGTGGATGAACATTTAGTTAGCAATGGGAAGGCAACTACGATGTAAAAGATAGATTATATATTTTTACTAGGGTATGTAGTATGTATATGCTGAGAAAAATTTGTGACTTCTTTGTAGTTTTGTGTTTTGTCGTTAAGTGAGTTTATTTGTATAATCTTTTGACAGTATAATCTCAAATCTGGTGTCCCCTGAAATAAAATTTTGTATCTAGGCTCATTCAATGAAATGGTCAGTCTTTTATTTAGACTAAAGCATGGCAGCTATTAACTGGCATTGGTGCCTCTTTGTAAACCCTGCTGATTTATATTTGTTTAATCGTTATTTACCAAGGGAGGTATAGGCTTGTTGAGCATCAGTGTTTTGCTTTCAGCAGTACCCTGCTTAAATGTGTGACTTTTGAGGTGGGGAGGAATTCTCTGTGAACAAATGCAATTTCTACACAAGTTGAGTTTGCTCCGGCTGCAGATTATGTGGAGAAATAATTAATTGAAGTTTACCTTGCAAAGAATGCACTTTTTTTTCTCTATATTTATGTAAGATAGTGTATCTTACATGATCAATAGAAACAATAACAAATATTTATGGGAATACATACAATATGAGATGCTTTACAGGGAAATTAGTTGCTAAATAAATCATGTACAAATGTGATTTATTTTTTTATTGTGACTTATAACCTTATTTGAACGATCATATGAATTATAACAATGTGTAATGGGGTGTTCTAATTATGTAAAACATGTAGATCTAAATTGAACCCATCTTTGTTCATGAGCTCTTAGCCCCGCCCATAGGTGTCACACGTAGGTCGGTCCGGAAGTCCCTCCCTCCTAGGTTCCTATTTCCTACAGCCGTATGAATACATTCCTCAACACATTTAAACACCTTTAAAATTCTCCACCTTAAATCGTCATTCATAATGGGTATGTATTATATGGCAACTGTTTCTTAAGACTGCAACTACAATGCATGATCAATTATAAGAGTTGATTTAAGAAGCTAAGTGGCTAACCGGTAGCTTTACGTAGACAACCGATGCTAGCGTAGCCCTACAACATCACATATCTCCTTTTATTCAGGAACACATAGAAAACCGAGTTGAGTCATTTTGATTGCTCCCCAGACAAAAGCTATGCACAGATTTTGGTTTATACTCGTGTAACTCCGTTCTTGCTGCCTTTTAGTCCCAGCATGCTAACCTGTATGATAGTTGACGTGTATGTGTGTGTTCTCTGACGTGGCCTAAAGTGGAAGTGATGCATGCACACTACACACATTCAGCACTCAGAAATCAGGGGCATTTAGTGTAATTATTACACGATGCATTCACTCTATGTTTCTGTAATCGTCTATGTTGTATGCAATGCTGCATATCTTCTATTAATGCACCCTGATAACATCCACATGCATTCTGTTCTCTGCAGCGGTGAACACGGGGACGTCCTTGGTGCTGTCCAGTCTTTTGTCAGTACTGGTGTTTGCTGGCATGCAGATGTTCAGTAAGCAGCTGGGTTCCACCGAGTGGCTCACCATCGTTGGTGGTTTCCTGGGTTCTGTGCTCTTCATATGTTCCCTCACTGTATCCTCTTTTGAAAGCTGCATCTCGTCGTTGATAACTGATAACTGGCCGGGTTGCTTTCACTCTGGATCATCATTCTATATTTGCCTTGAGAAACTGTTGCATTCCTTAATTTGTTATCCAGGCATTCAATAACCTGGAAAATGTGGTCTTTGGAAAGGGGTTTCAAGCCAAGATATTTCCAGAGAGTAAGTTGGTTTGGATGTTCGTATGCTGGAGTTGATATAGAAGTGCTTTTATTATTTGAACACCTTGGTAGAATACTTGAGGAGAAAAACATTCTCATATTTTCCATGCATCTTAAACAAGTTATACTGATAGTTTGCATGTTTTTTTTATTTATCTTTCATTATGTTTTAATCGTATTTCCAACTTCTAAGTATAAACATAATTAAATCAACACCTTTTTCTAGATTGCTAATTGCTCGAATAGCATTGACTATTCTCCTTTTACTTCGTGCTAGCAAATAAACAGATATATTGGTGTCCTTCAGAGATGAAGAACTAGGCACCTGCTGTGCATAAAGATCAGGCATTGGCTAGCTTGTGTGCACACAGCCTGTGGCACAGACTTACAACAACTCTGTTCATTGTATGGTCCTCTTTCTCTCTTCCAGTCCTGGTGTGCCTGTGTCTGTCTTTGTTTGCTTCTGGTTTGGTCCACCGTGTGTGTGTGACAACATGGTGAGTAGGGTTGAGATATAACAAATATCCAATGCTGACTGAAGCTCACTTGAATGTACCCTTCAACCATCATGTTGGTTTTTGGCTTATATGGGGTCTTGAGACAATTGTGTTCATTTTTCCTTTCCAGCCTGATCTTCTCACTCTTCGCCCTCTACTACATCAACAAGGTGTCCTCGGCTCTCTACCAAGGGGTGGTTCCCGCCGTAACCCCGGCCAAGGCTACAAGCAAGGGCAAGAGAAAGAACTAGGAGCATCTGTCTGATGTTAACATTCCCTAAGTGCCGCAGAAGTCCCGATACGATGCCATTATTTACGTAGATTTCAATAAAGATTTCAATTAGAATATCAAACATGTCCATTACACAAGGTTTTTATCGTGATGGTGCCATTGTTTTTTTGTCTTATGGTGTCTTTTTTTTTGCAAAAACTTAAAATGGTAGCTTAACATTTGTAATGGGACAGAGTGCCACAATGAAATGGACCACCCATAAGCTAATTGAAGAGTTGTAAGAAAAGAAATTGTTCAGCACTGGTTCATCAAAATAATTATGTTGGGCCAAGATTCCAGCATCATTTTCGTAAACACATTTTTCAATTAAAAGAATCTGAAAGACAGTGTACCATTGTTTGACTGGTTTATGCAAAGTTAAGGCCACCAAGGTAGTCAATTAGATGGTCCTATTTTAATCTTAGGGGTACTCTGACAATATTTAAGACGGCCCCCCCAGATAGGAATAGCTGGCTAAAGACTAATTTTATTTACTCATATCAAATTGTAAATACTTGTTATGAGTCCCAATCCCTTGAGGATTGCCTATACACATTTCCACATATGGAATGATAAAGACGGATTGGTTGTATTATGTGTTGTGTAGGCTAAAGTTGGTAAAGATTATCATGAGTGAATACAACTTTTCGAAAATATATTGTTTAGTGACGTTAATGGGCGGGTATGGCAAGAATTTCAGGAATACAAGTTTCTTCATGCACCCCTCCCTTCATTATGGGCGTGGCGGGGCCAGCTATAAAGGGCTTATAGAAAGTTTACAGAGCTCACGGCCGTCCGCTGTTCCCTGAGGCAAAATCACCGCCCATCATTCGCTCGGTATGTATTAGACATATTTTTAACTTGAATTATATTTGTATTTATGATGTTTCAGCTCCTTCACATTTCCTTATGCCGTTATAAGAACTGCGCATGATCTTATTAGTTTCATGTCTCAAGAATCTACCGTTTTCGTTAGTCGTGCGCCTATGTAGGCCTACGTTGCTAAAACCTTTTAACAAAAACAATTTGGTGGAAGGAAAGTATTTTGTATCGTCTGTCGGGGACATGTTTTAGAAATGCTACACTGAAAACGTGGAGCATGGCTCAATACCATTTATGGTGTTTAACAGGCAAGAATCCCATTCTAAAAAACATTCAAAAGACATAGGCCTAATAGACAACATAAGACATTGTTATATTATTATTACATATTGTCCAAAAAAAAGCATAATAAGTGTCAAATAAAAGTTGCCTATTGTGAAGACTATAGAGGCTATACAGATAAGCCAAGCAATAAATTGGTTATACCAAAAATGATGTGGATGAAAAAATCCTTAAAAGGCCTATCCCACACTCCTACAAACCTAATCCCACATCCTCACACTATTTACACACAAATAAAATCTTCCCTCTCAGGAGACGCAACCAGCCACAATGTCTGAACTTGAGAAGTGCATGGAGTCTCTGATCTCTGTCTTCCACCGCTATGCTGCCGGCGATGGTGACAAGGCCACCCTAACAAAAAAGGAGCTTAAGCAGCTGTTGGAGAAAGAGCTTTCCACGTTCCTCTCTGTAAGAAAAATAGTTTTCTCCATCATTCACACTGTTTTATAATTAAACCATTAATCCCATGTACGCCTAACTAGATGCCTTCTGGTTGTTTTGGTTTGTTTACAGGCCCAGAAAAGCCCTGACGCAGTAGATAAAATAATGAAGGACCTGGATCAGAGCAAGGATAAGAAGGTGGATTTTGGAGAGTTTATGGTCTTTGTCGTCGGCCTCTCCACCGCATGTGAAGCATTTCATCGGGCACAGGAAAATAAAGGGAAAAAACTGTGAGATCAACGCAGAGCCAGAATACTTCGACCGGAATGTTTGAAATGCCCCTGAAACATCTTTAAGTTTACCAATAAAGATTTGACATAATCGCATTGTCTTTCTTTCAAAGTAGTTATACTCATATATATCGTCATGAATCAAATCAAAATATATAGGCCTCAAACAACTACAGTTAATATTATATGACTATGACTTGCCCTGACACAAAATATGTATTGGACTGAAACGGGGAACAATTTTCATACAGAAGGGTGAGTCGCCCCCTGCTGGCCTTCGCTGCAGACTTCAAAATAGTGCATGTGCTAATTGTCTATCTTGTGCGTAACATTTGTATCCAATGTCCAATCCAACATAGATAGAATGTACATTGCAGTTACACATCATCTGCATAATATATATTGATTCTAGTGTGTTTTAATAACTATTCTGTAGACCAGGCTTCACAACTTACTGTGTAGAATACAGATGTTGAAGAAACCTGTGCAACATGTGTTCACAAATCTTGGTTGTTCATAAATCATGAAGTAACAGCCTGCAGAGCACATTTAAATATGAGCCAGATGCCCTCTGGCGTAGTCAGCACATATCAGTGCAGGTAGAGGGCCATTTTTGGGATTATTATATATTTTCGAAGGATGCGATACCTCTGGTTCTCTCACAGAGCATCTCCAGCACAAACTATCTGCACTCTTTTCTTGACAGTATCATGTGTTTGGGTGTAACTAACGACATGAGACTTATTGAAATTGTATATACTTTGTGTGTTCTATGGTGTGTGGTTTAAAATCAATACTTAAGGTTGTGATTGATCATCTTGTATATCTTTGTGAATTTGAGACAAAATAATTGACAGGCGTACAGTAACCACTAGAGGTCAGTAGTTCTCCAAAGGCCAGACGTATTTTAGTTTTGTAGGATATTTTATGTTTTCTGGTGTATCTAATAATAAAAGGCCTTTCAAATCAGCAAAAAATAGAACCGCAAAATACCGGCAAGAAGAGAAGTGTTATGATGCAGCTCCACGCAGCGGTCAGTTGTGTGACAGCAGCAATCATCAACACACCCACTATCACTTGGTGAATTCTGCAACTCGGATTATCCGGACTTTGGACGAGGGGCATTGTCGATTTATTTTTCTTTTCATATTATGAGACACTTATGAGTTAAATTGTTAAGTCTGTAAAATGATTAGTCTGATTTAAGTACCCTTTTTGCTTTAAAATTATTTTATGATTTGAGGCCAACATTTTCTTAGTGCAGACAGTGTCTATTATATTTCTTTTACAAATTGTTTCTATGTAGAAGCAGTGAATCATGCACAATCCAATCATACTAAAAATTTAGCAACTAATCAAAATGAAACATTGTTGTACACTGCTGATAAATTAACATGTAAAGCTGATAATGACCTGAACTTTTGATATGGACAAAATATCAATCTCATGTACACTATATTTTTGTAAATAAAGAATATGAGGTCACATTTTATCTTACTCATGGAGTGCTTTTATTTAATGTGTGTGTGTGTGTGTGTGTGTGTGTGTGTGTGTGTGTGTGAGTGTGTGTGTGTGTGTGTGTGTGTGTGTGTGTGTGTGGGTAGGTGGGAGAGAGAGAGAGAGAGAGAGAGAGAGAACAATAAAGCTATTAATAGCCTGGTATGTTCCCTGCAAAGATTGTCGCCCCAGTGCACCTATTCTATTCCAGTGTCTCCACATTGATCAGCGCAAGGCTGGCATTAGAAATGATTTTGTAAATGCAAATTTTACATATTCCTTCAGCTGGGGAGGCAATCTTTGCAGGGAAGGAATCAGGCTTCTGAAGAAATGCTCATCCTCTGAGGGAGGCGCTGAGGCAGTTGGGGGCTCTGGAGAAGGGGGCTCTGGAGCAGGTGGGGGCGGCCTTTTAAACACTTCCAACAGCCGCCTCTGGAACTCCCTCCCCTCCACCAGGTCCTCTTCCGTATCCTCCTCGTCACTGTAGGAAATGGAAACAACAATTTGTAAGTACTTATACCATAAATGCAATAATTTGTAAACGTAATATTTGTTAAAATATTGAAATTGGGTAACAGACCAAAATACATGAATGAAACATGAAAAGCTATGAATGCATTACTAGTCAGGCTCTGGCAATATGTATGCATAAGGACCGCAATGACCACGTAAACCAAGTGTAGCATGAAATAAATGCAATCTAACTTCTCCCATGTAAAGTTACATACCTGGGATACTTGCAGGAGCAGAAGCAGGTGTTGTTGGTGGTGGTATTGGTTCAGAAGCAGCAGCATCGGACTCTCCCACACTTGAATCAGGCAACCTTTCTAAGGTGACAACATAACAAAGATGTAGTTATCAATCTATACCACAAATCACGAGTTGATCATGTCGGGTAAGTGCGTAATGGCGCGTTCACATCGCTGGAAATTATGGGGAAAACATTCTCGCGACGTCGGAAAGTTCGCGTGAACGACATCTCATGACGCTGTTATGATTCTACTTCTGTTTGGCAAATAACAGTTTCCGAGTTGGTGACGTATGGTTTACGTGCATGAACATGGCGGAACATTAACGTTTTAGTCAATATAAAAGAATCAACCATCATATCACATACTTTACTATTGATTGACGTTGTAACCGTCTGTTGGCATCGACTTAGCTCAGTTTTAAATGTTGTGTAATGGTAAACCAGCTGTAGATAAGGGCAAGTGTAGCCTTCCATACAGTGGCAATGCTTCTCATAAATTAAAGCTTAAGGATAGTAGGTGATAGGCTACAAGGAAATAAATGCGTTCGAACTTGAAACTGATCCTACTAAGTTCTTTTTAGTTCAGAGTTTTTTTTATCGGATAAAAAAAAAAAACTTTTAGATTCCCAACGCAGTGCACATGAACGGTAGCTGTCGGGAACACGCGTAAGCGTGAGCGTCGTCACTGGCGAGCCGCCTCGTTATCACCAGGACCGAGAGCGCCTTTCGTGCGTAAGTGCGTAAGTTAGTAGATACTTTATTCATCCACTAAGGGAAATCCAGGTATCCAGTAGAAATAGACAGTACAGTACAGTTGACAAACAACAAAATGGACAAACAGTAAAAGTCAACAAAATAAGTCAATAAGAGTCAATTGAAAGAAAGTGAGCCATATTGCACATAATTAATGTGCAATATGATATGATAATTAATGTGCATAAGCGTCCGGTCCTCCTCGACCCCCAGACCAACGGTACTGCTGCGGTACTAGGGTTATGGTTAGGTTTAGGGTTAACCCTTAACCTGAAAGAAAGGTTCAGGTTTAGGGTTAACCCTAAACCTAACCCTAACCATAACCAATCGGAGGAGAGCCATTCTAAACAATCAGAGGAAATTCAAAGGCGAAAATAGCGGTACTTAACCCCTACCATCCTACGAATAAAATATTTGCCTCCAGGAGGCCGTAGACGGCTTGGACCTATAAAGACATAGAAAGGCTGGGACGGCTGCGATAAGCTTTCCCTCCATTTTGCAATCCAATCTGGCCTTCAGGAACTGAAAGCTGATAGGCTGTCAATTCGCGCCAAAGTTCAAATATTTGAACTCGAGGCGAATTTGCGTCGTTTGCGCGAGTAGAAGGTTGGGATTTATTTTTATTTTTTCGCGTTCACCAGGTTGCGTGCAATGCGCCGTCGGCTTGGCCAGCGAATGCTTTGACATGCTTTACTTTTGGTGGTAAACAACTTATGACATTCGAAATTTGCTTATTTTAAATAGTTAGATCATATCATAGTGTTATTAAAGCTTTAACATGGTATGCAGTTTTTCCAATGTCCCCATGTAGTTCTTTGTTATAGTTAACTTTATTTGCAACCAGATCAATTACAGCATACTATTTTCTTTGTGGTCTTGACACTTCTTCATCTCAAAAATATGAAAAAGAGTGAATACTCTCCGGGACTTTGAAAATTTCAGTGGTTTGCAATTAAATGCGTTGAAAGTAATATTTTGACGTCTTTTGCAAGTAATTGGTTTACCCGCCTGGATTACTTCAGACTATAATAAACATAATGTTTATAGAAATCGTAGATATCTCTCCACAATTTTTTCTGTAAATACAGGCAGGAGGCGGAGCGCTTCATTCAGATAGTGACTAGTGCTAGTTTAACTTTTACTGTGAGTTATAGGCCCCTTTAGGTAATTTTGGTCCCCAAAACTTTCAAGAGACACTCAAATCTATCCAGACAGACCTTATGAAAGGGCAGTTGCTTGGGTTGGCAGTCCGTGGGCCGTGAATACCTCTCGTGACTGCTTACATATCTAGTTATGTTATTCTAAATCCATTTATAGGATTGTAGGTATAGCTGTTCAGGCTTCACCCTATGGGCTTGTCCCGTATGCACTGTAACCTCTGACTCAATCTGTATAGGTTGAGTCAAGTGGCAAGGAAGAATGTGTCTCTCCCTCACCATGGGGAAAATCACATGAATCACACATAACCTTTCTCAATAAATGCGAAACGTAGAAGAAACAAGGGTAGCATTCATTATTGATGGTTAGAAGTGATTAATAACTAGGATATTAAGATAACTAGTTATTAAGATATTAATAACGTTGGTTACAATTGGTAACCAAAGCAAGACTAACCGGTAACTCTTAATCCCCCGATATGCCCGAGTACAGCCGTAGAAGCGGCCACACCCCGTGTAGAGTGAGCTCTAACACTCAGCGCTGGTGCTTATCTCTGCCCAGAGCAGACTTAGCAAAACCCCCTCACATATCCAGCGAGACAGGCGCTGCTCAGAGATCTTGGCCCATGGCAGCATCGCTATAGCACACAATCAACTGTTGTGCAGAACAGAACGTCATAGAGCGTTGCACAGACATAGCCACCTGGCACAGGAGATTCAACTCTGACTCTACCTCACTAGAATGAGGCGGGGGTTGAAAAGCCTTAAGCACAATATCCCTCGACTGAAAATAACTATTCACGCAGGATTGCATATAAGCAACGTAAAAGCTGTTACAACCTTAAGAGCTCATTAGGCTGACTGACCAACTCACCGCCACGTTGGCAGAAACCAAAGCCAATAAAAGCGCAATCTTAAAAGAAAGAGCATGGAGTGTGTGCCATTGCGTCTACCCTCAAAGGAGGGAGACCCTGCGTGTTGAGAGATAACCACATCCTGCAGTAGGTGTTCTCTCAGGACGTGAACAGGTAAGCCTGAGCCGTCCGAAAAATCTGACAGATAAGTCGGACAATGTCGGGATTGTCTCGGGGAGGACCGCTGCAAGGCACGAGGAAGTTCTGCCCCGAAGTTTTGGGCAGCCGCGATATGCAGGGCCCTTAGGCTGAGCAGGGCTTCTGAGTGATGAGCCCAAACCCAGAGCCAAACTGCTGCTTGGTGGAGGGCGGAGGAGCGACCTGTTGGTTTATGTTTATGCCGCTGCTAACACGCTGTCCGTTCCACATCTTATCAGAATGTGGCAGCTGCGCACCAGCTGATTAAAATGTAAAAGGACTTTCCTCACCGTGTAAAACTCCTGCACATTTTATGTGTGCAGTAGGGGACGTCGTCCACTTGCCTCCAGCAGACGGGGAAAGGCACGTTCCCCTCCAACCTTCACACTGTGTGTGAACCATGTGGGGCATCCCATGAAAGGGAGGAGAAAGACCATCTGCAAGCAGAGAAAGCACTGCAGAGGGCAGTGTTTTGTGTGTCACAGACTGACCCATCACACACAGCGGCGGGCTGCTTTTCAAGATGGTCAGGAGAAACCAGCCTCTTCTCAGACATACACACATGACTGTAACAGCCATATTGTTTTGAATTTCTAAACTCTTTTGAATAACTTGAATAATGAAATTCTAGGGCAGGGGACACCAACCTTTTTGAACCTTAGAGCTACTTCAAGGGCACTGAGTAATATGAAGGGCTACTTGTTTAATACAAACTTCCTGAATATCAAAGTTCTACGGACCGGCAAATTAGTCATACACACTTGTCTTGCACTGTCACAAAATATAGCTCTTCTTCCCAATCAAGTTTTCTTTCTCTTTTCCGCCATGTTTTTTTTTATTTTGGGGGTAAAACCCACATCTAGCTCCCCATTGTACCTGCACTCGTTAGCTTGTCTCAGCAAAGAGAGCGCACTATATTGAACTTCCAGACAATTTCAGAGACAATGTCGATCCGTGCCGCACCTTTGCGAACCGAACTGAACCGCACCGCTCCCTCCGGTGGTAACGCGCCATAAAAGAACCAGTGGACCAGAGATATTGCCTTTTCAAAAGTGCAACTTTGAGCTTTTGGTGGCACTAGAGATTTGTTCAAATAGAGGCAAATTTTGGGGATTTCATCGAAAGGCATCAATGTTGATAAACATGTAAATTAACATTAAAAGCGAGGCAGATGAAAAAAAGTGGAATAACAATAACACCAACCACAGGTGTTTGACACGCAATAAGACATGAGAACAATAGTTTGGATTGCTTTGCAACTGCACTAACTTGAATGTTATGTTTCCTGAACAAAATAAGTGAGAGCTATGAGCTATGGGTGCTGCAAGCTCCTCAAACAACAGCAACGGAACTAGCCATCAAGTTGTCAAAGAAAAATAGAGCTGCTAAATATGCCTGGCCAGCCCCAGGTGCAACCACTTTAGTTAGCGATCCACCCATCCCTGCTAACACTTTAGTGTAAGAAAAATAAGACTGACTATAATGTAGTAATTGGTTCTGATATGAATGCTATGCTAGATCAAACATTTGACAAAATCAAATCTCACTTTAACCTACAAACCACTCAAGCATTAACTTTCAGATTTGAATCTATATTATTAGGGTGCCAAGCACAAAGTGCGAAGGCAACCTATTGTAATTGTTAGTTTTATTATTAGGTAGCCAAGCACGAAGTGCGAAGGCAACCTATTGTAATTGTTAGTTTTATTATTAGGGGTCCTACAATTCCTTAGGAACCCTATTGTATTCGTTAGTATTATAAGGGGTCCTACGAAATCCGTAGGAACCCTATTGTAATCGTTGGTATTATTATTATTTTATTTTTTTCCTGACAAAATTGGCCATATCTCAAATACTACAGCGTCAAAAGTTCTGGTCAAAATTGGCAGGCTTGTAGAACTTGTGAAATGAGTGAGGGATAACAAGGATGGGCCAGAATGAACTATAGGTGGCGCTATAACAAGCCTTTGAAGTGCAACATACTCAACAGGCTGCCATTTCCACTAGGAAAGTGCAATATGTATGAAACTTGTTATGCATGCACCATTAGTCATGATGAACAACCTTCACATGCAACCCATACGGTCAGACCATTTGGATATAGTGCAGTGACCACAACTTGACCAAACACCCACACATTAATTCCATTGGCGCCGAAAGTGCTTAAAGCTGCAAACTCGGCACACATGTACCAGGTGTGTCGGTACATGTGTGTACTTCATTGTTAAATGCATTGCAATAAGGCGAAAGACGACAGAGATATACATTTTAAAGTGAAATACATGCATATCTCCGATGTTTAAACAGCTCTAACATTGTTGTCAAAAACAAGCTTGGCAGTCGAATATGGCTACAAAGGGTAGAATCCATAGTATACCCATGCCAAATTTGAAGTCGATATCTGAAAATAGCAATTGGATGCATTTGTTTGATGTTGTCTTTCTGAACTGCGGCCATTCTACAATGCAGGCTGGGCCTTAAAGCGATACACACGTAATAAAAAAAAACTTCTGTTTGACTGTGGATTTTGACACAATATGCTTTAGAAACATGGTTGGTGATTGTTTTGATATGTTAACTTAAAGGGTTAGGGTTAGGCCTTAAGGTAAGGGCTAGGGTTAGGGTTAGGCCTTAGGGTTAGGGTTAGGCTTTAGGGTTAGGGTTAGGCCTTAGGTTTAGGCTTTAGGGTTAGGGTTAGACCAGGGTTAGGGTTAGACCTTAGGGTTAGGCCTTAGGTTTAGGGGTAGGGTTAGACCAGGGTTAGGGTTAGGGTTAAACCAGGCATAAAAACTGCTTTATGCCTTAAACCAGTTTTTACCATACTGACCAAGCACACCATACCTCCACATACGGAAGACTTCTATTTCTCAAAATATAGAGTTAGGGTTAGGGTTAGGACCCCATCATGGTTGCTTGCAACTATATTTATTATTATTATTATTATTATTATTATTATTATTATTATTATTATTATTATTATTATTCCGCCACATTTGACTTACACAGCCTAAACCGCTCGCACACTTTTTATGAAACTTACTACAGCTGTAGAGGCTGTCATGTAGAGTCATGATACTGAGTCATGAAACTTTGTTTACACATGCATATTCTCATGTTGAACAAATAGGCCTCGAGAACCTATTACTTTATTTGGATAAATTTACGACTGTCTTGAATTTTGTTAAAAACACTCAATTCCCTAAGGATCCTAGGTTTTTAGACGCAGACAAAAATCCTTTAGCACGTATCATCTATGGACCAATTTCCTTAATCTAACATAAAGCGAAGTCTGTCCAATAAACATTAAAGCACCCAGGAGCCATTGACTTCTAAAAAGGGTGTGGTTTAAAACGCGTAAAGACTTAAATGCTTATATCAACATCAAAGTGGACTCCTATGATCTTGGGTCCAATGCAAAAGTTGTTCAGAATCAAATTCTGAACAAGATAAAGTCAACATATTTCCAATTAGGGCGTGGGATCAAAATGGGCGTGGCCTGTGACTAAAATCACCAGTTCATAGACGGAATGTTTGATTTGAGCGGGACCACCTCATTGGCTGTTGGGGACCAAAGTTCCAACGCCTTAAGTAAAATCAAGTTGATTGACAAAGCAACATGGCCTCCAGAGGCTCAAAATCGTCCAAAATTAACAAAAGGCAAGGTTAACTTAAACCAATCCTCATCAAACTTGGTGTAGTCAAAGGCACATGAATCAAGATGAACCCTTCCAAATTGTATTCATATCAGGCTAAAGGGAGCGGTAAATCAATTAACTGAATATGCAACCTCTCTAAACTGTACCCAGATCGGGCAATAGGGGGGGCTATATCAATTAACATAGCTGCAGACTTTGCAGACTTTGGACGGACATATTATCTGACCATTTTCTTCTACACTCATGAAATCCTGTAGACATTTGTATCTCCTCATGTTGAGCAAGTGTGCCTAGGAAGCCCAGAAGCTGTAACAACATGGCAGCTGGACATCCACATTAGCAATCAATGATAGGTGACAAAAGGCAGGGTTAACTTGTCAATCATCAGTCAATCATCACCAAACTTGGTGTATTTAAAGAGGCATAGGTCAAGGTTAACCAGGCTAAAGTTCATCAAAATAGGACCATAAAGCGATCAATTGCAAAAAAAATTTTTAAAGAATAATAACTCCTCAGCCTTTTGACGTACGTTCATGAAATTGTGTTCGCCCATGAACAGATCCAAGCTGATGCTATCCCAGCGTTGTCAACCGTCTGCAAACAAAAAGGAACTTAATTGTCTTCGTCAGGGTCTTAATGGTCGACTTCACAGTCTTAATGGTCTGACAGGGTCTTCATGGTCTGCGTCAGGGTCTTAATGGTCTGTTAGGGTCTTAATGGTCTGACAGGGTCTTATTGGTCGGCTTGGCACCCGTAAAATGCTGCTTGCAGCTTTAATTGGGTTGCAATTGTTTATGTAACGTTTTTGTTTTTTTCTCAAATTCTGTAAAAGTTATACTGCAGCCTATACCGTAGGTCGAAAACTCTTGAAATTTTCAGGTATGGTTGCCAATAACCCCCTCTACCCATAAACCCAAATTTGTGGTACTGCACCAAAGGTGGCGCTATTGCAAAAAATCATGAATTAGGATTATTTCTCCTCACCAGATTGACCTGGACTCAAAATTCTTTCAGAATAATAATCTCTAGAATCAGACGCATTTATAAAATCCTGGTCTTCTGCTCTCAAAATGTTTACTTTTCCCACAATTTCATAGAAAAGCCAAACGTCCACAGTCTCAACCCATTTTGCCTATATTACCATTTTGTTATTGTATAACAACCATACGGCTATCATTAGGTGGATACGATTAACAGTGCAAATTTTCAGATCTGTACTCTTTTAAGAAAGCCCTTAATTCTCTTGTGAAATGTGTGCTTGGAGTTGTCTTGATGATGTGTGCTTATCAATAGACATTTTCACCATGTGAATGAGGCTTCATGTTCAGGAATGTCAGTGGCTTAATGGGATAATGCCTTGTACTGGTGATCCTTAGGTTGAGTGTTTGAATCCCGATTAGAGCGTTATGAACAAGCTGAACATGACATTCTGTCATTGCCACTCATTTAAGAAACACAACATTGAACAGCACCTGAAATTCATTAGGCAATCAACATTCCTGCTCATTAGTTTCCAAGAATCAGACTGCCAAGACACAGTATGCCATTAGGGGAACTTCTTCGTTAACCATTTTTCCTTCATAATGAACTCATATTAATATTTCTTCTGTTAGTGTTCTTGACAACAAATGTTTAATTTCCCCAGAATTTCAAAGATTTTTCAGGTATTTGCTTTTAAGAAAGCCCTTAATTCATTTGAGAAATGTTTGCTTGGAGGTTTCTGGATGTAGTGTGCTTATCAATAGACATTTTCCATGTGAATGAGGCTACGTTTCAGCTTTGTCAGTGGCTCAATGGGATAATGCCTTGTACTGGTGATCCTTAGTTAGAGAGTTTGCATCCCGATTAGACAATTATGAAAATGCTGAACATGACATTCCGACATCTATCCTTCATAATTATATGTCATATTTATATATCTTCCATTAGTGTGTTCTTGACTTTTCATTTTGCTCGGCCCCCGTTAATCACCTCTTGCGGTTATATTTATTATTATCGGTTGTTGCAGTAAAGGCCTTAGACCGACTTGAGTGGCTTTGTAAAATCAGATGAGCTTGGGGTCAAATGATGAAACCATTTATGCATCCTTCTACCGTTAGCACTGTATATGCTCTGCTGCTCCCTTCTAAACAAGCAGAAGCTGTCGTCAAGGAGATCAAATCAATGTTATTTATTTTATCACTGGAGCTATAAGCAGTCAATTAGATTATTGTTGTGTATTTTGGGCTTACTATGATTCCGTAGTTACGAAGCACCGGGGTATTCTGGGTAATATTCTGGCGGGAAGTCCCTCTCGGTTGTTACCACTGTTCACGTGCCGTGGTGGCTTAATAAACAGTTAACGCAACGTCGTTGTCCGTGTTTATGTGAAGAAGTAAGGATATAACAAAACTGGTGACGAGGACGTCTGAACCGGCGCGTGTTGTCTACTAGAAGTGGAGTTTTCTGAGTTTTCTGTTTCCCGCTGATTCGCATAACTGCCGACTTCAGCGTGCGGGGTGTGCTCCAGACAAGTCAGCTGGAGGGAAGAACGGACAATCGATGACATTGTGAGTTTTATTTGAGGGGGAAGCAGCACTTATAGCAAGGGGCTTAAAATGGCTGCAATTATTGGCTCAATCGGCACCTTTGATGAGAGCATTGAGAAATGGAGCTCATATACAGAGCGTTTTGGCTACTTTGCCGTGGCTAATGGAATAACAGATGAGAAATTGGTGCCGACTTTTTTGAGTATAATGGGACCAAAAACGTTTAACCTGCTGCGAGATTTGCTACAACCAGTAAAGCCAGGCAGTAAAACATACGAGGAAATAGTGGATATACTGACAAACCACCTTTCACCCAAACCCCTGGTAATTGCAGAAAGATTCAGATTTCACAAACGTGGCCAGGAAGAGGGTGAGTCCGTCACTATGTTTATGGCAGCCCTACGCAAGTTGGCTGAACACTGTGAGTTTGGGGATGTGTTAAATGACACACTAAGGGACAGGCTGGTATGTAGACTGAGAAATGAAGCAGCACAGAAGAGATTGCTCACAGAAAGAACATTGACGCTGGAAAAAGCCATAAATGTTAGTGTGAGAATGGAAATGGCATCAAAGGAAGCCCAACAACTAAATGCTACAGGAAGAGTACACCAACTCGTCAGTGATAAAACATACGTACAAGGGCCATGTTTTCGCTGTGGTAAATCTGGACACCTTTCAGCGACATGCTGGGCTAAAGAGTTGGACCGTCATAAATGTGGAAAAAAGGGCCAGGTAGAATGGGCATGCAGAAGTAATACAAGCACAGGCACAAGCTCAAAGATAGAGAACAAAAGAGACATGTCAAATACCAACAGAAAAGACATGTGCGCACAGACCAGCATAAAAATGAGAGGAGTGATTCCTCTTCAGAAGAAGTAAATACTGTGCGGATAATGAGTGTGGATAGGAGCTCAGATGGCTACTGGGCTGAGCCACAGTTGGAAGGGCACTCAGTAAAAATGCAGATAGACACGGGTTCTAAAGCATCATTACTGTCGCACAAACTGTACAAGAAATACATGAGGCACCTTCCACTGCGGCCATCAGACACTGTGTTTAAAGCATATACCGGACACCGAGTGCACATGGAAGGGATGACAGATGTGACTGTAATCCACAATGGACAAACAAAAAAGCTCCCAGTCTATGTGACCAAGGGGAATCATCCTGCTATAATGGGACGTGCGTGGCTACGTGAAATTCGTCTTGACTGGCAGGTGGTATGGAAGCTGTCACACAGTCTCACTCCCCTACAGGAGATACTGGAGAAAAACGCAGAGGTTTTCCGTGACAACTTAGGCAGCATGAAGGATATAACTGTGAAGTTACATGTCAAAGCTGATTCCCAGCCTGTGTTCATGAAAGGTAGACCAGTGCCATATGCAATCCGAACCAAGGTGGAAGCGGACCTGGATGCCCTAGTCAAGAATGGCGTTTTGGAGCCTGTGACGATCAGTGAATGGGCCACGCCCATCGTTCCGGTACCAAAAAAAGACGGGGGAATTCGGACCTGTGGAGACTTTAAAGTAACGCTTAATCCTGTGTTACTAGCAGAACAATATCCCCTTCCCCTAATTGATGACTTGTTTTCTGGGCTGAGAGGGGATAAAAAATTCAGCAAGATAGATCTCAGTCAGGCTTACCTACAAATGCATGTGGAAGAACAGTCACGTGAAATGCTGACCATCAACACACATAAGGGACTTTTTAGATACTGCAGACTGCCTTTTGGCATCACCTCAGCCCCAGCACTCTTTCAACGGGCGATGGATCAGATCCTCAGTGGATTGCCAGGGGTACAGTGCTACCTCGACGATATCTTGTGCACCGGAACTAGTGATGATGAACATCTGCGCAACTTGGACGCTACCCTCCAAAGACTGATGGACTACGGCTTGAGAGTCCGTAAGGAGAAATGTGACTTCTTCCGACCATCAGTGGAATATCTGGGGCATGTAATTAATGCAGATGGGCTACACACTGCACCATCCAAGGTAGCAGCAGTCGTGGATGCACCTCCGCCCCAGAACGTCAGCCAGCTACGATCCTTCTTAGGACTGTTGAACTACTGTTGAGCTTCATCCTCAATTTATCTTCACTGCTACGACCGCTGCACGAACTGCTACGCCAAGATAAAAATTGGAAGTGGACGGCTGGCTGTCAGGAGGCTTTTGAAAACGCTAAAATGGTGCTGACGTCGTCCGAGGTCCTGACTCACTTTAACCCATCACTTCAGCTTCAGCTCGCCTGTGACGCCCTCCCCATACGGAGTAGGGGCTGTCCTTTCTCATGTTTTACCAAGTGGTGAGGAAAAGCCAATTGCTTTTGCATCAAGGACATTAAACAAGGCAGAGTCTAATTATGATAAGCTAGAACGGGAGGCACTGAGCATTGTGTTCAGAGATCGGAAGTTTCATCAGTGCCTATATGGGAGATGGTTTACACTCCTAACTGACCACAGACCCCTCACAACCATCCTTGGTCCACACACAGGTATACCATCGCTCGCCGCTTCCCGACTGCAGCGGTGGGCTTTGTTGTTGTCAGCACATACATATGACATCAAATATCGGAAGGCAGACTCCCACTGCAATGCGGATGGTTTATCTAGGCTGTCACTGCCTGTCACGAAGCCGGAGTCTAACACAGTGGACATATTCTACTTTAGGGAGGAAGAAAAAGAACCTGTTTCAGCTGTACAGGTTAAGAAGGAGACACGAAATGACCCGGAGTTGTCTGCTGTGATGGACATCATTGTCAAGGGTCGTCCTGCTGGTGATGACGCAAACTTGAAACCTTTCCTCTGAAGGAGGTTGGAGCTGTCTGTCCAGTCTGGGTGTTTGATGTGGGGGAGGAGGGTCGTCATTCCCTTGTCAATTCGCACAAAAGTGCTGCAACAGCTACATTCGGGACACAGTGGAATAGTACGTATGAAAGAAATAGCAAGAAGCTACTTTTGGTGGCCTAAGATGGATAGCCAAATTGAGGAGCTTGCCAAAAGCTGTTCATCATGCCAAAAAGTCAGAAACAACCCTCCCCCCGCACCTCTTCACCCCTGGGAGTTTCCACAAGGACCATGGCAGCGTGTGCATATTGATTTTGCGGGACCATTTTAGGACAGAATGTTTCTTATCGCTGTTGATGCACACAGTAAATGGCCGGAGGTGGCTATTGAGAAGTTGGGGGAAATGTTTAGTCGATTTGGATCTCCTGCACAGCTTGAGTTCAACACATTAAGTCAGCTCCTTACCACCCCACAACGAATGGTCTCGCTGAAAGGTTCGTTCAGACCATGAAGCATGCTTTGAAATCATCACAGGGACAAGGAACACTACATCAGAGACTCCATATCTTCCTGCTGACCTACCGCAACAGTGCACATGCAACCACCAAGACTTCTCCTGCTAGCCTAATGCTAAAGAGAGACCTGCGCACCACCTTTGACCTCTTAAAACCCTCATCGGTGAAGGACGTTGTCCAAAGTCAACAAGAGAAACAGGTTGGGTACAGAGAACAGAAGGGCAAAGAAAGAGTTTTCACCGCAGGAGAATCTGTGCTGGTAAGGAACTACCGTGGCGAACCTAAATGGATTCCCGCCACTGTTATTGCACAAACTGGTCCGGTGTCTTACACGGTCCAAACAGCTGATAGTGTTTGGAGAAGACACGTTGATCAAGTCCTGCAGACTCTGTCAGTGCCGGCGGTGCCGATACTGGGGAATTTTCCAGATGCACCTGTCACTACACCGGTTCATCTACCCTCACAAGTGCAGGACCCAACTGCACCAGAGACAACTGTTCCAGTGGAGGATACGGCTGTAGCACACGCTGAGAGACCGCCCCTTACAGTAGCACCTGCATCAAGCTCACCTTTGGAAGACCAAGAGATTAATGTGTCTTCGGAGAATAGATACCCTACCAGAGAGCGACGGCCTCCTGCTCGCATGGACTTGTAGAGATTTAGTTAGTGACTGACCCAAGTTGCTGGGGCAGAATAATCCCCGTGGGTACGGTCAGGGGACTGAGGTAGTTCACCCTCGCCCCTAGGTAGCTATGTAGAGAATGCTGACCTGTATTGTAAATTTTACGTTATCCATAACTGTTTAATGGTTGATGTGTTACACATCTGCAATGTTATATAATTTATGGTTGTTTCACAAAAGTATGTTTTTTGTAAGAGGGGAGGAGATGTTGTGTATTTTGGGCTCACTATGATTCCGTAGTTACGAAGCACCAGGGTATTCTGGGTAATATTCTGGCGGGAAGTCCCTCTCGGTTGTTACCACTGTTCACGTGCCGTGGTGGCTTAATAAACAGTTAACGCAACGTCGTTGTCCGTGTTTATGTAAAGAAGTAAGGATATAACAATTATCACTGCATATTGCACCAATAACAATAAAATTTATCCAGCACCGTCCTTCATTTGCTAATGACATTTTTTTTCCTGATATATAGAACTATCTTTCATACATTCTAAATATCTTTGAACCGTTTAGCTATGTCTCTAGTTACAAAATAAACTTCATTTTTTTAAAAAGTCCTTTATATTACCTTTAAACCCTATAAGTAAAGACAAATGTGCAAATTGTAATATCCTAGAAGTCTCTTACTTTAAATACTTAGGAATAAATGTGTTTGCATATTGAACAAAAAACATCTCAAAGAACTACAGTAGTACCCTTAACATGATCAAACTTGATTCAGAAAGATGGCATATAGATTTTTTTGTTGCTAAATGGAGGTCTGATTGTCAGATATGCATGTTGAAGGGGTAGGGTGTAGGTCTTGGAAGAACTGCACTTCACAATCTTGCAAGTGAGCTGCTGGGTGAGGCGCCACGAGAGGGAGCTTTGTGAGACACTTCTTGTAGGGCTGGAGCCCCTAAACTAAGAATGGTTTATGTTCTTTGAGACCCTCCTTGATATAAAAGAGACTCCAGCTCTGTAACTCCCTTGTTCACCCCTAAGTGATCTACTCATGGCATAATTTCCTTTAGGGCTTCGGCCTCCTAATTGATCATTGTAGTATATTTTAAAGCCCTCTTTCATATATATGACACCAACACCACTGGGGCGTGGCAACAATTCTCCATCTCCATAAGGGGGAGGTGGGGGGTGCTTGTGGACAGTAGGGGTACACCCTACATCAATAGGAAGCTTGCAACAAGCATTTCACTCAACAACAGAAATAGTCAATACACAATAAGGATGCCAATGATCTCTCACACATGATAAATTAATGAGTTAATTAAAGGTCCCATGGCATGAAAATTTCACTTTCTGAGGTTTTCTACCATGAATATGAGTTCCCCTAGCCTACCTATGCGCCCGAAGTAGCTAGAAATTTTGTTGGGAGTAAATCGAGCACTAGGCATTCTGCTCCGCCTTTGAAAAAACGAAGCTCAGATGTGCCGTTTTGGAATTTTCCCCGTATTTCGTCATAAGGGGAGATGCCACCTCCCCTTTCTCTGCCTTGCCAGCCCAGAGAATTTGGCCCACCAATGAGATACGACCGTGCGAGCGCCACGTGTGTGTGTGTGTGTGTGTGTGTGTGTGTGTGTGTGTGTGTGTGTGTGTGTGTGTGTTTGTGTGTGTGTGTGTGTGTGATTACACACACTGTAACGCAAGTGTTGTACACTTCTTTGTTATTTGGATAACCGTTCTGCTGTTGGTGTTATGGCGCATACCACGTCGGTTCTTTGACGAGACTGTAGTTGGGGTTATCTCAGTCATGGTTGAGAAGGAATTGGGGGAAAGGAACTTTGGCTTTGACTCCCTGAAGAACATGAACTGCGACATGGAGGAGAAAGGGATTGTCTCCCGCCGGAGCCCCGTTGCCCACCGCCCGCTGCCGCGAGGCACCACCACCGCAGAGCACCACCGCCCGGCAGCGGGCAGCCAACGGGGCAGCGGGCAGCGAGTGGTTCAGTCTACTTCATTGATATGAAAGTGGAAGAACCAGAGACGTCGGAAAACCCAACTCAGTCGTTGGTGATTCATAATATTGTCTGGAGGCGCACACAGCTTTTGGCCGTAATAATATATATTATATGATATAGATATCTATGTATTATATGATATAATTTAGATATAGAGCTCCTGGACTGTAACGCAAGTGTTGTAAACTTCTTTGTTATTCAGATAACCGTTCTGCTGTTGGTGTTATGGCGCGTAACATATCGGACTCTCGTCTCTGGTATTTCCACCATGAGACTCGTAGTGGGGGTTATCTCAGCCATGGTTGAGAAGGAATTGGGGGAAAGGAACTTTGGCTTTAACTCCCTGAAGTACATGAACCACGAATTGGAGGAGAATTGGATTGTTGCCCGCGAATGTCTCCCTCTTGAGCCCCGCTTCCCGATGGCGAAGACCACCGCCTCGGCGCTGCCCGCTGCAGGAGGCGGTGGTGCCTAAGCTCTGCCCGCTGCCGAGGCGGTGGTCCCTCAACAGCGAGGCTCCGGCGGGACCCAACCGCGGATTGATGTGGACGTGGAAGAACCAGAAACGTCGGAGAATACGACGCAGTCGTTTGAGATTCGTAAGATCGTCTGGAGGCTCACACAGCTTTTGGCCGTGATAGTATATATATTATATGATATAGATATTGATGTATAATATGATATTATTTAGATATAGAGCTCCAGGACTCCCGCCGGAGCACCCGGAGTGTTCTAGAATATTAACAGAACAAGGCCAAAGGCTGTGCGCGCCTCGCCATTGCGATGCAACCACTGTAAACAGAGCGCATGGTACCGACTGTGGCCGCAAGCTGCTCAAGGCCACACCCCCACCCTCCTCCTTGACCCACCTCTCTCCTCCTCGTTTGCATTAAAGCTACAGACACCGAAATGGCGCGTTTAGGGAAAGGTCAATGTGCGACTGGCTCGTAGTGCCTGTAATTCTGCACCACGGCTGAATTTCTTCAAATACATGCATTCAAGTAGCGTGCCATGGGACCTTTAATGTGTTACATAAACTTGCCTTGTTAAATCAATGAGCTTGGTGTTTTGGTAGGTTATAGGTTGTGTCACTACCAAATCTGCTCTCACCAACACATCTCTTCGAGTAACGTAACTGGCCCTTGATTTGAAAGACATTGATTTGAAAAAAAAACGAGTCATGTTGATCAAAAAAGTAATTTATAAATTAAAATTGAACTGGATTATGGACTACTAAAAGCCATGCGTTCTTACCATCTTTCATCAAATATAAACATGGACAACCGGTGACCAATAACTAAATTACCACGGCTGGAATTTAAATTAAATAAGGAAAATAGGCTCAGAGTCAAAATAGCCAAACTAAATGGTTGACACATTGGGAATGGTTGCTTGCACTCTTGTCCACTCATATTATCAACATTAATCACAATTAGTATGATTGTATGCAAATTTGTCATGTTGATTGTTTGTTTTCGTGAACGATGGTGGTGCGTCGCTTCAAATGATACTGCCGAAATGAATTGTCTACGACGTTATTATCTCATTTTCTTTCGTAAAGGATGAGCCAGTGTACCCAGAGAGAGAACAGAGAGATGAACAGCATTTATTGTACTGATACAACACTTGATCCGCGCACCTCCCACACCGCCAGGCACTCCCCTGCAATGAGAACCCGATCGCAACGGAAGGCAAATAACAAAGACTAAATGGGTCTTGGTGGGGGAGGGGAGGGGAGGGGAGGGTAGAGGGGTAGCCATGGAAAAAAACCAGCGTATGTTTATGTAATATAAAGGCTGGAGGATCAGTGTGGTTTTGCTGGCTGGAAGCATGGGTGTGTTTAAACATAGAAATAGCCTAGGTATGTCTGTGCTAGAGGGTGCATCCTTGTCTGAAACATGTTTCTCCACAAAGGTTGACACAATGCTTTTTCACCTAGTATTACCCTGCAGTACGCAGGAGTTATCCCTTTTGCACTGAAATAACTGGTTGACTGAACTGAAGGAAACGAGCCTTTGACTCCCACCCTCTACTGTGGGCTTGAATGGAACTCTTAATAACCTATGTTTCCACAAAGTTCGTTTTTTCCACATTAAACCAAACTGAAGAGGTGGGGTTTTGTAGTTTTGTAGTTTTATGTCGTTTATTTGTTGGTTAAGTCCAAGCCCCTTGCTATTACTATTATTTCCTCTAACTGCAGTTGTATACTTATAAATACACTCATTCAGAATGCTCTGGTGCAGGGGTTTCTTCACACACAAACACAACAGTCAGACAAGACCAGGCTGGCTGGTTTGGGTGGAGCCTGTGGGGACATTTCCATGACTCACGATTGGTGCGAATCTATGTTGACATATATTTGTGTTTGTGTGCAACTGGGAGTGTGTGCGCCTGTCTTTAAGAAGACGTTTTTCCCATTAGGTTCACACCAGTCCAGGACCTCAACGCAAGAAGCTCTCTCTCTTCTTGCTTGGTTGATCCTTCACTCAGTGGTAAGTAGAACATGAGAAGGCAGATTCCATAAATATAAGTTGACAAGAGGTGGAAGTATAGACTCATTAATTCTAAATGGAAAGAATAACATTGTTAAACATTGAATTTGTCAGCTGTTCAGTGAGTGCCGTAGATTGTTTTGCTATAATACATTTGCAAATAAATCAACAATACTGTATGTCAGTTTTTACCTTTTCAAACTTTATCCACTGGGTGTAGATTGAGATCATTTTCTTACCTGTCATAACATTGCTTTTGCTTTGAATAAACCAAACAGCACTTGCATGCAGAAATGACAATGCTCATCCTTAGTTTCCTCTCCTCCAGCTGCAGCCATGTCTCACCTAGAGCAGCTGATCGTTTCCATGGTGGACGTGTTTGAGGAGTATGCCGGACAGGAGGGCAAGAAAAACCAGATTAGTATGGATGAGCTCAAGACGCTGATCGATAACGAAGTGTCCAAGCCTGAGTTCCAGGTAGGAGGCTACCCACTAAAGCAGAAGACACAGCCACACTACTGCAAATACACTCACAATATTAACAGGAACATTCAGAACTTTTCATTCAGTTAATGCGGTGACACATATGTATTTGTACGTAAATAATTTGTGTGTATTGATGGATGGAGGCAAATATTAGATGGTAAATCCTGCTACGTGTTCTTCAGAAAAAGATCCATGCAGATGATGTGACCAAGGCCATGGATTTTCTGGACAAGAACCATGATGGAGTGGTGAACTTCAACGAGTTCTCTAGGTGTGTGGCCACCCTGGCCAGGGGATACTACAAGCAGAAGCAAGGCAAGGGAGGCAAGAAGGGCAAAGGCAGAGAAGAGGACGAACAGGAGGACCAATAGGAGCACTCCTCAACTGACCTGCATATGCTTTCCAGAAGACATATTCAGTTTATTATTCATAATGCTAGTATCTGGGTGTCTATTTTCTGTCTTGGAAAGATGTGAGAAAATGTAGAACAAGCTAATAGTTTAAGATTTCTTTAACCCTGCGGACATTAGTCCTTTGCACACCTCTATAAGCTACTGACAGAATGTTTTTGGTGACCAATGTGCAGAAGGTTATATGAAGTATAATAGAATACCTTGTACTATATTGGTCTTTGATTTGAAATGTGAGACAATATAAGGACCAAATAAGAATAACAATCAATAGAAGAATCTAGTTTGGGGTGGGGGGCATTTAAAAGCATTAAATGAAACCAGAATCAAGTCATTAAAAATTGATCAGTCACTCAGGTATCTGGTATGCACATCACTGTTAATAGCTTCTCAACAGCGTCTTGCCTAAACAAAAGGTTACGGACCAATTAAAGGTTGTCCCTCTCTGGTGGAAAGCTCTCTTCCTAGTTAAAAGTCTTCAACAAGTTTAAGACTTTTAACTAGTCTTTCCTAGTTGGACTAGGGAGGGTCTTTTAACTCTCCAGAGTTAAAAGTATTTAACCTAGTCTTTATAGCCTAGTAAAAAATGTTTAACTAGGGAGCTAGTCTGAATTGCCTATGTTATGGTACAATGGAACATTTAAATTGGGAGCAGTTGGACTTAGTTGCATATAGCTAGTTGAACCTGCCTCTGTAACAAGTCACAACATGTAGGCCAGTGTTAAAGAAAATAGGTAAAAAGTATGTTGATGTTCTAGCCACCACGCCCAGTTAGGCTAAACACATAATTTCAAAGTAACAAAGCAATGTTTTATTCTCCACACACCCTGCTGTTTGAGAACAGGAGAATGCATTGTGTTCATTAATGTGATCAAAATGGGTGAAGGCTATTGCACCGTTGTCACTGTCCGCCAGGTGGAGCTAGCGTCTCGTAAATGTGACAAGGACAGAGATATGAGTCGGTATGATCCACCTTTTCTTCTGCTAGTAGGCAACATGTAGGTCTACGCTTCATTATGCAGTTTACTGCAATTTCGAAATAATGCATACAAGATGCCCTAGCATGAAAAAAAAATACACAAATATAGAGCATACTCATAAACAGATCACATACTAAATACTTAAACTGTATGATAATGCAGTAAAATAAGCTCCACCCCGTCACCTCAAGAGAAACCTTTTAGAACAGTGTACTTGGGCGTTCCAAGGCTTTGTATATAATCGGAAGGACTCGGTCCCAGGCTCTGTATATTATCGGAAGGACTCGGCCCCAGGCTTTGTATATCATCGGAAGGACTCGGTCCCAGGCTCTGTATATCATTGGAAGGACTCGGCATTTTCCGCCACATCGGGATCACCTAGCCAAACAGTTAGCTTGCAACGAGCTAATGTTTGGGGGTATTTTTTATATCCTTAGCGTTGTACTGGTCACGGAAGACATAACTATTGTAGAAAATGGCGGATGTCAAAGGAGAAGAAATTAGTTCTCCTTTTCCTCCGTTGCCCCAGTCCTTCTCTCGTAACGGCTCCGGTGGAAGTACACCGGCTGGCACCGGCGGCGGTCCCTGCCAGACGGCCACCACTGTCACGTCGGGCCCGCGGCTGGTCCGGATAGTGAAGTCTGACTCGGGCTACGGCTTCAATGTCCGCGGACAGGTCAGTGAAGGGGGACAGCTGCGGAGCATCAACGGGGAGCTGTACGCGCCGCTGCAGCACGTCAGTGCGGTGCTACCCGGAGGGGCGGCGGACAGAGCCGGGATCTCCAAGGGGGACAGGATCCTGGAAGTGTAAGTGCCCATCGGAGCTCCTGTATGGGCTTCATATTTTGAACGCCCTCCCCACCTAGACGCTTGATGATAATGTACAGTGTGCAGTCGGCAACTAGTTTTCTGCAAGGAAATACTCGTTAGTGGTCACATACATTGGTGACTTGTGTATTCTAGAGCTTCAGTTATAAATCTGGGTCGCTGATGTAGAGCAGATAGCTCATCCTAATTTCAATCACCATTTAGTTCAATCACATTGAAAGTACAGATTGCAAATCGATGAAATTATCTAAGCATCTGGTGTACAATGTGCAGGTCTAATGATTGCACAATCGTGGCATCGCATGGTGAGTTTTTTTGAGGCTCCGCTATGGGATTGAGATATCTCTTGTGGTTGCTGATAAACAGGTTAGAGTTCGACGTCTTTAAATTGCAAGCATGTTAGACTAGTATGCATAGAGATTGCTCGCCGATGTTAGGCTCTGTTGCCATGGAGAGGCACCGGATTTGTGTGCGTGAGTTAGATGGATGGGAGGTATGGAGGGGGATTGCAGAACAAGTGAAGCTCAATTCTGATTGGCGTTGTGCTCTTTGTGTGTTTATCCGATTGGTTAGTTAATGGTGTGTCCTGCATTGTAATTGGATGGCAGCTGGTAACTTGGCAGTTTGTTGACCCCAATATGTGTTCAAGAGTATGTCGTTGCATGCAAATGTAGAAATGCATTGGCACTTTATTGGTACACTGCAAACATTAAAATTGTTCCACTCATGGTTTTTTTGTTAACCAAAATTGACTATTCTCTCCCTACTCAAAATGCATTTGCCCAACATTTAGCTCTACCAATAAATATGTGCCATTTCCAGTTAACTTATCTTGACATTGGCCCTGGTATTTAAATATGGCTTCATGTATATATCTTAAATGTTAACCAGGGTAGTATCAGGAATATTGGGATCCATGTGAAATCCTGAATTGCTGTTAAACAAATAAATGAAATGCAGCCTAAACCGTTCTGAGGTCTACATATAGTATTTATACCTACATAAACCCATAATAGTGTGTTTAGAGGTTTATGAGACTACATGCTGACAAGGGCGGCTGCAAGCTTTATCCTACATGGCTTTATCCTCAAGTCTATAACTAGTGCAGCAGTGACATAATGGAACAGGTCACAACTCTCTGCCGTCCTCCTCACCGGTAACAACAATGCAACAACATCCCCTGCTGCTGCTGCCAGTGTCCTCTGAGCTTTACTGGTGCGTTCAATTCCATTTAAACCTACAGTACAATAATGCCTGTGCTGCCATGGGTATGCAGGAGAATTACACAGACACAAGCAGCAGCCCTTTGATATTCAAAGTTATTACATTATTGAAGTAAATGTTGATATCACTGTTGGCTAGGTTGATTAACCGCTGAGCTATATTCATACAGTTTTGTTTAGTTCAGCGGTAGACGTGGGACATTGGAAGAACTAGATGAATGGGTGAAGGGAGCAGACGTTGTGGTAAATGGCCTTAGTGGACACAATTTCAAGGTGTATGAGCTCATCATAGATGAAACTGCTTCACCTCATGGTATTACCTCATCGGATGAAACCGGTTCACATTATCAAACGTCCTCATTGTTGACTCAAGCTGTGTTTGCAGTGAAAGGCCATGCAGGCAACCACTCTGGATGGTATGTTTATGTGTTTTTGGTTGGGCACAAATAGGCACTAGCTCACGTGGATGCAGTGCATAAACGATTGGCCCTCAGCAAAGAACATTGTTCTGCTCTCGTCTCACAGGTCATTCTCCTGATCCGTTTGAATTCTAGTGGACTGCAAAGTTAATTATTGGCTTATAATTAAAATGTGTCGCAGGATGGCTTGTGTCTGTGTCGGTTGGTTGGGACTGCTCTTCTCTCTGTGTACAGAGAAGTTTCTATGGTTGGGGGAAATTATACACTCCAACAATAGTGCTCTGAATCACTATTGTCAGCAGGCACAGCTGATGCATCGCTGTACGATGGAGTACATGCCCTGACCTGCTCATGTGCCACCATTTGGACATAACCCCATAGTCCTCCTGTCAGCTTTGGGATCCTGCATTATGATGAAGATAGACATTGCATTCATTTCTGTTCAGCTCCTGGACAAACGCAGAGGTACAGCATTGTTTGACTCTATCAGTCCCACTTTCCTATCTATGCAGGATTTCTTATTTTGATTGGAATCTTTGGGAATTAGGCATTTATTGTTCTAATTTATTGTATTTATATCTGTGGGAAGAGCTGCAAGGAGTTTTGGTAATATCACTCACAAGGGTGCGGAGCCTATTGATGATGTATCTACCACCACTCACACCCCATCCCCTTACTTTGTCCCTCCGCCGGTCTGCCCACCCTGCCCCCTGCTGATCTCCCATCTCCACCCAACAGAAATGGGGTGAACGTGGAGGGAGCGACCCATAAGCAGGTGGTGGACCTGATCCGGGCCGGGGAGAAGGAGCTGGTGCTGGCGGTGCTGTCCGTCCCACCCCAGGAAGCGGACTGCCTGGACCCCGGGGACGACGGTTCGGCCCAGTCCTGCTACGACTACTCTGACAAGCAGGCCGTGCCCATCTCCGTGCCTACCTACAAACACACCGAGCTCAGCCAGGAGAAGTTTGTGGTGAGCAGGGGGATTTGTCCTGTGGGATGGATAGATGTATGCATTGAGATTAGGGAGCTTGGTTTAGATCAGCCTGTGCAAAACGTACTATTTGAAGTAATAATAGTGTTATGCTAAGATTTCTCTCTTGGCCTCCCCTGTAGGTCTATTTTGGATAAAGTGTCTAAAATGCTAAATGTGAATGTAAACAGATGGGTTGTTTGTTAAACTGAAAGGTGGATGAGTATTGTAAAGTTGTATTGATCTGCAGATGGGATAAGCATGTTGTCATCACTTCACATTTGATGCAGAACAAGGCTATGGCTCATGGGTTTTTCCACCCCCCCATCCTTCCAGGTGTACAGCGTGTACATGGCCGGCCGGCAGCTGTGCTCCAAGCGCTACCGGGAGTTCTCCATCCTGCACCAGAACCTGAAGAGAGAGTTCTCCAACTACATGTTCCCCAAGCTGCCGGGGAAGTGGCCCTTCACCCTGTCTGAGCAGCAGCTAGACGCCCGCCGCCGGGGGCTGGAGGAGTACCTGGAGAAGGGTGAGGGAGACTGCATAGGGAGGAGTTAAAGGGGCTGGAGGTTACCTGGAGAACGCAGAGGGAGGAGTTAAAATGGCTGGAGGTTACCTGGAGAACGCAGAGAGAGGAGTTAAAGGGGCTGGAGGAGTACCTGGAGAACGCAGAGAGAGGAGTTAAAGGGGCTGGAGGAGTACCTGGAGAACGCAGAGGGAGGAGTTAAAGGGGCTGGAGGAGTACCTGGAGAACGCAGAGGGAGGAGTTAAAGGGGCTGGAGGAGTACCTGGAGAACGCAGAGGGAGGAGTTAAAGGGGCTGGAGGTTACCTGGAGAAGTGTGAGAGAGACCGCAGAGGGAGGAGTTAAAGGGCTGGAGGTTACCTGGAAAAGGGTGAGGTAGACCGCAGAGGGAGGAGTTAAAAGGGCTGAGGTTACCTTTAGGAGTTAAAGAGAGATGAGCGAGAAGGATATGAAAAGAGATGCCCTGATTGGTCAGAAATGAGCTGGAGGTCTAGGTCTAAAATCTTAGGCCACGTTTATACATAGCACGGTATTTAGAGAAACAAATATTTCCCCCCCTCCGTTTTCAAAAATGACATTGTGCACACAACAATTGTTTTCAAAAAAGATGTCATTTACATCAACCCGCATAAATACACCGTTGAGCGCCATTATAACTATGACAAACCTATGGGCGGCAGTGTAGGGAGAAGAATAAAGCCATGTAAGCCAATCAGAATCCTCAGAATCAACAACAACGAATAACACAAGCGACTTCCTGTTCCTTTCAAAACAACTAATATGGCGCATGATAGCCAAACAAACTGTAAACATAGGGCGCTCACATGACGTTAAGCATTTTCTGGCACATAATGTGACACTTGAGAACCTAAAACCCTGTTTCTCCCGGTTATGTGTTGTCGTATGAGACAACACATAACTGGGAGAAACCGGGAGAAACATGTGTAACCGGCGTTATCAGAAATCTCCACTTTGGCCGAAGTTTTTAGAAATAATAGTTTTCTGTGATTAAAAACAGGGTTTTCGTGTAAATAAGAGGCCAAACCGTGTGGAAATATCTGCGTTTTCCCTTTGTGTAAACAGGGCCTTAATTGGCTCATGCAGAGGCAGGTGCAGTCAACTAGAAAACTGATATTCTCACAGCGTATTTCACTCAAATAAATAACACTTAAATAAAAGCTCTTTGATGTTACCTTTCAACGCGTTAAATCTTTACAAATCACTCAAGATTTCTTGTATTTTGTACCTGAGTTGAGATAAGTTTCTCTCAAAAACGTGTGTGTGTGTGTGTGTGTGTGTGTGTGTGTGTGTGTGTGTGTGTGTGTGTGTGTGTGTGTGTGTGTGTGTGTGTGTGTGTGTGTGTGTGTGTGTGTGTGTGTGTGTGTGTGTGTGTGTGTGTGTGTGTGTCCTTTGAGATTGTCACCCACAAAGGCTTTCTCAAGGATGAATTAAAGGAAATCAGTTGTCAGTATAGCTGAGTGCGGTGAGGAGCTGTGGGTCTGACTCTGTTTATTCAAAGTTTTCTGTTGCTAGTTTTCTGATGGCCTCCCTGGTGTGTGCGTGTTTTCCCGCAGTGTGCTCCGTGCGTGTCATCGGTGAGAGTGACATCATGCAAGAGTTCCTGTCAGATTCGGATGAGGTAAGTTAACATTTCTATAAAAATAACTGGCCTTTGGTTGTTGAACAATACTTTTTCTTTAGAAGGAAATGGAGTGCCTCCGCGGCCTCTCTCTCTTGTGTCGTGTGTGTGTGTCCACCATTCGTTACCATTCATTTTCTGCTCTCATTGTCTGTACTAATCTATCCTTCTCTCCTTACTTCCTAGAACTACAACGGGGTGTCTGATGTGGAGCTAAGGATAGCAATGCCAGATAAGACGACAGTCACAGTCAGAGTACGCAAAAACTCCACCACAGACCACGTCTACCAGGTACACACACACACACACACACACACACACACACACACCCACACACACTTTGTATGAGAGAGACTCTCAGACTTTCTCTCTTCCATTATTTTCAATGTCTCTGGACCTTTTCCTTCTTTGTCTGTCCAGGCTGTGGTGGTGAAGGTGGGCATGGACAGCGTGACCGCCAGCTACTTTGCCCTCTTTGAGGTCATCAACCACACCTTCGGTAGGTCAGAGCCATATCCGCCTGTCTGTGGGCTTTTGAGGTTCATGTACAAATGTGTGTACGGTATAAAGGTGGTTTAATGGTGTAAGCTGCTGTGGAAGCCCTAGTCGCACAAATCAGACTTTAGATTTATATCTGAAGTCTGATGGCAGACAAGCAATTCTTTCGCTTAATATTTGTTTCGACCAATCATCTGACTAGAGGGAATCTGTCAGCGCGTAACTGGAGAACACAAACTGGGCCGGGAATAGCAAGATGTAAGAACGTGTCTGTAAAGCTTTCAGACGAACCTAGTGCGTTTACATGACACTTAAGAAAATCAAATTATTGGGTCCAATAGTCCAACTATGATTGGATTATTAAGATGCATGTATACACCTTAGTCACCTTTGACTAAAATCTAATCTAATTGGGTTTCTCATAGTCGGATTAAAAACCCTAGACTATGCGATTGATAGTTGCATTAGGCGTGCATGTTTACGGTGAATCAAATGGGATTTTGCGTTCTGCGCATGCTCAAGATCTTTTTTCTGGGGGCCGTGAGCCGGAAGCAAAATTACGAATCCTACTATGATCACGCCAATATCCCAAAAGACACGCCCGCCTCTATTTCTGATTGGTCCATCACGAACGTCACCCATATAGTTAATTCTACTGTCTATGGATTAGACTACTGCGATTTTACTGGCTTGATATTAGCTGCTATGGTTAGGATTAGTGGTTAGGGTTAGGGGTTAGAGTTAGGGTTAGGATTCTTTTGTTGTGTTTCATCATCAACATGCATTCAGTACACACTACTCTTTGATTTTACCTAAGGCTGAATTAAAAGTACATGTTTTTCTAAATGTTGGTCATCAACAAGCTTGTAAAGTAGTAACTTCGGGCACGTCTGTCAAAATAAATGTTTTTTTCTTCTGACGATTTTTTCTTCACGATCTTTATTCATTCATTGCGCCGCGGCCAAACTGACAGAGATATTCTCTGATATTATGAATCTTAAAGACTGCGTCGGGTTCTCCGACTCTCAGGTACTTCCACAACAAGTAAAGACTCTTAGTGGGGGTTATCTCGCCCATGGTGGAGAACGAACCAGGGGAAAGGAACTTTGGATTTCACTCTCTGAAGTCCAGATTGAACCGCGACATGGAGGAGAAAGGGATTGTTGCCGTATGCACCACCAAGGGGCTGCTCCGATGCCGGAGGACCTGCTCCGGTGGGATTCCGCATACGGCAACAATCCCTTTCTCCTCCATGTCGCGGTTCAATCTGGACTCCAGAGAGTCGGAGAAATGACATTGACCCGAAGTGAACTGACAGCTGTCTGCTGAAAACCTCTTTCTCAAATGCCGCCTGAGCTTGTTGTTGCTGGTGACGTAAAGAGTTCAGCCGCTGGCTCTATTACCACTAGATGAAATGGGTACAGCGCCACCTATCGTACCGGGGTATGACATGCTTCGGCCAATGAATCGATTTTCTCACCGCCATTTATATCTGACAATTGCAGTTGTCAAATTGAGGAGCATAGTCGAACTATGGCTTTAATCGGATTAAGTTGTGCATGTTAATGTACGGACTGTTTAGACCAGCCCCTGTAGAAATACACGCGTTAAAATCCCCTTCTGCAAGCTTCAGCCACTTATGTAGATGATGTTTTACGTTGGTTGAATATCTCTTGAATACCCTTGCATTTGTTGGTGTCTGGCCTGGGCTCTTTGCCCTCTCCCCCAAAGGTTTTGCTATAACATGGTGCGGGAGCATAGGAATGAGTTTAACATTGGGGGGGACACATATCGGAAACCTGACAGATCCGTTAATGGTTTGAACCGAAATATGTCATAAATTAACTACACTGAAAAAATTCACAAATATATTTTATTCTACTAAAAAGATACATTTGTAAATGTAAAGGAAAACACATTTTGAATGGCGGTAATGAACTGATAAATATCAAATCAATTCTTTAATTGCACGCTCAATCATCCAGTTTTTTAGAATAAGAAGCGGCAACAAGATGCTGTGTTGCGCTTTCAAAATAAAATAAAACATTTTTCTCCCCCCTGTATAATATTTAGGTGGGACAAATGCGCCTGTCTCCAATATTGGAGGGGACATGTCCCCTCCGTCCCCCCCGGTTCCTACGCCCTTGCATGGTGGGACTTCTGTGTCCCAGATGGTGGACGCTCCATCGGACCCTTTCCCCTGGTCCATTAATACACTGGTCACGTGGTCGTGCAGAGTGGATCTGTGAGAGGCCTTAGAGTGTGGACAAACCACATGCAATGTCAGACCAAGCAGATGTGTTCACACATATTGGAAATACTCTATACGTTAGGCAAGGGGTGGCACCTGGGTAGAGCGTTTAGGAGGCGGGACTTGACGCAGAAGGTATACCGCGGAAGTGGCTGTGTTTTATTTAAAACATCTAAAATGGCGGGAGAGGCTACCACCTCCGTGATGAGGACTGTTTTTGCGGTGATAGAAGAGCAGAAATCAGACTCATTGTCTTCGTTCTTCTTCACTCTTTGGTTTGTCCCGGTTTCATGCCGGTCTCATGATAGAAACGGCAGCAACACGTCAGCAACACGTCAGCAACACGTTAGCAACACGTCAGCAACACGCCGGTAACACGCACTGTCACCCGTTGTGAGTTCTCCGGCTCTCAGATACTCTGGACTTGACACTAGGGGCCTGGTAGGTTAAACTTTGTAGGGGCGAAGTCTGACACATTTCACACATACAGCACCACCGGGGATTTTCGGGAGAATGTCCGACTTTCAGTGCCTGTTTGAGAGGCCTTCCAGATTGGCCGTTTTCTTAGTTATGACATCATCATCATGAATGAGCAGTTCTTTCCATCTAACTAAAACTTATAAAGGAAACTCATGCAGAACTCCTTAGTCTGTAGAACTGTACATGTACAGGTTTAGGGTTCTGCACTGAGCACAATCCGCCATCCTCCGGTTCCCCCTCTGCATCTCTCCTTTAATACAGGTTGTATTATGGTACTGTATATGTTATGCTTATTTCCATGCAAGTTGTCAGACTGTTGCCCTACAGCCTGATCTTTACACAGAGTAAATGGAGTTTAAATAATTTTATACTTTAGTATATTATTTACAATAAACGAAAAGAAAAAATCGTATCTTTTTACTTCGTAGTTAAGGCGGCAGCCTTGTGGTGCTTAGGCAACGGCCTAAGCTGTAAAGTGCTGTGGGAAACCCTGAGCGGTTAAAGCATGTACCAATGAACTCTGAGCTTTTACTGTCATGGGTTTCAGTGGCAGAAAGTAGAATAGTTGATCTGCAACTGGAGTACTGCTGGTCCAAACCTATTCCTCCCTGTGCTTGGATATCCCAGTCCCACAGACACCCAGAGACACCCAACCCCCAACCAAACCCGGCCTCTGAGCTGCTCTGGACACCGGCGTGTTGATTTCTGCATCCCTACAGAGCGGCCATAGTTATATTTAAAGTATTCCATTAGGGCTGTGAGCAGGAGGGGGTGGGGCGGAAAACAAAGTGTTTCCACTCTTTAGCAACCCTCCGTTAATCAAAATCAAATGTATTCTATTTCTATCCAATATTTAGTTTTGTATATGAATAGGGCCAGGTTGCTGATGTCACCACATCTCCCCCTCTGAGGCCGTAGTATGGTGCTAGTCATCCACCCTGGCCTGATGGAGAGCCGCACACAGGATCCCAGTGTCAGTGACACAGACACAGAGAGAGCTCTCTTCAGCGCCATTGAACAAAGTTCCCTCTCTTTGCTAGCACACATTTAAATGCCAATATCTTCCATCGCTCGCTCTCTCTCTCTGGGCCCCCACTTACCCATCTCTCTTCATGGCTCTCTAGCTCTCTCACCCAGGTAATTCAATCACAAATGATAGGTGTGTGTGTGTGTGTGCGTGTGTGCGTGTGCGCGTGTGCGTGTTCGTGCGTGCGCATGTGTCCAAATTAACCTTCTTAGTATTTAAGAAAATTCCTCGATTTTAAGCTAAATCTTTGCTTCCTTCAACTCTCTTTTTCTCTCTCTCCCTCTCTCTCAGTGAGGAAGCTGGCGCCCAATGAGTTCCCCCACAAGCTGTACGTCCAGAACTACACGTCAGCGGTGCCCGGGACCTGCCTCACGCTGCGCAAGTGGCTGTTCACCACCCAGGAGGAGATCCTGCTCAACGACAACCAGCTGGCCATCCACTACTGCTTCCACCAGGTGTGCTGGCTGGGGGGGTGGCGGTGTGTGTGTGTGTGTGTGTGTGTGTGTGTCTTTTGGCAGAATCCAAAATGCAACTTTGGCATTTCCGTGTGAAGCGTGTTTGTGTCTCTTGGTCTTTTTTGGGGCATTGGTTTGTAGCCCAATATCTGTGGATGATTGACCTTGGAATATTTATTGGTTGAATACATTTGTCCAGTAGGTAAATAAGCCTTGGGCTCATCCACTGGCTAACTCAGATCCAGGTGTTGGGTGTTTATTGAGACAACATCAAGACACTGGCAGGCTTTAGTGCGCGTCTCGCTTTTATTATCAGTGGTGCCGATTCAGATTATGTTCCAGCCCTTAAGGAGATTTGCAGTGATAAAGTGTTTTACTATTGAACAAGTGAAGATAAGTAAGTAGGCGGTGGCCTGTCTTTTTCCAAATTTTAAGTGAATCCTGTTCCACTCTGTGGCGGTAAGCTGGCGCCCCACTGCAGACTCTGCTTTTGAGTTCCCTTCTCGTCTCCAGCCCATCCCATCGTGCAACTAAAAGATGGATTCATCATGAGCCACATATTTATGTTCCTGAGCCTTTCAACTATTATGATATACAGAAATTATTCAATCAATCAATTCATAGCCTAAAATGTTTTTAAGATTTTGCATCTTTTGAATACTGTGTGTGTGTGTGTGTGTGTGTGTGTGTGTGTGTGTGTGTGTGTGTGTGTGTGTGTGTGTGTGTGTGTGTGTGTGTGTGTGTGTGTGTTGACTCCCATGTACCGTGCTCCCCAGGCGCTGGACGACGTGAAGAAGGGCTTCATCAAGGTGGAGCAGAAGTCCTACCAGCTGCAGAAGCTGGCGGAGCAGCAGAAGCTGGCCATGGTCGGTCACGTGCACACACAAACTTCCTAGTGCAGCCGTGGGTCTTATTGCCACCGACCATCAAGTTGTTATTATCCTATTCATATTTAGTAATTCTTTGAGATTCACTCTAAACTTATGAAAAATCTTGTGGACTGATTTGCGATACAGTTACCATTGAGGAATATCTCTACTTCATATTGAAGTGTAGCTGACCCCACCCTGTTTCTACTTTAAATTAAACAACCTTTTTTTTTATGTGTTTTGGGCTTGGAGTTCTAGGAATGCGGGTGGGATATGTTATTCCCATGGTTACGGCCATCCTAACCCTAACCCTAAACACATAAAACCTGCTAACCACATACAAGTGTGGGGAGCAAGCATCCCACTGCTCTGTAGGTGACACACATTGTACTCAAACATCAAGTGTTGATGTGGCTTTGGGCCTTGCTGCATTGGCCCTAACGTAATAAGCACATCCCAACTGCAGTAATGGCTGCTCTATTTCAGCCCAGATGATGCAGTGTCCCATCTAGCCAGTGTAGTGCCTTACTCTAAACTGACAGCAGCGCTGTGTATTAAGATGGATCTACTCGCCTCTCCTGCACTTAAACAACTGCTACGACTTTTTTTAAACTCAATCATAAACTCCTCTGGTTCTCTGTACATTAACATTGATGTATGTACACACACATTTTATGAACATGTAGCACAGGAGTGTATTCCGGTACAGCAGAGTGAATGAAGGCATCTAATTCACAATCTATCAATCAAATTTTGGCAATACGTTAGTAAATACTGTAATTATTCTGTCAAGTTTCCCGGATTGTAATGACACCGTGTAGCAACGGAATGATCCGGTGGCCTCACTGGGAGCAAGGATGGGCTGGAGTCGCAGCCTCGGCTCCGGACTTTACAGGCCACTTCTCAAGACTGTCTAATTATATAATGGCTGCCTTCGGAAATAAGTGCAGACCAAGACTCTGGCTCAGACGAGGTGAGGAGGCTGGTAGTGGGAGGGGTGGAGGGTAGACAGAGAGGGAGGGAGAGGCCTGTGGGAAATAGAAGGGCTGAGAATAAATATAAAGGACTGGCTTGTTGAGGTAGGACTGACTCATGTGGAAGTCTGGAGGCCGCGGGAACCTTAGGGCGTAATAACCAGGCGGGGACGCTGGGGAACACAGACAATGTCAACAGTGGTGCTAGTCCTGTGCTGCTTCCAGCACTCCAAAACATTGGTATTATGTGTATTCGTATTACTCAGTGGGGCATTTATACCTATTTGGGTCAGACTCAGATTGAGAATAATTGCACCCATAACATGCAAATAAATACAATTATTTATTTTAATTCTGTTCTGTTATCTCTCTCTGCTTCTCTCTCGTCCTCTCTCTCTCTCGCTCTCTCTCCCTCAGTATCTGAGTCTGTTGCGGGGCTGCGAGGGATACAACGAGGTCATCTTCCCCCACTGCTCGTGTGACTCCCGGCGCAAGGGCCATGTGCTTACTGCCATCAGCATCCAGCACTTCAAGCTGCACGCATGCACGGAAAACGGCACGCTGGAGGCAAGGAGGGCCCCTCCCACCCCTGACCTCTTAAGCCATGTTCCTGCTTTCAAGCCAGGGTTACAAACTACAAATATCTGTTTGCAAATCAATTGAAAGGATTTGAAGGCAGAAACCTCTGGATGTGATCCAAGTGGACACAGATGATGGTACCGTCTTCCAGAGGCACTAGAGTGTAGTGAATCCACCATGTTGTGTTCTGTACGTCCATGTTCTCGTGAACAATGGCGGACCAGTAGAACCCCACTGTTAAACCTGCACGTTTAACCACACAATAGATTAAATCACACAAAAAAAAACGAAATATCATTTTGGCAGTATTTACACAAAATGTACAGGATCACAATACTTATCGTGTCACCAGTCAAAAACAGGACAAACGATTGTTCCAATAAGCTACGACGACATAGAACAGGTTGTAACCTGGCACTGTGGGTTCCTGCTGTGTGCTCCAGAACCAGGTGATCGCCTTCGAGTGGGCCGAGATGCAGCGGTGGGACACAGACGAGGAGGGCATGGCCTTCTGCTTCGAGTACGCTCGCGGGGAGAAGAAGCCACGCTGGGTGAAGATCTTCACACCATACGTGAGTAGGAGGGCTGTCTGTCTGTCAGTCTGTTTGTGGTGCTTTCTACTGGTCAGTTGTTATTTTTTCTGGTTTGAAATGAAAATATTGACAGCCAAAACGAGATAATTGTATTTGGTGCTCAAACGGAAGGGCTTAAAGTAACACACCACGCACCTTCAACCCAGCTGGCCCTGAAAACCTCAATCAAAGCCAGAAATCTACGGGTTATCCTGGATTCAGATTACAATTTCGACAGACACATCCAATCAGTTACAAAATCGGCCTATTATCACCTTAAAAACATGGCAAGACTTTACTGCAATGTTCTCTTCACAGTTCTTTCAAAAAAAAACTCCAAGGCAACTACAGCTTGTTCAGAATGCTGTTGCTAGATTTCTAACAAAGACCAAAATTGAACATATTACACCAATTCTTATATCATTACACTGGCTCCCTGTATGTCAGAGAATTGATTTTAAAATCATGCTGCTCACCTATAAATCCCTACATGGTTTAGGGCCAAAGTATATCACTGATATGTTTCTACTACATAAGCCTTCTAGACCATTAACATCCTCTGAGACCAAACAGTTTATTATCCCCAGAGTAAACATGAAACATGGGAAAGCAGTATTTAGTTAATAAGCAAAAAATAGCTAGAATAAACTCTGAAAGGATTTCAGACTTTCCCCAATTCTGACCACTTTTAAAACAAGACTGAAGAATTTTATGTTTGCTTTAGCTTTCTACTAAATCTTAAATACAATCCACTTTCTACAATGCATTTCTTAAGTTTGCTATTTTATTTTATTATTTCATGTTAATGTGTGCATTTTTTTTACTTTGCCTTTGTTTTCTTTTACTTATCTATTTTATTTAATTTCATTTTATTGGATGTGAAGCACTTTGAATCTGTCTCGTGTATGAAAAGTGCACCTTGTGTAACTTATTTCACTTTAACCTGAAAGAAGGAACGCAACGGAGGGCTTTTATTGTCGACATCCAGAAGAAGCTGTGTCATCCTGTCCTCTGTGCGCTCTCTCTGTGTGTCCTCTCAGTTCAACTACATGCACGAGTGCTTCGAGAGGGTCTTCTGTGAGCTCAAGTGGAGGAGGGAGGTGAGGACCTGTCACTCATTTCAGACCATGTGGATGGGTGGGCGGTGTCCTGGCAGTACAATAACATCTCCGCTGTTCACAGGTGGAGGAGGAGGTGACAGACAACGACAACAAGAACTGCAGCAAAGATGGTATGTGTGGCGAGGTAAGGCTCTGCCTGCCTCGCTGTGTGTGTGTGTGTGTGTGTGTGTGTGTGTGTGTGTGTGTGTGTGTGTGTGTGTGTGTGTGTGTGTGTGTGTGTGTGTGTGTGTGCGCGCATCACTGATCACACATCAGAGTGCTGTGTTTACATGATTTGTGTGTGTATGTGAGTCTCTGCTCTGATAGTGTTTACGTTGTGCAGAATATCTTCCAGCTGTTGAGGCACAGAAGGGATGGAAGCACCTAGGAGGAGCTGGACTCATCGCCTCCTAGCTCCTCCTCCTCCTCAGCAGCGTTCCTCAGCTCCATCTCGGCTCTTCATCTCCCCGCCCTAAGACAAACCCCTGCCCCCCCCCCCACCATGCCCTCAACAGCACCTCACCCATTAAGGACATTTCAGCAACCACGCTGCAAGATGCTGAACCATCATATGCAACGGAAATAGGAAAAAATCTCTTTTGACGCAAACGACCACCCCCCCCCCCCCACCTCCCCATCCAGCCTCTCTCCTACTCTATGAACACTGGGCCCCCGTGGCCAGGGCCCCTGAGGTGTACGTTTGTGACCCGGTTAGCTAGGACTGTGTGCCCGGGCCCCCGTCTCTTCTCGGGCAACCAACAAAATGGTGGAAGAACACCGTGAAACGACAGGCCAGTAGATGTCAGGACACGGAGAGAGAGTGACACGAGAGACAAAAGAGCCTGCCAATGGTGGGACAGGTTTGGGGGGGGACGGAGAGACTTAAAGCGTTGTAGTCGATGGAGGAGAGTGGCGGTGCCCGCCTGTGCCCGGGGTCCGGGTGTGTTTTGGACGTGTTTGCTGTACTGAATGTTCTCAAATTTTTGACCCCCAGTGTTCAGCCATGGCAGGGGCCAGTCCAGAAAGAGGCCTTTGCTTTTTAATGGAATCCTGTGCGTGCATACACCCCCCATCTCTCCAGTTTTGGCCCTTAGACTGAATTTTTAAATAGGGGGAGTACATAAATATGGCATATCAGGAACAGAGAAAGAAATAAGGGAAAGGCCCAGACCTCTTTGGGTCGATCTCACATTCAATAAGCAGTGTTGTTAGTGAATGCTTTTTATTGGGGGTGTACAAATAGCAGAATGTTTTATTCACGAGCAGGCACTGTCCTGCAAAGTTTGCACTTTAAACAACAGTATTAATGACCTCCAAACACGCTGGCGACTTCTGTCAAGGAAACAGGTATTAGAATGCAAAAAAAAATTCAGTTTTATGCTATTTTGGACTGAAAAGACGTATAATACAGCAACGTGTATATTCAAGATGTATTATCCAGGGATTTTGCCATAATATAGACTTTTATTAGCGAATAGTATATTGGGAGCAATGCTGCGCAGCAAAAGGCCCTTGTGTGAAAGCACAGTACAGATACTGTGTGTGTGTGTGTGTGTGTGTGTGTGTGTGTGTGTGTGTGTGTGTGTGTGTGTGTGTGTGTGTGTGTGTGTGTGTGTGTGTGTGTGTGTGTGTGTGTGTGTGTGTGGTGAGGTTGTTGTGAGGTTGTTGTGAGGTTGCATTTCTCACTGAGGACAGTAGGGGTCCTTCTCTCCCTGTCCAGTCTTTCTATTTTGTCATCACAGCTGCTGATGAATCATCAACCATTAGTTTGCCACCTAGACCCCCACCGGCCCCCCCCCCCCCCCTGCATATTTACGGCAGGTCTATTATTCAGACGGCCTATCGCAGGATGCCATCTATCTCCCAGTAGTCCATGGCGTTACCTTGTTATGTAGGGGGATGCACTCCAATTAGCCCAATCCATCAGCTGACACCCGGCCCGGGCGGCCCGGGGACGGGACACCCTGCGCTGCCCACCCTGCTCCGCAGTAACCTTGACATGATCAACAATAGGACACCTTCACATTGACTTCTCCAGTCATCCATCAACACGAGTTACACATAGGTTGTCATAGGTACTTATCAGATGCTTTCCCAGTCCCGGTCGTGTGGCTCGGCTCTCTGTGGACAGAGGAGTGATCAGGGTACATGGTCCTGGTTCCTGTCAGAGGACATAGGTTGAGCGTCTGGATGTGTTCTGTCCTCTGTGGTTCTCAAGCCGTCATGAGTCTCCTGGTACCTTTTCTACACCTTGTCCTTGAGAGCCGACGTGGACCTCGGGGTGGAATGTAAAACGGGTTTGGTCGAGCTTGTTAAACCCTAAAGGCTAACTGTGTTTCGGGACGAAGTCTGTTTACCGGACACTGGCCGACCCCACTTTACCCTGGTGGGTTGTTTTGACTCGGGCTAAGCTGCCTTGTCAATGCGGTCCACATTCTCTCAGTGAGTCCCCTCTCTTTTAGACCAAGATGGCCATCTTCTGTCGGCTACATTTTATTTATTTTAATAAGATAACACTGTAACACATCTCCAGTACTATGGTATTTGATCTGATATGGTTTTGCTTTTGAAGACGTATGTATGCTAAGGTAAAAGATTGTGATGTTTAAAATTCAAAGACAAAGTTGTTTGGGTAAGTTGCTAACTGTAATAAAATGTATCATATTCTTTTAAATAAAACTGTTTATTGATGCTGAGTATTAATGGGCTTGTCATTTGTGTTTTCCCCTCTCCTCCTCGGTCAAATAAGATCTTCAAGTCAAGCATTTATCCTTTTATAATCTGTACTCTAGATTGAGATCCCACCGGGGAATGTCCACTCAGATGTATGACTGATGGATGAACTAGCCTACCCAGTGGACTGAGCTACCACCTGTCTGATCCATCGATCATGCATCACAGACTATTCACTTACTATTCAAACTCAATCACCTCTGCAACAGCTCTGTTTATTTTGGTACCTTATTACAAAACACCACAGTTTTAGTCTGCCTCTCCTTTTTTCTGGCCACCCTATTGCTCTCTGCTCCCTAACTCCCAGAGTCTCCTAATGGGATTTGGGAGGCAATTATCCATTAGATAGAATAGCTTTTTCCATATCGACCCACCGATCAGAATTCCCACTCCAAGTAATGAATTGCTATCGGCGTACGGATGTGTGGCCATCAGCTCTGGAGCGTGCGGGAAATTGGAGGAACAAATATATTAAATGTGGACATGGTGGAAACCAGCTTGATAATGCATAAAAAGTTATTATGAATCCATGAGAACGATTCTTTTGTTCCCAATGGGCTAATGTGATCACATAATCTAATGTGCCCTGGAATATTGGTAAATGATTACCTTGATTTGTAATATATTGTGGCAACCCCGCGCCGGCGGACCTGGAGGAAACTCACCAACTCTCTGAACAGTGCCCCCACTACGGACAAGTAGTCCAAGGGGATACATCCCCTTCAACACGGCTGTAACCGCCAATTAAGCAGTCACAGACAGTCATGGGGATTGAGATCACCTGGGGGTAGGTGGCGGCAGAGGGGTATTAAAGGCCGAGCACACAGCAGTCAAAGGGAGGAGACGCGTAGGCGAGACCAGACCAGACCAGACCAGCCCAGACCAGCCCAGACCAGCCCAGACCAGACCAGACCAGACCAGACCAGACCAGACCAGACCAGACCAGACCAGACCAGACCAGTGGACTATATCGCCCTAACGTTTGGAACACTTTCCCGTAGGAATAACCAAGGGCGCTGGGAGCGACATTCATGCCGGACACCAAGACGGACCTGGCCGGAGAACCCACACCTCTTTTCCCCATAGTGGAAGTAGCTTTAGTTATTTTATGATTTTCCTTATTCTCCTGAGCGGCCAGAAATGTAAGCTTTAGCACAAGTTCTACCAGGAGGACTCAAATCACACACACCAGTTTGCCAATTACCAATCACCAATCACCTGCCTACACCTGCATTATAAAGAGTAGTCTAACCTATGTTCTTTGCTGCTTAGGTTTTTCGTTCATTGCTTGCCAATCTCGATCTTCTCAGCAGCTCACTATGTCTCTAAGTACTCACCTGGAGTTTGTGTTCTCCGACTCCGACGAGGATGTTATCCCTCCATCTCCTACTACATCGCGCCGAAGTTCAAGGATCCAATTAAGATCCAATTACAGCTTCTTGGGCGTCATGGCCAACCAAAAAACTCCTCGAACTCCTAGACCAACAAGGCGTCCCGGTGGAAGTTGGCTTATCGAGGGGTGAAATCCTGCAGATCGCAGACACAGCGCTGGGGAACCCCCATCATGTACCCCTCTCTCTACTGTCCACTCCGGATACAGCTGCCGCTGCCACTGCTGCCGCTGCCGTCACAGCCGCGGCCAAAAATAAACAACCCGGTAAGAGGAGTGCTATTCGGCCTACCACTTCTTGTCCGGCCAAGCGTGCGAGGAAGAACGTCGATCATCCCGGTCCTTGGTATCCTCAACCATCTCAACCGTTTCCCATCTAACTAAAAACAATATACTCCAGGGTAAAGATGTCAATCTTGCAGGTTTACTGTTACCTTCCCCTGCCATAGAGTGCCAATGGGTCGATTGTGGTGATGTGTCTGTTCTTTTAAAAACTACAAATCCCAGACTAACGTGTAATTTATCTTTTGGCGAGTTTGTTATTACTTTTGCTATTTATAGAGACATCATGTGCCAAGTTTATCCTGAGGGGATGATCGAACTTGACGCTTACCTGGCTATCATCGCTGACCTCAACCAGCGCTATGGGGGAACTTTATTTTATGAATATCACAAAGCATTCTCTGCCAAGTCAGCCCAATGCATAACCATGTTCAACACTAGAATAGACTGGTCTATCACGGACACCGAGCTCCTGCTCTGCCATTTCGGTGGCCTCAAGTCGCTATCATACACCATATGTAGTTCTCACGGGCACACAACAGTGTTATGTCCAAAGAACGCTACTATCTCTCCAGTTCCGTTTCCCGTCCAGGGTGGTGAACATGCAAGCCAAATTGGCGATCGCCTCGGCCGCCCTATTGTTCTATTTAATGGGAGGAGTATTTGCAATAATTTCAATGAATCCGTCTGTTCTTATAATAACTGTAGATTCTCCCACATCTGCAGTATTTGCAAGGACCTGCACCCGAAATCCACCTGCCCCCACCGTCAAAGGCCAGCAAACCGAGGGAGGTCCCCTCCCTTCAAGAGATTCTAAAATCTCATCCATCTACCCCAATTAACATTCCTTCATTATCATCATTTCTCTCATCTCACCCCAACCCCTATTTCGTAGACCACCTCATCACAGGCCTTTCACAGGAGTTTTGAGTGGGAGTCCTTTCTCCGCTGTCCACTAGATACGTGACAAAAAATCTCCAGTCAGCTCTGGCTGAACCATAAATAGTGTCTGCTCTTCTGGCTAAAGAGGTCCATAAAAAATACGTTATTGGCCCATTTAGTTCTCCCCCCTTCTCTTTTTTCCGTATCAGCGGCGTCTCTCTCGGCGTCGCTACTCGGACATATTCAGGGAAAAAACGTCTTATTTTCGACATGTCCTCTCCTCACTCTGACACCATCGCTAGCGTCAACGAATGTATCCCACCAGCACCATTTTCTGGGTGTAGGAGCAGTCCCCACCTCTTTAATTTGTTATCCGAGGCATTGTGCTGGATCATGTTAAACGTATGTCGGTTGCCATTTGTTTTACATTTGCTGGACGATTTCTTGCTAATTGACTTTCCATCAAATCAAACCAGCGTTCTGGACACTCTAAAGGGAGTATTCCGTGAAATTGGTGTCCCCCTATCCGAAGAGAAAATGGAAGGCCCACTTACCTCAATCGAATTCCTAGGGATTCGCTTGGACTCCGATAGCATGCAAGCATCCCTCCCCGACGAGAAATTACAGAGTGTGGCATCCCGCCCCTTAAACCTCGGCCCGGGCGGGTCCGAGGATCAGTGGTGGACGGAGTATACCGCCGCCACCCACTAACCGGCGACAGAGAGCATCACTTCTCTCCTCCCAATCAGCGAGATAGGGGACACCTGGCCGGAGGGAGGAAAAAGCCCAGGAGCCATTTTAACAGGACGGGAGAGGGGACACGAGTGACATAGGGGAACAGCTGGAGACCCCAATGGAATAGAGGCTCTCGGAGACCCTATATAGAGTACTTGTGTTCTCCGTCTTGAAGGAACGTGATAATAAATGCTGTGTGTGGCTTAACCCCCGACTTCGCAGTGTGATCTATCCTTGACCCCGAGACATCGGGGAGCGGGTACCACATATGGTGGAGAATGCAGGCAGCCTGAAGGACCCCACTACAACACCAATCCGGCATGCAGAACCCAGACGGAACCGCAGCTACGGCCGTCCAGCAACAACAGCGGGAGACCACGGAGAGCATTGCCCTGCTCCGCGAAGCCGTACTGCGGCTCACCCAACACGCCGTCCGTGCCGCCCTGACCACCGCCCCAACCAGCCGGCTCACCAAGCTTGGGCCCGACAACGACGTGGAGGCATACCTGGAAGTCTTCGAGCGGACCGCCCAGAGGGAGAACTGGCCAGAGGAGCAGTGGGCCCATATCGTGGCACCGTTCCTCACCGGTCCCACCCAGCAGACGAGCCAAGACCTACCGGCGGAGACCGCCCGACAGTACCCCGCCCTCAAGCAGGCGATCCTGGCCTACTACGGTCATAACCTCGTGGCCCGCGCTCAACGCTTCCACGACTGGCGATTCGACGTCCGGGGCGCTGTACGGACGCAGATCGCCCAGCACGGTCGGTTGGTGAAGAGGTGGCTAGCGACTGGAGAAGGACCCAGCCCTATCGACAGGGTGCTAATAGACCATACCATCCGACAGCTCCCGCCGGGCGCCCGACGGGTACTGGCCCACCACCATCCCGACACAGTGGATGACCTGGTCAGACAGCTGGAGAACTGAAATGTGGCCCAGCACCTGAGCGCCAGTACCGGAACCACCACACGACCCGTTGAAATCCGCCGAGACCGACGGGGACCCACGACCGGGGCCTCGGCCCCCACCCCCGACCCACTGATCGTGAACCAGGAGAGTCGCGAGGGGAGGCGGTGCTACGAGTGCGGCCAGCCCGGCCACATCGCCCGCTACTCACGTGGCCCAAGCAACCCAATCCCCCGGAGGAGCTGGAGAGTTCCCCCCTCACCGAGTTCTCATACTTCTTACCGGGGAGGGGGGAAGGCTCGACCTGACCCGGCCAGTTCGCCACCGCCCAGCTCCAAGACGAGGCCCTGAAACATGCCTGGAGCCACGTTTTGGTCCACGACGGACAGACCCGGGACTCGGTGAGTCACCTGCCGCACCCACACTTTAGCACTAAGGGGGGACTACTATACAGAGTAGTGGCAGGAGAGGGGGGAGTAAGGGAACAGTTAGTGGTGCCCCGAGCGTACGTCAGCAAGGTGCTGTTCATGGCCCACCTCCTGGGAGCCCATCTGGGCATGGACAAGACCCGGGAACGGGTCCTCGCGAGATTCTATTGGCCGGGGGTAAAGAGGGATGTCGAGCGTCACTGTCAGGGGTGTCCAGACTGCCAGAGGGTAGCGCCTTGGGTCACAGTCAGAAACCCCCTTGTCTCCATGCCGATCATAGAAACTTCCTTTGACCGTATAGCACTGGACATTGTGGGGCCCCTTCCCAAGACCAGCCAGGGACACGATACATCCTGGTACTGGTGGACTACGCCACCCGGTACCCCGAGGCTCTACCCCTGCGCGCAGCCACCGCGAAGGCGGTCGCACGGGAGCTAATGCTACTATTTAGCCGGGTAGGGATAGCAAAAGAGGTGCTAACTGATCAGGGCTCCTGCTTCATGTCCCGCGTAATGAAAGAAGTACTTAGACTCCTGCAGGTTAAGCAGCTCCGGACATTAGTCTACCATCCCCAGACAGATGGCCTGGTGGAGCGGTTCAACAAAACCCTAAAGCAGATGCTGAAAAAGGCCATGGACCTGGACGGTAAGGACTGGGACCAGCTGTTACCACATGTATTGTTTGCCGTACAGGAGGTCCCCCAGGCGTCCACCAGATTCTCCCCCTTCGAGCTGCTGTATGAACGAAGGCCCCGCGGCATCCTGGACATAGCCAAGGAGGCATAGGAGAGCCAGCCGTCCCCCCACCTCACCACCCTGGACCATGTGGAACAGGTGAGGGACCGCATGGCCCTGGTGTGGTCCATCATCCGGGAACACCTCCGGCAAGCCCAGCATGCCCAGGCGAGGGTCTACAACCGGGGAGCCCAGCTGCGAACCTTCCAGCCTGGTGACCTGGTCCTGGTCCAGGTCCCCACGGCGGAATGTAGGTTCCTTGCCAAGTGGCAGGGACCTTATGAGGTGGTTGAACGTGCGGGGGAGGTAAATTACCGGGTTAGACAACCAGGGAGGCAAAAGCCTACCCAAATATACCACATTAACATTTTGAAGCAGTGGAGAGGGGGGGGGGGACCCCCTGACCCTGCTCCCCTGGCGCTGGCGGCCCGACGCGAGATCCCGGAGGTCCCGGTGGGGGAGGACCTCAGCCCGGCCCAGAAGCACAACCTTGACGAGATTGTCATGCAGCACCGGGACGTGTTTTCTGAGCTTCCAGGGAGGACCACGATCGCCCATCATGATATCCGGACAGCGCCGGGAGTGAAGGTGAGAGTCCACCCCTATAGGATCCCGGAGGCCCGGAGGGAGGCCATACAGGCCGAGGTACGCCAGATGCGGCAGCTCGGGGTCATCGAGGAGTCGCGCAGTGCCTGGTCCAGCCCGGTAGTCCTCGCATCAAAGCCAGATGGGACCTATCGCTTCTGTAATGACTTCTGGAGGCTGAACGAGGCGTCCGAGTTTGACGCCTACCCCATGCCTCGGGTGGACGAGCTAATCGAACGCCTTGGTCCTGTCCGTTACCTCACGACCTTGGACCTGACCAAGGGGTATTGGCAGGTACCGTTGACCCGGGCTGCCCGGGAGAAGACGGCGTTCTCAACTCCAGGGGGCTTGTAGCAGTACACTGTCCTCCCCTTCAGAGTACATGGCTCTCCGGCCACCTTCCAGCGCATGATGGACCAGCTCCTGAGGCCCCACCAGGCCTACGCAGCGGCCTACATATATGATATCATCATCTACAGCCACAGCTGGGATGTCCACGTCCGCCAGCTGAGGGCGGTGCTGGGGGAGTTGTGGAAGGCGGGCCTCACCGCCAACCGGCCAAATGTCGTCCCGGGCTGGAGGAGACGGCGTACCTGGGGTACCAGGTAGGGCGGGGAACCGTTCAGCCACAAGAGAGCAAGGTGGCCGCCATCTGGCCCCAACCCCGCACCAAAAAGCAGGTGAAGTCGTTCTTAGGACTAGTCGGGTATTAACAGCGGTTTATACCCGGGTTTGCCACACTGGCCAGCCCACTGAACGACCTGATCCGGAAGGCCCTGCTGGACCGGATCACCTGGTCCGAGGCAGCCAACCAGGCCTTCGGGACGCTCCGCGAGGCCCTGTGCTCGGAGCCAGTGGTCACCCCCGACTTTGCTTTCCCCCTGATAGTGCACACGGATTTCTCTGAGGTGGGGCTGGGGGAGTCCTGTCCCAGGTCCGGGCCGGAGAGGAACACCCCATCATGTACATCAGCCGAAAACTACTACCCAACGAGCGAAACTACTCAACGGTAGAGAAGGAGGGCCTGGCCATCAAGTGGAGCCTGGATAAACTCAGGTATTATCTCCTAGGGAGGGAGTTCACCCTGGTCACCGACCACGCCCCCCTGAAGTGGATGGCCGGTGCCAAGGACACGAACGCCCGGGTGATGCGATGGTTCTTGGCCCTCCAGGCCTTCCGCTTCAAGGTGGACCACCGACCGGGCAGGGAGCACGCCAACGCCGACGCCCTGTCACGTCGGGATACCTGCCTGGGTGGGTTCACCGTCTACCAGAGGCCTGAGCAAGCGGTGGAGGAGTGTGGCATCCCGCCCCTTAAACCTCAGCCCGGGCAGGTCCGAGTATCAGCGGTGGTATACCGCCGTCACCCACTAACCGGCGACAGAGAGCATCACTTCTCTCCCCCCAATCAGCGAGATAGGGGACACCTGGCCGGAGAGAGGAAAAAGCCCAGGAGCCATTTTAAAAGGGACACCAGGACGGGAGAGGGGACACGAGGGGAAGAGCTGGAGACCCCAACAGAATAGAGGCTCTCGGAGACCCTATATAGAGTACTTGTGGGTTCCGTCTTGAAGGAACGTGATAATAAACGCCTTGTGTGGCTTAACCCCCGACTTCGCATTGTGATCTATCCTTGACCCCGAGACATCGGGGAGCGGGTACCACAAGAGAATCAGATCTTTTTCAGATTCATTTCAAACTACCGCTGGAGTTACTAAAAGCGAAATGCTCTCCCTCCTAGGCCACCTCAATTTCGCCATTGCATCATACCGCAAGGCCGCTCGTTCATCTCTCGCCTCCTAACGCTTGCCCATTCGGTCCCAAAACTGAACGATACAATATACCTCAACGAAGGCTGCAGGTCTGATCTTAAATTCTGGTCGTTCCTTCTTGCTCATTGGAACGGTATATCTTTCTTCTATAATGACATGCCCGAATCATCCGACTCTCTCAAACTATTTACTGATAGAGCACCCTCGGTCGGGTTCGGGTTTTTTTCCAAGGTCAATGGCTTGCCGAAAGGTGGCCAGCCGAATTTCGCACATTCGCCCTCGGGTCCGACTCATCTGCGTTGTTCGAACTTTACCCAATTGTGGCTGCTAGCGTTCTGTGGGGGCAAGCATGGCGCCGTAAACGCATAACCATGTTCTGCGATAACGAAGCAGTGGTGGCAATTATTAACAAAAAGCGTTGCTGCATGCTCTACCATTATGTCTCTGCTCAGACGTTTAACATGGCAGTCCGTTACTCTCAATTTCATTGTAAATGCTGAGCATGTACCCGGTCACTACAATGTTCTAGCTGATTCTCTCTCTCGTTTCCATCCCCAGGAATTCAGACGCCTATGCCCCGCAGCGAAGACGGACCCAATACTCTGCCCACCCTTCCACGAACTCCGGTTGGATTAGGCTTAAATTCGCTGTTAGACTCCGCTCGTATCTTCATGGCAAAAGCTCTAGCGCCGTCTACCCTTAAAGCTTATTGCTATGCTTGGTCTTTGGTTAATTAATTCTGCATTTCCATGCACATATCAGTTTTCCCAGTGTCCCGTTGGGCTTCCCTGACCAGGGAAGCCCAACGGGCCTACCGGAATCTTCCTCCACTTCAGGCGGGGCATTATCCCACGCTCAAGTGGGCCATCCTGGCCCACTATGGACACAGTCTCCCGGCCCAGGCGCAACGTTACCATGATTGGACATATGACCCGCTCGGCTCAGTGAGAAGCCAGATCTCACACCTCATCCACCTAGCCGATGGCTCGTTGAAGGAGATGGACCCCCTTGGCTGGACCGGCTCGTAATAGATCGATGCATCCAATCTCTGCCTCCCGGAGCCAACGGCTGGGCCTCAGGGAACCAACCCCGAACAGTGAATGACCTCATCGAGCTGCTAGAAAACCACCAAGTAACACAGCGGCTATGCGGAGGAACAGATCCACCTTCCAGAGGAGGCGAGACGCGGGTCGAGCGACGCGGACAGGCGAAGGAGGCCACACGTTACCACGCACCACCGTTCCGTACCCCAGCTTACCCGGCACAGACCACCGCGGACCGCAGAAGCCTCGCCCCTCCGACTCTGAGGGACGAATGGAGGTGCTGCACCTGCGGCCAGAGGGGCCACCTTGTGCGCCACTATCCCGGAGCAGGGGACGTCACAATGCCCACCGCCAGTATGTCAGATCGGAGAGGAGGAGCCTGCCTCCGTACTACCTGCGTGTCCCAAGAGAAAACGGTATCCCCAAGCCTGCCGGTATGGGTGGGGCGGCACGACACCCACGCCCTCCTCGACTCAGGGAGCGTGGTTACCCTGATCCAACCCGGACTGACAGACGGAACCCTCGGACATGAGGTTGAGGTGGGCTGCATCCACAGCCAAACAGAGACCTATCCCACAAACCGCATTACAGTATAAACCCCGAAGGGAACCTTCACGGTTCAGGCCGGGGTGATACCGAACCTCCCCATGCCTCTTTTAATTGGACGGAACTGTCCCATCTTTGGAAGACTGTTAGAGGCTGAGCTCCGGACACCCCAACCCCGACGTCTCCGGATAAGACCACGTCTGTTGCGTAGCCGGCCCTTCTACATGGCAGCCCAACCACCGCCATCTCAGTCCGACTCCGACGCCAACCCCACGCCTCGTCCACGGACTCCATTCCCCGGGGGACCCCAGACACGATGACTGCCTCTGAACAGACTCCCTCACCGGAGGAGAGAGAGAGCCCAGACCTCATCGATATCTCTGACTTCCCCCTCGCCGTCGAGGGACGTACGGACAGGGGTGGACAGTTTGCCACCGCCCAACTGGAGGACGACGCTCTTAAACATACCTGGGGACACGTGCAGGTCCACGAGGGCGTATCCAGGGACTCGGTGAGTGGCCGGCACTACCCACTCTTCAGCACACGGGGGGGATTACTGTATAGGGTAGTGCAGAGGAGAGGAGAGGCGACGGAACAATTGGTAGTGCCAAGGGCATATATGAGCAAAATTCTGTATATGGCCCACAAGCACCTCCTTGGGGGCTCATCTGGGGATCGATAAAATGAGGGATAGGATCCTGAATAGGTTTTATTGGCCCGGGGTGAAAAGGGACGTCGAGGACTACTGCCGAGCCTGCCCCGATTGTCAATGCACCGCCCCGAGACCCACAGTACGGAATCCCTTCATCCCCATGCCACTGATAGAAGTCCCATTCGATAGACTAGCGCTAGATATTGTAGGCCCCCTTCCCAGGACGAGCCGAGGTCACCGCTACATACTAGTCATGGTTGACTACGCAACGTGCTACCCGGAGGCAGTTCCTCTCCACGCTGCCACGGCCAAGGCAGTGGCAAAGGAATTGATGCTTCTATTTAGCAGGGTGGGGATAGTAAGGGAGATTCTGACAGACCAAGGCACCTGTTTTATATCTATAGTAATAAAAGACCTACTCAGCATGTTGCAGGTCCACCACCTCCGGACATCCGTCTACCACCCCCAGACCGACGGTCTTGTGGAGAGGTTCAATCAGACCTTAAAAAACATGTTGAAAAAAGTGATGGAAGTGGCCGGAAAAAACTGGGACCAGCTACTTCCACACGTATTATTCGCTATCCGGGAAGTACCCCAGGCTTCCACTGGCTTCTCTCCCTTTGAGTTACTCTACGGCAGATGACCGAGAGGGCTACTCGACATCGCCAGGGACGCCTAGGAGAATCAACTCTCCCCACACCGCACCGTCATCGAGCACGTGGAGCAGGTGCGAGGCCAGATGGCACAGATCTGGCCCCTGGTCCAGGAACACTTCAGACAAGCCCAACAAGCCCAGGCCCGGGTGTACAACCGGGGAGCCCAAATGCGCACCTTCAACCAAGGTGACCAGGTCCTCGTTTGTACCGACCTCCGAGTGCAAGTTCCTGGCTAAACGGCAAGGGCCATATGAAACCATCGACTTGGTCGGCGACGTCAATTATCGGGTCTGACAACCAGGAAGACGCAAGTCCGTCCAGTTGTACCACATCAACCTGCTAAAACGATGGCAACCACTGACTGGCCCCCGGGATCCGGCTCTCCTGACACTGTCCGCTCATCTACACATTCTCGAGGTTCCAGTGGGGGAGTTGCTGAGACCGAGCCAAACCCAGGACATGCGGGAGATGGTGATCCAGCATCTCGATGTATTCTCAGAGCGACCCGGGAGGACTACCATCACCAGCCACGACATCCGGACAGAACCGGGAGTCAGAGTCCGGCTTCGCACCTACAGGGTTCCAGAGGCACGCCGCGCCGCCATCAGGGCAGAGGTTGCCAGCATGCTGCAGATGGGGGTCATCGAGGAGTCCCACAGCGCTTGGTCCAGCCCTGGTACCCAAGCCAGACGGGACTTATAGGTTTTGCAACGACTTCCGCAAACTGAATGCCCCGGGTGGATGAATTGATAGAGCGACTTGGTCCGGCCAGGTTCATATCCACCCTTGACCTTACCAAGGGATATTGGCAGGTCCCCCTCAACCAGAGGGCCCGGGAGAAGACGGCGTTCGCCACACCCGACGGGCTCTACCAATATACCGTCCTTCCGTTCGGGGTGCATGGAGCGCCCGCGACCTTCCAGAGGATGATGGACCGGGTCCTACGGCCCCACAGAAAGTACGCTGCCACATACATCGATGACATCGTGATACATAGCAGCATCTGGGCCCTACATCTGCACCACCTCCGAGCCATTTTGAGAGCGCTCCGAACAGCCGGCCTCACAGCCAACCCTAAAAAGTGCCATCTGGGCCTGGAAGAGGCCTCTTATCTGGGCTATCGAGTAGGGAGGGGCAGTGTAAAACCCCAAGATGGAAAGGTTCAGACCATCCAGACCTGGCCCAGACCGCAAACCAAGAAAGTTTGCGTTTGTAAGTTTGCAAGTGAAGTCGTTTCTGGGACTCGTTGGCTACTACCAACGATTCATCCCCAACTTTGCAATACTGGCCAGCCCCCTCCATGAGCTGACACGGAGGGCTCTACCCAACCGAGTGGCCTGGACAGACGAGATCGAGGACTCCTTCTCGGGCCTACGACAAGCCCTATGCACCGAGCCACTGCTAATCACCCCCGACTTTAATCTCCCCTTCGTGGTCCAGACTGACGCGTCTGAGGTGGGACTGGGAGCTGTTCTGTCCCAGGTCCGGTCAGGAGAGGAGCATCCGGTAACCTTCATCAGCCGGAAACTCCTGGCCAGCGAGAGGGCGTACTCAACTGTAGAGAAGGAGGTGCTGGCGATCAGGTGGGCCCTGGAGAAACGTTATTATCTCCTCAGACATAACTTTACCCTCATCACCACGCCCCCCTGAAATGGATGGCGACGGCCAAAGACACCAACGCCAGTCTGACGTGCTGGTTCCTGGCCCTACAAGACTACCACTTCCAGGTGGTCTATCGACCAGGACGGGCCTAGGTCTTACCAGAGGAACCCCCAGCTTGCTGCTGAGGGTGGGGGTATTTGGCAACCCCGCGCCGGCGGACCTGGAGGAAACTCGCCAACTCTCTGAACAGCGCCCCCTCCACGGACAAGTAGTCCAAGGGAGATACAGCCCCTTCAACATGGCTGTAACCGCTCACCAATTAAGCAGTCACAGACAATCATGGGGATTGAGATCACCTGGGGGAAGGTGGCGGCAGAGGGGTATTAAACGCCAAGCACACAGCAGTCAAAGGGAGGAGACGCGTAGGCGAGACAGGCACGCGACCAGACGAGACTGACGGACTATATCGCCCTAACGTTGGAACGCTTTCCCGTAGATATAACCGAAGGGCGCCGGGAGCGACATTCACGCCGGAAAACAAAGACGGACCTGGCCGGAGAACCCACACCTCTTTTCCCAATAGTGGAAGTAGCCTTAGGCATTTTATGATTTTCCTTATTCTCCTGAGCGGTTCAGAAATAAAACCCTTGTTTCGACACCTGACTTGAGCAATCTTTATTGGGAATCCCAGCCGCTGACGACCGGGGTTGCCACAATATATATATACACATAGTATATATTTTTTGTTTTGGTTGATGGTTGATTCCTTTTGTGCAACTATTCCTCCTCCCATCAGTGTAATTGATTCAGAGGATTGAGAATCCTCTTTTGGCCACTTTGCACTGCTCTCACTCTGTCCCTTTTTTTTCTCCACATGAGCAACCGTACTACAGGGCGTACAGCAAATCAACTACTCTCCCAGCCAATGATGTGTGTCTTTAGAGAGAGAGAGAGAGAGAGAGAGAGAGAGAGAGAGAGAGAGAGAGAGAGAGATCTGCAGCAGTGTCCTCACTTTAGATGAGAGTGTGTGTGTGTGTGCGTGCGCATGTGTGGAAACAGTCAATGTTTTGCAAGTCTTCACAGAATGTGTATGTGTATGCAGATTATGTAAAGAGTGCGTGTGTGTACACTGTGGAAGGCAGTGCAGCCCGGCTGTGTTCACCTCTTGAAATCAAAGGAACCTCTGTCCGTTGTTCCCCTGTTAAAACAAAACAAATACACCCTACTCCTTAGCAGTTGGGGTACAGAGATTCATGCCCAGGAGTCAGACAGATAGAGTTGGCACACATAGTGCAATGAGGAATGACACGATTTGGGTATGGACGGTGTAGAACAGTATGTGTATAGGTCACTGCCAAACCCTGCTCTATTCATTATGTTAAAAACAGCAATCACTGCAAATCAAAACAGATTTCAAAGTAGTAAGCAATTTCGTTCACAAAAGCCTACAAGTGCATCATTTAGAAGGACATGCTTTAGAGGCTGGCTCAATATCCAAAACCTCTTGCAAGACAAAATAGATGTTCCAATACTGCAGATAAGAGGCTGAACCACAAAACGGTCTGGCAGCCCCTGCATCTCATACGAGGAGAAGGGGGAAGAGAAGGAGGAGAAGGAGGGGGGTCACGCCCCCTCCACCACCCACACCCCCAGTAATGACCAATCAGTCAAAAAACTTTATTGGTTGGCGTTTGCTCTGTCAGCGAATCTTCCCCTCCCCCTCCCCGGCCGTCGGATGCTGTTCTGCACTGCAGCGACTCTGCCTTTCCTTGTTTCTCTGTCTTCATCTCGTACCCTCTGCATTCCTCTCCCTCCGTCTCAGACCCATTATTTCTTTCCTTCTCTCCCTCTCTCTCTCTCTCAATCCTCCTGCTCCGTCCTCCACTGCATCACACCCGCATCCTTTATAGCGGCATGTTTTTAGCGCTGTCGGTTACCACATGTTTTACAGGACTGACCTTCCAGGAATCGGGGATGAGGTCGTGGAGGTGTGGCTTAAAGTGGGCTTTTGTGTTTTATTCGTTACATTATTTTAAACAGTATATGCATTTGTTTTCTTTAATTGTTAACCATGTGTTGAACGACCATCCCTTCACAGCAATCAATCTGAAGGCAATATACTCTTTTACTTTATGAATCAAAACCCTGAATTGAATAGAAGCATGTTTTTCATCAACATAATAGGTTAATCAGCTATAATGTTTCCACATAAAATAATATATAAAAAATAAAAGAACATTGTACAACCTGTGATTGACAGATTTCATGCTTCAACACTAACAACAAAAACTAAAAAAAGATTGTTGGCTGCACAGTAATTCTGCAAATAAATGCTGCATTAAAATTGCTACACAATACATTTTGAAATGTAACAAACGAAGGTAAGAAGGTAAGAACAGTAGAAATGGCCCAGGTAAAACCAGTCTTCTAGATAATTTGTCCTTCAAGCCCCAAATAAACCTACTGCTCAAATATCTATGAAATAATCAGCAGTAACTGCTGCAGCATGAAGGACATAAGGCAGAGGTCAGGGTGATAAATACCAAAACGTAGGAGTTTCTGAAACAAAACCAGCTTTTGTCAACAAGGCATGTAAGCAAATCACATACAGTTGGCTCTCTTTTGGTGGACCTGGTTATTCTAGTCCTCAGTACCTTTTTAGCAGGGTCTTATAATAACACATGGAGCTTCTTCTACTGTTAAATTAAAAATTCAACCCATGGATGTTGAATAAAATGGTTTCGGTGAGAACTGAGAAATGTGCAAAAATGCTGAATGCATGGCTGTATACGATGTATTCATATCAGGCAACAGGAATTGCACAGATTGCCCTTGTGATGGTACCATGTCATGCATATAACAATCAACCATTTAAAATGACTTCAATGTTTTTAACACAGTACACACACAAAGATATACAGTACGTGTGAGACTAAACGGAACTTTAAAAACCTCCGCAATTCTCTGTGTTTTCCAAGGTCTTTCTAACTGTGGCACAGTGCTTCCCATGTCTGTGAAAAATGAACATGTGCAGTTATGAGGTCAGTGTCAGTAAAAGCGTGTGTGCTTTTGTATTTTATTGATTAGCATTCCTTTAGCCCTTCTTCAAACCCCCTCCCATCCCGTGTGTCATCTCTCCACAGACTTGTCTCGGCAACAGTTACGGCTCACAGAAAGTCTTTGGATGCTGCTTCTGCAAAGTTGGGCGCGGCCATGAGGATGGATATGGTGCAGATGACGTTGAACACGCTGAACCCGATGAAGCACAGGCGGTCGATGACAGCTGAGGCAAACTGCCATTGTTCCGCCACACTCAGCTGCCGGTCCTGCTCCCGGATGTGCTCCACGATGTAGCGCACCTCCTCCAGCAGGGCCTGCAGCTGTCCGTCCACAGAGTCTGGCTGGAGCGCGCAGCACTGGCCGTGCATCCCCCCAATGCTCCCCTCACCTCCCACCTCCAGGCAGCCCCCGGGGCAAATGGAGGACTCGAAGGGGGGGGACACGGGGGGCAGGTGTAAGGAGCCCTCGAACCCCGGGGGGACTGGGTGGTGGGGGTGGTGGTGAAGGGTTGGTGGTGTGTCTCCATTCGCTCCACCACCTTCTCCTTCTCCTCCTCCTCCTCCTCCTCCTCCTCCTCCTCTCCCTCCCATGGCGTCTCCTTCCCCAGTAGCAGCCCTCCCCCGGCTGATGCTGCAATTCCTCAGCTCTGGCTCAGGCTCTGCGGGGGCGGGGTATGGCTGGAAGCCCATGTAGGGCAGGTGTCCGTTGGGCTGCGGTGGCTGGGAGCTGGGGCTGACGTCTCTCTGGGCGGCCTGCTGGGTGCTGGGCCGGCCGGGGGGCGGGGGGTGGCTCGGGGGGCTCAGCTGGGCCAGCCGGGCCTGCAGGAAGCTGAGGGTCTGCGGGAAGATGGTGGGGGCCGGGTTGGGGGTGGTGGCGGTGGTGGCGGTGGTGGTGGGCGAGGACAGGCCCTTGACCTGGGAGCTGACGTGAGTGGGAATGGGTGGAGGGAGGTCCGCCGTCTCACCCGGCCGCTTCATGCGCAGGAACCAGGGAACCCACTGGAGCAGAACCAACTGCGCCTGAACACAGAGTACAAGGCCAGCTGAAGACGAGTACACAACACCCATAGATCAACAACAACGCACACTCAAACAAGGCAGACTCACTCACCCACTTGGGCATGTCCCCGCTGTTGGGGTCGTGATGGTTGAAGCAAAGCACGAAGACGGTCGCCACGACGGACATTCCTACGATCACCATGGTGCTGACAAAGTACTGGCCTGCAGCAGGGGAGGAGATGGGGAGGAAGGAAGGAGGATAGCTTTTGACTCAACAAGGTCACTGTCCATACTCTATTATAGATTAGCACAGCTGCAGCAGCAGCATCAATTCAGCACGCAGCAACAACAAAGACTGACCGATGAGGGGAACTGAATCGGAGGTAGCAGGCATTATCTCAGCCACCATCAGCATGAAGACAGTCAGGGAGAGGAGAACGGTGATGCCTGAGGGGAAACACACACAGACAGCATTCAAATACATAAGGGAAAACACTCTAGAGGACACTTTCATATCGACAAGCACAGTTTTCAGCATTGCAATAGGTGTACAAATCATGAATTTAAATAAACTCTTCATGATTTAAACACACTCTGACTAATCTCTGATGTAACTATGATGCACTCGGTCTACCACTCATAAGAAAATGACTCTACTCATTCTACTTGTGCTATGATTCCAAAAGCTACTCTGTCCAGTTTGGCAGCCCTATATCATGCTACACATTTAGCTGGAATAAACTTTAAGACTTGCCCCAACCCTGACCACATTTAAAACAAGGCCGAAGACTGTTATGTTTGCTTTAACTTTCTGTAAAATCTTAAATACATTGCAATTTTAAACTTTGCCTTTGTTTTCTTTTATATGTCTATTTTATTTTATTATTTCATTTTATTGTTTGACAATATTTGTATGTGAAGCACTTTGCCTCGTGTATGAAAAGTGCTATATAACTAAAGTTGCCTTGCCTACAATGGATGTTCATGCTCCGTTTTTTGTTGCAATTCATAATAAAAGAAACCAAAGGACCCCATGGAGATTGTGGTGCTGCTTCTCACCCAGGCTGATCTTCTCCCCGGAGTTGGCAGGCAGCAGGAACCCAAGCAGGGTCATGGAGGAGAGCAGCACACAGGGGATGAGCAGGTTGAGGGCGTAGTACAGGGTCCGCCTCCTCAGGGTCACCACAAAGGTCACGTCCGGGTAGGGCGCCGCACAGCAGTCGTAGAAGTTCTCGTTACGAGTCCCGGGTACCTCTGGGAGACAGGGAAGGAGAGAGAGAGCAGGGGAAGAGAGAGAGAGAGAGAGAGAGAGAGAGAGAGAGCAGGGGAGACAGGAAGGGAGAGAGAGAGAGCAGGGGAGACAGGGAGGGAGAGAAAGAGAGCAGGGGGAGACAGGGAGGGAGAGAGAGAGAGAGCAGTGGGAGAGACATGAAGAGAGTAAAGGAGACCTGGAAATGGAAGGTATAAAAACAACAGGATAGTGTAGTGGATGAAAGAAAGGCCACAGGTTCTGCATTAGTGGTTTCATTATAAACCAGCTAATGTGAAAGAGAAAGCAAGAAACGGAAAGTAAAATAATATAAATAAACATAGTAATAATAAAAATAAATAATAAAAAAAACAGAAAGAGAGATTCCTATGAGAGATATATAGGTTATATTGATGATCCAGTCGCTGGTTATGTGTCTCATGATAGCTGGTTTGAAATAGAATGGCAAGGTATGATCTGTCTATGCACATTGAGGTATTGTCATTACACGGACTGAAAAGGCTACGGATAACAGCCAAGTCTGTCAACCCTCTGGGAGGTGAAGGTGGCGTCTCTTACCCAGCAGGTCCCACTCCCCGTTGGGCATGAAGCCTGAGATGTCGGCCTCCTTCATCTGCATGTCCAGGTGCCAGCCGTCAAAGGTCCACGAGCCGAACTTCATCTCGCAGCGCTGGATGTCGAACGGAAACCAGGTCACGTCCACGGAACACGTGCTGACGAAGATCCCTGTGGGACAGGCAGGGAAAACCGAAACACCTGATAATACATCACACAACGGGACGTTACACAGTCCTGTGTGTGTCTGATGACACGTTAAGCGATGTTTAAGTGTGCAGACAGCCATACCTGGAGGCAGGAACTCACAGAAGCCACTGGAGTTCACCAACACATTGGTCTTGAAGGAGGCGTCAAATTTATCGTGAGCACTGCAGAGGAGGGGGGGATGGGTAAAGGGAAGGAGAGGGGGATGTTTCATGATGTGTGTGTGTGTGTGTGTGTGTGTGTATTTGTGTGTGTGTGTGTGTGTGTGTGTGTGTGTGTTGGTCTTTGTTTATCTATGTGCATGTACGTGTACATGTTAGCCTAGGTGTGTGTGTATGTGTGTGTGTGTGCGTGTGCGTGTGCGTGTGTGTGTGTGTGTGTGTGTACCTGTTGTACATCAGGATGTCGGGGGTCCAGACCTGGTCAGAAGAAAAGCGAAGGTTCTTGACTCCAGGATACTCAGACTGGTTCCACTGGAGGTAGTGGTCATACCATTGCTGTATAATCCAATCACAATAATGGGGTCAGATCAAAGACACCCCCATACAAGATCCACCATGAAGACCTCTTGACAAGTACATGCTTACATACTTACCATTTGCAGCCAGGCATTTGTGGTCAAAATCTGGTTCTTCTCATCCTAAAAACATTTGATAGACTTCATCATTTTGTACTAGGACATGCAGTTGTATGTATATATGGAGGAATACTGTTTAATATAATCACTATTAGAGCTACAATTTAAGGATCTTCGGTTTCAAGATAGCCTAGTCTAAACATGTCTGCTTTTAGCGGGCATGTCATTTCAATCTACATGTCATGGATGAGCAGGTAGCGGTTGTGCAGGGATTCCTTCAGGAAACCTGTGTATGCAGAGAGGATTCAAAGCCCCTTATGGTTAAGTTATCCGATGTGCGGCATTGAGGTGACCCGGGATGAGTCTAGGATCCATACCACATCCATAACCTGCATCAGGATGAAGGAGAACTTCACGATGAGTGGGTTGGAGTCATTGGCCACCGGCCGCTCCATGGGATTGTAGTCCCTCAGAAGCTCCCTCAACAGATTCCTCTGGTGAGGGCCCTGCTTTGACACTGTCGATTGATTGAGAGAGAGAGAGAGAGAGAGAGGGGGAGAGAGAGATGAGAGAGAGAGAGAGAGAGAGAGAGAGAGAGAGAGAATGTGCAGCATTTATTCTACAGTGACAACCCATGATCCCTGCATCCACCTCGCTGCCAGTCAGTTCCCTGCAAAGAGAACCTGAAGGCACCAGATGGCCGAGCAAAAGAGAGGCTGTTAAAACCAAAGAACCATGAGCGTTTAGGGGTGATGAAGAGGCGTGGCAGAGCAAGGTGATTACAATGAGTAACATATCTAGCAATTGCAAAAACCGAAGCAGGTAAAATAAAGAAAAATCCACCAGGCAAGTAGTATGATGTTCATGGTATGATAACAACTAAAATACTTGTGTATTTAAATGACGACATGAAAACCCCAGGGCATGAAGGCACAACATGTTCAAAGTAGCAGGAGGATGTGACACGATATGGGCAGAGATCAGTGTCCAAACGTGCTCCTAGTGCTGGTGGGTTGAATACAGAGATCTCATTTGGTTTATAGTACTTTTAATTGTGCAATGACTACTGAAGAATCCTCTTCTTCATAGACAGACTGGCGTGCCAGGACATAGCACGAGGTGAGCTAGGCCAGTGAAGGGATTCCTCGTCACTACATCCTGGATGGATCGCCAACACAGTCTCTCTGTAGCCCTTAAAGCACACACTCATTCCATGCAGGAGTATGCAAGGCTTAACAATGACACACACTGAGTAAAACGGCAACAGTATGCTACTCCCTTGCTTTTATTCCACCATTGATGATTGGTAGAATGTATGTCTTGCTCTGTATCATCTATATAATACCCCTGAAAACCCTGTGAATATTATATGACTGTACGAGTGACCACACAATTCCTATACAGCCCCTGCAACAACACAACACTACAAAAAAAAACAGATTTTAACTATGGTCAGTGAATGACACATTTTGAGCAGCAGCATATGTATGTTTACTGTCGTGATACAGTAAACAAACATGTGTGTAATTTTACTATATTAATACAGTGTATTATGTAGTATCTATTATCTGTGCATATTTCTATCCATCATGCATAGACGTGCAGGTTATATTTCAGATTGACACATTATTTAGAGTAACATTATGCAAACTGCAACCCAGTGCATAAGTAGGTCATTAATGTCCATGTACCAAAAACACATTTATAAGAACTTGCAGGCACATTCTCCCTTACGACAAGCACATTGTCACTTAAAGCGTGAACAATATTCACTCACCCTGGAGCAGTGCTGCAAGTGTAAGGAGCCAGAGATCCGGAGCCTGCCTCATACTGGACTTCCCTACAGCAATGGATAAAAGGGGAGGAGATACGAAGGAAGAGGCGAGGGAGAGGGAGGGAAAAAAACAAAAAGAAAACAGCGGAGGTATCAGGGATGGAGAGGAGGCGGTAAAGAATGAGGAGGCAGAAACGACACGGGGTGGAACCGAGAGGAAAGTTCGATTTTTTAACAGCGAAACATGTCTGCATGAAAATTATCCATTTATTTTTTCTCACTAATACATTGTTTTTAACACGTTCTGCCAAGTAGTTAATCTCCAACGATTTTTCTTCTTTTAATCTTAGGATACATTTAATTAAGAACCTCAATCAAGCAAACAAATTGCTTGCTTTATTAAATATACGTAGGATGACGTAGGAACAATTATAAGCCTTTGAGTAATTAGTGCACTGGTACAACTACGTATGAAACCTCATCCAATCATTCTTCACGTGTTCTCTGTTTGTGATATAAATATATTTTTTATTTGATGAATAAATTGCTGTCATGTTCTTGGTTGACCTCGGCGGATTAACTGCGCGCTGCCGCCCCCTGCTGGACACAACAGTGCAGTGCGCCTCTCAATCCATATGAACAGGCGTTATATTGAAAATGCAACTTGGTCATCGAGAATTTACCAAAGGAGCCTTAAAAAATCTGAAGCGATCAAAACACCGTGTTTTTTTCCCCCAAAATTTCAACATCAACCATAATTTACATCAGATATCGTTGTAAATCAATGACAATCAATGTTTTGCAAAATATCCTACGACATTCCCAAAGATCAAAGATCAAACCAGTCAGAGTCAAAGATCAAACCAGAGGACATGTGCTGACATGTGACATCACTCCAGCGGAGTAAACAAAACGGGCGCCCCACACATTAATTCCGCCTTCTAAACGGCTCGGAGGTTCCGAAACTCTTGTATCTTTTCGTAGACCTCCCCTTCTTCCGAAATAAGAGCGTTCAGGAAACGCCCCTCAGAAGTTCGTTGGCTATTACATGAAACCGGAAAAACAAATCGTTCTTGAGACTAGACACTTTAATAGGTCCATGGACTACACTTCATAACAACCACAAGTATGGATGCCCACAGGGACCCTTTTGCACTTCTTTGCTGAATCAGATGAATCAGTTATAAGAACTGCTTGCGACGGTTGAACATAAGCGAGAATTTATCAGGTGATGTTTATAATTGTAAGGTATAATGTATCGTAATGCAAATGTTAGAATGGGTGTTAAGTTCGCCTCTAGTGCTTGATGCAATTTCACAGTCTATCAATGAAATGGGCAGCCATTGTTGTGACATGCTCTCGGAGTACTTGGGTTGCTTACTTCCGACCGTTTTGAAGGCGGCATAAATCAGACGCGTTTGGCTCCTCGTCATCTTAAAGCGCCGCCGCCTTCTTCCGTCCCACTCGTCGCAGACGACAGACGTCACCGTCTTAGCCACCGCTAGGCTCCCATTTGTTTGTGGTCACACACTGCTTTACAAACATTGCACATTGTCCATCAGCAATTGGGAACAAAGCACTGGGATTGAAGGTAATTTGAATTACATTGTTTGGGACCGTCATCTTCTGTTACGATAGGGGATGTACAATATCTATTGCAATTTTGCAAAAAACAGCCCATAAAAAGGTCCTTAATGCAGGAAGCACTGGGAAATGGTGCAGTGCCAATGCGGTGTGTTGCTGGGGGACATGTAGGCTGGCCTCATCGACGCTTTAACTGCGGCCCATCGCTGCCTGTTGCCCGGTTACCTCCCCAGGTGAAGCCTGCTGATGGGTGCTTGTTGCCCGGGTACTTCTCCAGATAAAGCCCGATGATTGGTGCTTGTTGCCCGGATACTTCTCCAGATAAAGCTCGCTGATGGTTGCTTGTTTCCCGGGTACTTCTCCAGATGAAGCCCGCTGATGGGTGCTTGTTGTGCGGGTACTTCTCCAGATGAAGCCCGCTGATTGGTGCTTGTTGCGCGGGTACTTCTCCTGATGAAGCCCGCTGATGGGTGCTTGTTGCGCGGGTTCTTCTCCAGATGAAGCCCGCTGATGGTCTCTTGATGCGGTGGTTACATGGCAGACCACCGGGGTTGTTGACCAGGTTAACATAATTGTTTGCATATAATGAAATATGGGTCCTTGGATAAATAAGTTACTGACGTCTGTGTTAACTTTTTGTCAACTTTTTGCCAATGGTTCAATGACTAATATCTTTCAAATGCAGAGAGTGAATCTTCCTGCAGGCGTGATCAGTGTGAAGTTTGTTAAACAATATAAAAAGTGAAATATTGTCAATGAAAAATAAGTTCAAGGTTTTTATTACAAACATTTGCTTGTGTTAATACATTTCCTCTTGCTTGCTCATGTGACATGATGTCATTTATAGAAGTGTAAAAATAAAGAAAGCTACAAAGCAAACTAATACAAAGCCATCCAATAGCCATGCTTTGTCTTGTCTAAGCACCCCCCATCCCTGGTCAGGCGTGCAGCGGATCGCATGACTCCGTCCAGCCTCTGCTGACGAGGAAGGGAAAACGAAACTTAGTGTGTTGTTAGGGATTGTTTTCCTTCACGTTTTGATAGGCGATCCTTGCTGGGACAGCTGAGGCAATTTATGGTAACTGGCATCAATAGAGCAGCATAAAGTTTAGATCTGGGCAGTGTATATTAAAGTAAGAAAACATCGGACCACGTTTACCACTTGCGAAAGAAAGCAAGGAATAGACTGCTTGCTATACTCACTTTGGACCTCTCGGAGAAATTTTATCATAACCTCTTGCTTGAATATATTGGAATTGTTTCTCGTCATTTGATACACATCTTTAGTGAAACCGACGTAATAACCCTCCAACTTCTCAATGCCTCAAGAAATAGGTGAGAGAAAGCATGCAATACTCTGATATAAGACTAGCAGTGAAATATATGGACTATTTATCAATCTGATCTCTTTGGAGTCCATTGTTGGCCTATGTCCAGATTCTGAAATGGGGCCTATGAAGGGGAATAACCAAAACATACGCTTGGTATCTGGCAGATAACAACTATTTCCATCATGCATTATGGCCATCCTGATGCATGGGTCCAGTCCAGAGAACCACATTGAGGTGTTGTCGATAATTATTTGCCAGGTGTGTAAGTCCTCGTGTGACAGACGGGACCCTGCTGACTGGATCAGAAGGTGTGCAACTGGACACTATCTCCTGTTGTTGTCAGACACAGCGATACGGACATGATTGAGTGTTAAGAACTGGATCTTGTACTACACTATTGTTTTAAAACGTGACACTCTCGGATAATCAATGTAGTGTTTGCTCCACAGTGGGCCGATTCCTTTATTTAGAATCATGTGTTGTTTGGAGCATTGTAATTGTATAGTCTGATAGGTAAGCATGCATATAATGGTTCTATTTTCCTCAGATTGTCCTCCATACTAGCTTATGTCTGTTGTGACTGATGGTGTCCTTCATGGTATCCTTGTCACTGTCCACCCTCTCTGCATCGGGTTCTCTCCTTTCACTGTTATAGATCCAGATCCAGCGATTATTAGGCCAGAAATAAAACTGAATAGTCGAGGAATGAATAATTTATCTGTAGCCTTCTACCCTGGGATTATATTTCATTGTGGTAGAGGGCTTATGTCAGCCTTTTGGAGACCTCGTAACTTCATGGACACTTCTGAAGATGTTGGTCATGTTATCAAGATAACATGGCCTTAGCCCCTACATTTCTATTCATAAACTTTATGAATATGCAAAGGTTTATTGTTTTGTTTACTTGGTAGGGAGAATAGCGTTGGATCAGGTAACATTGTCTCCCAAGGCAGTGGCGAGTCAGTGACCTGCTTGAGGACAGTTTGACAGGGTGTATGCATGGTGGCTGGTGGATGACCTATTGACTGACTGAGTGACTGCCCCCTAAAGGAGATTTCCACAGTCTTGCTTCTTATCTCTTTATAACGTTACTATCATAACTGGAAACAGAGCTCTCGGGGGCAAAGAAAAGTGAAAGTAAAATGCCCTTGAAACTCAAATGGCGATGAGAATGATGTTGGTGATGATGATGATGATGGTGTTTGGATATTGGAATGTTGACTTGTATAAAACAGCCGTGGAAAGAGTTTAGGATGTTAATGATTAATGGAGGATGCAAGCAATCTTTAAAGAAGGCAAAAATCAGTGATGAATGGCCAAGAAATTGAAATGGCTTGATATCAAAGATAAAGCCGCATTATTAAAATCAATCAACAAAGTGATTATTTAAAATATGATTGATGGGTTGATTGAGTCGGAATAGTAAGTGACAGCAGGTTAACCGGAAGTTTTGATTAATGGTATAAAGCACTCAAAATATTTATATAATTTATAAAATGTCTCCAAAATAGTGTTAAAGTCCAGACGGAGCCGGCGAATCCGATGCCCGAAACCGCACATTTCTGAAACCACCCTCGGAGGTTTCAAATCTATCCGGACCTATGCGGTTTCGTGTTAGGATTTGTGTGGACGCCTGAAACGCTTGCGTTGAATTTTTTATTTGTATTCTTTTTGTAGCTTTAAATAAAGCCCCTTGATAAATTTAATTACTAACTGTACATCAAAAAGTATTTCTGCTCAATTTAAAAGGTTGAATCTCCTCGTGACTGAATGCTTGTATACAGCGCGTAGGCTGTATGTATGGAAGTAAATCTGTGCCATTGGGTTTTGAAAATAAAAACCCATTGAATTATAAGCATTGAATATTTATTAATTGAAATAACGTATCTGAATTGTTTGCCTCTGAATTTAACTCTTTACATTTTCAATAAATCATATTCACCTTTATTTTTCAATGTTAAAAAATTCAACGTTAAAAATTCAACTCAAATATTTTCAACGTCCCAAAATTCAACCCGCCAAAGTCACCATCAAAATTCAATGTACCAAATTCAGTGTTAACATCGGGGGACCCAGGAAGAGCAATCGATCCTAGATGCTAGTTCGCGGTCAAGCAAGGAGAGCGAGTGGGCGCGTCATTCTCGTTGGATACCTGACTCTCACGCGGGAGGGCTAGGCAGATTTACTTAGCCATGTCCAACGGCAACGGCAGCAATAATGGTGCTTCGGTGAGTACATTTTTCTATATATATATGCCATTAGTGTGGTTTGTTTCTGTAAGATTCAGCATTGGACAATACTACTTCTACGACCCACCGAAAAGTGTGAACCCAGGGGGCCCTGTTGCATATTTTCTGCAATATGCACGAGTTTGAAGCGTAGACAGGCATGACAAAAACATACATAAAACATAAGATCTCCCCCCAACCAATTACCTTTTTATTAAAGGTGCTTAATAAATACATTTGATTGATTTGATTAGCATTTTACAGACCCATACAATGGATAGGGCGTTTAGTACGGTCCTCCACTGTTGCTTCTTTACCCATAAAAAGCTACAGTCAGTGTTAAATTACGCTGATTTACCTTTGAGCATTTCCTATTATAGGCTATTGTGTAAAATCATTTTTAGAATTAATGTAAGTATCAAGAAAAGAAAGACCCACCGGTGGGGGGAGGTCTTATGTTTTATTTATGTTTTTGTTATAATGCACTCGTGCATGTTGCAGAAAATGTGCAACAGCGCCCCCTGGGGTCACACTTTTCGGTGGGTCGCAGAATTCAGTGTAACACCGGATCTGGCCCGCTACCGTAGTGCGACACGATAGCATAGTCTATCAAATCATGCTACACTATCAGAAGGGTATCCTATACCCGATTCTGTTCCGACTGCAGAATCACGTTATTTTACACCACTACTCACCCTATGTACACCGTAAGAATATGGGGAGCATATTTTGATGCTGGTTTATAACGTCTTTATTGAAGATTTCAGGGGTACAGTATGTGGATAGACCAATTGCCTCTATCAAATAATGCTCCCACTGCAGAATCACGTTATTGTACACCACTACTCATCCCATGTACACTGTTGATGCTGTTTTATAACGTATATATTGAAGATTTCAGGGGTACAGTATGTGCAATATATGTAATGTAAAAAAAATAGCACTTAAAGAAAAAACATGGATAATCAATTAATCTAAATAAATAACTTCAACAAGAAAAGTGTAGCAAAGTATTGTTAAAACTTGTATATATTTGTGAATGGGATTATGTATGTGTGGGTTTATATATGCAATAGCTAATAATTATTCAAAAGATCCAATAATAAAAACATTTTATTTTGAGTTACGTTATTTCCATGCATAAATATTCAGTGCTTAGAATTCAATGGGTTTTTATTTTCAAAATCTGATGGCACAGATTTACTTCCATAACTTTTATTGATTAATATTTAGGTCTATGACTGCAGCAGATTTTGAGCTGTAGATGCAGCAATTGAATTATAGACTGTTCTTATAGTCATGAGTTTTTTATCTATTGCTGGTTTACATTACATATATTTTTTTCTCCTTCTCCTAGGAAATACTGCTTAATCACCTGTTTGAAAGACTTCGTTCTCGAATGGAGCATATTCTGGGTCGCATGCCTCTGGATCTGGACAATTTAGAGTTCACTTGCACACAAGAAATTGTGTTTTTAAATGCTGCATTCTCTCAAATTGCTGTTTGTCCATCAATTGTAGATGCACTAACACAGCTATACAGTCAAATCAATTTAGAAAAAGAAAAAAGGAAGCAACATGTTTCAGTTTTGCAGTTTGAGGAAGGGCCAACTGGGCGCCAGCGAATGGTCATATCCCCAGACTACCTTCGTCAACTTCTCGAACTTAATCTGTCTGTCCCTTGTATTGCTGAACTCTTAGGGATGTCAAGAAAGACAGTTTACCGGCGCATGGCTGAGTATGATCTCTCAGTAAAGGCACTATACTGCACCATGACAGATGAAGAGCTGGACCAGTGTGTGTGTGTGTGAGAGAAATTAAATCCCGACAGCCTCACTCTGGATACCGAATGGTGAAGGGACTTCTGCAAGCCAGAGGACTGAGGGTGCAGTATAACCATGTCCGAGCGTCCATGCACCGTGTTGACACCACTGGTGTCATCTCCCGAATGGTCCATTTAGGATGTATTGCTCGACGGACCTATTCAGTTCCAGGTCCCCAGTCGTTGATTCATATCGACACAAACCATAAATTGATTCGTAATTATTTTTAAACAAATGCAAGTGAATTAAGATGTGTTTGACCTTAAGCAAAGTAAGCAACTGTTCTGTTCTTTGTGTTAATACTTTTTCATACTTGCCGAATGTACAGTTGACAAATTCTGCCTTTTACCTTTCAGCTACAACATTGTTATCTTTGGCGGCATTGATGGATTTTCCCGTAAGGTAAACACAGTTGTCAGGAAAAAGTGTACACATTTTTATAATCATTAAATAGTTGAGTCTCTCATAGGATGTAATTGCATTTGTGCTGCAGATAATGTATCTTGGTGCAGCCTCCAACAACCTAGCATCAACTACCCTGGCTTTCTTCCAACAATCTGTTGAGAAGTTTGGGTTTCCTCTCAGGTAAATGTTTACTTTAAATTTTACTTTTTTAATTTAATTTTTACAGTACAGTACAACCAGTGGAAGAAAGTAGCTAAGTCCATTTACTCAAGTGCTGTACTTAAGTACAATTTTAGTTGTACCCTGATTTTTCCTCTACTCTTTCACTTTTCTCTTCCTCACCATCTCCTATTGTGCCCTGTAATCGGTTTATGGGCCCTACATGTTTTAAATTTAATGAAGTCATGGAACATGACAGAACATATTTGAAATTTCATTGAAAGTGTGTAAGAACCTTATATAAAAACTCTGTTAGAGGGAACAAACCACTACTTTTACTGCAATACTTTTAACTACATAAATCTCAATACTAATTTTTACTGTAGTAGTTCTGAATACTTATTCAACCTGAGTACAACAGTGCCCAACACTATAATATCCCACAACAATAATTTTAGACTTGAACAGTTTGTTTTATTCAGATGCTCAACCACTCTTGTTGCCCTGTTTTAATAACCAACCAATATACTGTAATCAATAGTACAGGAACTGTATATGTTTTTGTATGTTGGTGGTGATCATGGGGTGGAAAATATGGATGTTGCACGACTCATGTTTAAAGTCCGTGGCACTGGGAGGAGCATTTTTATATCTGGGAAGAGTGTTCACAACCAAAGGTTTGTTCAACAGAATAAATAATGCTAATTAACAGCTGCCACCCCACTGATGTCACATTTGGGTACAAACACAGTATGTAACTAATTAAAGTGTATGTATAAACACAGTATAAAAGGTCACATCAGGACTATATTTAAAAAATGAATAGATTTGTTACTTGTAGAAAAAGAATCAATCAATGATGTTTCCTGTTGATTTGGGGATGCAAAAAGTTGCGTGGAAGGTCATTTTTTATATGACATTAATAGTAGTCAATTTAATAATTTTACAGGATTGAGCGGCTGTGGAGAGACCTTTGGGTAGCTGTAACCAACATTTACTACGATGCTCTCCACTACCTTGAAGAGGAGGGCTTCCTCAGCATTGACAATGCTACACACCTCTTCTGCTGCCACTTTGTGTACCTTCCATGCCTGCAGGATGACCTTCACACTTTTCGCAGTGGTTGGACATCATCCTATTAAAACAGAGAGCCAGATGAGCCCTAACCAGCTGTGGGTGCTGGGTCATGCATATCACCCGATTCCTGGCCCAGATAACACAAAGGTACGTACAAAATATGTAATTTTAATAAGTAGACTGGTCCTCGTGTTTAAGCAATTAAATTAGAATCCAAGAAGACATATGTGAAAATGTGCCCACTGTTTATCCAGATAATACTGCATGAAATTCAAAATTATTCTGTTTTTAGGGTATGGACATTCCAGAAATTGAGTGGGAAAACAGTGGACTTCCCCGTGATGATCACTCAGGCATCATTGTCCCAGAAACAGATTGCCCACTGACTGATGACCAAATGACATCTTTGAGACATGCAGTTAACCCAAGAGCTGCATCCCATTACATTGCCACTGGTACAGTTTTGTGAACAATTTCTTTCTCTGTAAAATAACTGAATTGAGATTTGCATAGAGAGACATAAACCAACTCACACTGGCTTAAATAGGCCATGTCTGTCATGTAACTGTCAGTTTTTTGTGTCGGAGCAAATCGTTGATCTCTGGACTGCCCACATTAATGAGGCCTGTTTGTTTTGTTAGCAGGCTCCAAAAGATGAAGGTCGTCATTACGTCTGGACTGTGGAATGATCTTGATGTGGAGCGGGGAAAAAACAACATTTCAAACCATCTCCCAGGCCCTCTTGACTTACCTCATTTCAACAGTTGTGATAACTTGCCATGCAAATCAAATAACATTTATAAAAGGTGAAAATAATGTAAATATTTTGATTTTTATTAACACCTTTGTTAACCCTTATTAACAATTAACACAATTTTAAACTGGCTTCTTTTTTGCACTCTCTAATTTATAGATGAAGGCTGTTGAAACATTTAACAGTTTACGTCCACTCTTTTTTTAAAAGCCAAATTGTGTAAAACCTAATGGATGTTGTCAAAGCTTTGATGTGAACACTGATTTAGGAGAAACTGTACATACTTTGTGTGCGCTGAATAAAACAATTCCAGATTTACTACACAGCCTAGGCTCTGTAAACAGGCATGTTGCTAGCTATGGTGGGCCCCTGTTTACATACCAGTTTACAGAGCCTAGGCTGTGTAGTAACACTGGATATAACAGAGGAAGATCTATTGCATTTTTTGTGTTTGCCAGTGGTCATAAAATTAGGAAAAGTAATAATTATAAAGCAAAAAAATGATGTCAACCATTTATTTATAGATGTTATGCTTCAAACGGGGTCAAACTGACTTTCTGACTGTCAAACTTATCTGTTTGACAGTCTAACCATAGGGCTCAACATTCAATATTTCCAACAGCCATATTACAACGTGAAACGTAACTATCTGAAATGTTAAAACAAAACTCAAAAAAGCATAACTGGTGGACAATGTAACATCCAAAATCTAATAATATCTTTTTGCCCAAAATTTAACAACTTTACATTATAGAGGGAGTCAATAATTGGAAAAATTATTAAGCTAATGCCTTCAATGTAGAGAGTAGTATCATACACAAACCCTATAATGTAATACAAAGAAAAAGGTCAAATTTAAAAAAGGCTGTAAGTATCAGCAAATATTAAAGGGATAATCCAAAAGCTCCTTGTGAAAGCTTTTGGTCACATCAGACCAAATCCTGTTTGGCATGATGAAATGCTGGCCAGAACATCAGTTTTGAAAGATGTATAATCTTTGTAATGCCCTGGCACCCGCAAGGCCTGAAAGCAGGTGGAGGCTGTGGGGTATCTGCCAGTGACTAATTCTACAGAGAGGCTCCTTGGAAGGATCTCCCATCCAGTCCAAAATTTGACCAGATCAGTCAATTCGGTTGGTGTTGCTATGGAGGAGATTAAACAATGAAATTCACCAAAAATATATAAATGAGCTCAAAACAGAAAAAGAAAAATAATTCACCTAAATGTGAAGTAAATACTAAACATTTATGTAGCCAAATAACATTTTAATAGTACTTTCAAATGCATTGTGTAAACCTACCATGATCAATGTACTGGACAACAAACGACGTGACACTATGTACAAGTGTCCGTTAGTATTGTCCATTGCTGAATCTTACAGAAACAAACCACCCTAATGGCATATATATATATAGAAAAATGTACTCACCGAAGCACCATTATTGCTGCCGTTGGACATGGCTAAGTAAATCTGCGTAGCCCTCCCGCGTGAGAGTCAGGTATCCAACGAGAATGACGCGCCCACTCGCTCTCCTTGCCGCGATCTAGCATCTAGGATCGATTGCTCTTCCGTGCGTCCCCAGATGTTAACACTGAATTTGGTACATTGAATTTTAGTGGTGACTTTGGCGGGTTGAATTTTGGGACGTTGAAAATATTTGAGTTGATTTTTTTTAACGTTGAATTTTTTAACATTGAAAAATAAAGGTGAATATGATTTATTGAAAATGTAGAGTTCAATTCAGAGGCAAACAATTCAGATACGTTATTTCAATGCATAAATATTCAGTGCTTATAATTCAATGGGTTTTTATTTTCAAAACCTGATGGGACAGATTTACTTCCATAGTATGTGCACAGGCTTGATGCGCTCCACTTTTTTCTGTGGAGAACCAGCGCCTTGAATATTTACTACAGCGTTTCTACAGCTCGATCAGTTTCGCAATGACTCCTTCTGTACGGAGATATTCCTGAACCGCATAAAACTAAACCATTGTTTTCGCCCGTTTCGGCTCCGTGTGGACGGGGCCTTAATCTTTCCCCGGACGTTAACAGATTTCCGATTAGTTGTCCCACGTTTTGATGGTAGCCTACTAGCTCCAGTAACAACATCTTTGCCTACTGTTTTTTTTTAAGCTTTATTTTACCCAATAAATACCCATCAATATTCAGGGGTCCCCATCTCTGATTGTTGCGCAATACCGATATACATTTTGCAGTAGGCCTATAACATTACAATATTTCATGGATGCAAGCCAAGACATGTTTAGCCAACATGATCACACACACACACACACACACACACACACACTTAACAATTTTTATAATCCGATATGCTATAATATTGTAAAGCAACACTGACATAGGAGGCTGCATTGGCTAAAGTTGTTTGGATGCACGTTGATAACAAGGAGAGGCAAAGTTGTGCATTACAATGCAAACACGACAATAATTGGCACCAATCTGGCGCACTAGAAGAGTAATTAACTGTAATAATAAATAAATAATAAATGCCAGGTATAGCCTATACCAGGCCTATTCGACTAGCGGCCCGCGGGCCGGATACGGCCCGTTTGAAAAAATTTCTGGCCCGCGAGACTGCCAGTAAATAACAGTGATGAAAATTATTACAAAATATATAAAAAAAAAATTTTAAAAATTAAAATATTTAATTTTTTTTTTTTTTTTTTAATTTTCTTAAAATTATTACATCAACAACGGCTCTGATCTGGATCTAACCGGATCTAACTCATAAATATCTATGTCACGCACGTGAACTAGGCGTGTGATGCGTAGCCAATCACGCAGCCAAATGCAGCCAATCGCACCAATCACAGCGCTGCTCTGCAGTTGCCGCGCTGCTCTGCAGTTGCCTGAGCTCATGGGTGACAGGGTTCGGCACCAGCATGGCGCTCTCTAAACCGAAGAAACGGAAAATTGACTCGGAAAACCGCCAGTTCCAGAGCGAATGGACGGACAAATATTTATTTATTTTGCCTGCCGTGACCAGTACGGAACCGGTCTGTTTACTGTGCAACGAATGCATGTCTGTGATGAAAGAATACAACTTGAAGCGGCACTACAAGTCAAACCACGGCTCGTTTTCGGCTCGTTTCCCGGAGGGCTCGGATGAACGGCGAAGCAAAATACAGTGTCTGCTAACATCATTTCAACACGGTCAGGCCGCCCTTGGTCGCTTTTGCACAGAGCAGGAGAGGGCTATGATAGCATCCCTTCGTGTAGCCTGGACACTAACCAGACAGAAGAGGCCTTTTACCGAGGCGGAGACGGTTAAAGATTGTATGCTGGCTGTCATTGACGAAGTGGTTGTTGATGAAAAAGTGCGGGAAAGCGTCACCTCATCCATTAAAAAAGTGCCTCTCTCGGATACATCAACTCTTCGCAGAGTGGAATTACTCGCAAAGGATGTATCAAGGCAGCTTTTGGATAACCTAAAAAAAACTGATGTTATGAGCATCGCTGTGGATGAATCAACCGACTGTACTGACATGGCTCAGCTATGCATTTATGTCAGATTTCATGATGGAGTGCGCTTTAGAGAAGAACCTGTGGGGCTTATTCCGATGGAGGGACACACCACAGGTGAGGCGATATTTCAAAAGATTGTCGCATTTTTTGACGAGCGTGAACTGGATTTACAGAAAGTTTGCCTTTTGGTCACCGATGGCGCTCCAGCAATGATTGGTAGATTACAAGGGCTGACAGCGAGGCTATCAACCATAGCTCCACACATGCAGTTTTTACACTGCATCGTTCATCAGTCTGTGTTGTGTGCAAAGTTGAGCGGTGATCTGAAAAACACCATGGACACTGTCATGAATATTGTGAATTTCATCCGCTCAACCTCCAGCCTACAACACCGCCTTTTCCGTATGATGCTTGCCGACATGTTTGCGGAACACAAGGACATGCTTGTTCATAACGATGTCAGGTGGCTTAGCAAGGGGAATGTTTTGGACCGTTTCTGTGAGCTCCACCAGGAGATTGTGTCTTTCCTTCGCGTGTGTAAACACAAACGGGCAGCAAACCTCCTGGAGCGCATGCTGGATGAACAGTTCATGGCAGAAGTGTACTTTCTGTGTGACATTTTCAAACACTTGAACACCCTGAATCTTGAACTGCAGGGACGAGAAAAGTCTATTGCTGATTTGGTTGAGAGGCTTTGTGCTTTCAAAACAAAGCTAACCATTTTCACAACAGACTTATCAGCAACAGGACTGCTGCACTTTCCAAGACTGCGTGGATTCATGAACACAGCACCGGAGGCAGGGATAACGCCCGTCATGACAGATTTCATGACAAAACTGACTGAGAACTTTACTGAGAGATTCAAAGGGTTCAACATTCCCATTGAGGTATTGCACTTTGCTCGTGACCCCTTTTCTATCAAACCTGAGGCAGACTTTTGTGCAAAAGTAAAAGAGGTAATGTCTTCTATTGATGAGAGCATCTTTCAGTTGGAAATGGTTGATGTGCAATCCTCCTTTGCTTCAAAACAGTACTTGCAGTCTGAGGGTGCAGAGAGCTTTTAGTCTAACCATGTGAACCAATACCAGTACCCCACAATGAGGAAAGTGGCCTTGCTAATACTGACAATGTTTGGGTCCACTTATACATGCGAGTCAAGTTTTTCACATATGAATGCCATAAAAACAAGGGCACGTTGCTCCATGACCAATGAAAAGTTGCACGAGTGTCTGAGGATTGCCCTGACTACATATGAGCCAAACTATGTTGAAATAGCAAGGTCAAGGCAGTGCAATTTTTCACATTAACCTGAAAAGGCTCAGAATGACAGCAGTGTGATGCTAATGGTAATGTCTTCTATGACAGCATCTCTCAGACTTAAAGGGGACATATTATACCACCAGGTGTGAGTGTGATTAGCCTTACAAGCCGTTTCTAAAATCTGCCCCATGTGACATCACTAGGGGGCGTGTCCACCTAGATCTGTGCTGGATAGATGAGCAACATTTACTTCAGTCCACTGGGTAGGCTGGTAGACTGATCTATCCAGCACTAAACATTATCAAACTAACAGTTTGATAATGTTAGGTTTTTTCCAAGGGAAGGATAAAAGCATCAAAAGAGGTGAAAACCATTATAAGTTGGGGCATGTGGAGAGTTTCAGTTATGCCGATGGGGAGATTGTCGGCCTTGTCCATGCCAGTCGCAGGGAGAGTGACGGCACATACGAGACATGTAGTCTTTCTCATTGTGTTTTCTCTACAGCCTTTAACTGAACAATTGCACAATAAACCGTCAAACTCTTGACATGAAAAATTATCATTTAAATCCACAAACAACATATGTGTAATCCGGGGCATACAAAGACTTGGACCAGAAGATGGAGAGAGTTAATTTCTCTCCATTGAAACCCATTCATATTTTTCGATCTCATAGGTCCCATGGGCTCTACCGGAAATGCCGTGACTTCGCCACTCTATTGCTCCCGTGACCGAAAATTGTTAATTAAATGTTTAAGTAGCATATACTACACGTGAACACTCCTAAAATAAACAAGATAACTTTTTGCTGGGATTTATTTGTTTTTATTAGGGGTTTCTTTGTTTTTATTAGCGGACATTTTGCGATGAAAACAATATCGAGTTTGAGATGTCAATCATGGGATATTGCCCAATATCCCGAGATAGCGAACCAATCAAATTGCGCCATCTTGGGAAGTTCACGTGTAGCATATACTAACTATATATCTATGTATTTATCTATGTATCTGTATAATCTGCTGAACACTCTCTTACTAGTCTCTACTCTCAAGGGTCTCAATGCGGCTTTGGTCTGTGTCTCCCGAATGTGACGTCATGCAATGCATTCTGGGGGAAATGAGAATAAATAGCAAACCACTAAAATAGTACCTACTTTTTCATATTACATTCCGATTTGTGATACCTAATGACATTAAATACAATGGATAAGTTTAAATCTTTATTACCAACAAGCAAATTGCACAAATTCGTTGGAAAACGTACCCTGCCACACAGCCTTTAAAACCGTCTCATTGTGCTAGTTTAACTGATGATGCTGGTTCTGCCTGCTATTTGTGTCTGTAAACCTGGTTCATGCATCATGCCACCCCTCTTTCTGTTTTCATTGCTTTTCAGGTGCTGTCAAAAGGTTGCAATCATCACCTGGCTTGCCAAATCACTAGAAACGTGGCTGCATTGCTGAATTTACCGGCGCACAGGAGCTGCATAGTTATCACAGAGGGCCCCCCTATTCACTCCACCCCTGCGATATGAGCAGAGGTAGAGGAGGGCCTTCCAAAGAACAATACAGTAGACCTCTGCCGGCCCACCTCAAGGCCAAGCAATATTCCTCCTGGACTGATCCATCCACCCCTCACCCAAGGGCCCCGCCTCCTTTGCAGGTCCCACGTACCAATGGCTTATCCTGCTCCGGTTACCCTGTAGGACCCTTCCGATCTCCAGAACATTCTCGTTTTTCTTTGACCCCACCCGTGCCCTACAACAATCAAGTCTCCTCTGTGAAAGTAGGGGACCCTACTGCATCATTTAATCAGAACCTGAGGTCCGGACCTGAACCCAACAGCTTTCTGTACCTTCAGGCAAAATTCCTAAGGGGACAAAGCTCCGAGGCACCACAGTTTAGAGGCAGCCCCAGGCAACAAGGCTGGACACCTAACAGGGCACCTTTCGCCTCCCACCAGCCAGTGTATGGTCGATACCCCCGCAGCAGTCCTCGAGGGAGGGGCAACAACCGTTGGAACCAGGGATTTACTAACTTCTCTGTTGACGGAGCCCCCAGAACACCCTCAGCTTCTCAATCCTGGAACCACAACCAGACCCACACTGCTGCCTATAGCCAGCACTCCAACAGACACTGGGGCTCCCAATCAGACGCTCTAGCTGAAGGTTTCCAGGATCTTTCCCTTCACAACGACCGGTCGAATACAAGTTTGTGCAGTTTTTATAGCACATCCCTGTCGGGCACCTCAATCAGCAAAAGCTGTACTAAAGTTAATCTCACTGTTTCGTCAGACATCCAGGAGTTGCTCCTTAGCGCATTAGCTGCACTGAGTCCCAGTGAGAGCATCGCCGCAAGACCCCTGGCCAAAAGGCTTAAGCTGCCCAAGAAGATAGTCAACTCTGTTCTTTACTCTCTGGAGGGTTTAGGAAAAGTGTTCAAAAAGGGAACAACCCCTCCACTGTGGTCGCTATACAGAGAACTCGGTGGAGAGCAGGTCCTTGTAAACGACAAGCGGGGAGGCCATCTCGCCCAGCAGTGGAATTGTTCGGAACATTCTCCTCAACCAACAATTCAACTTGAACAAAATGTAGAGACCGTAGAAGCCCTTGAAGAACCAGAAGAACGCTGTTCTGTCAGAGAAGACTGCTCTGACGCAGAATCCACTTCTTCCTGCTGCTCCTCATTCGAGTCCTCTGACTCTGACCATAACAACACTCCCACTGTCAGCTCCTCTCTCCAGGAAGTGCATCTTCCAGCGATGGCCAACCAAAAGGACCAAATCTTCCGATACCTTCTTCAGAACCCCGATGCGTCAGCTCTTGTCATCGCCAAGAATGTGGGCCTCAGAAACGCCCAGCAGATCAACTCCACCCTGCACAACATGGAGAAGCAGGGCGAGCTCAAAAAGAACAGCGAGGTCAACCCGCCCACCTGGGAGCTGTCCAACCGCCGCCGGGAGAAGATGGAGAGGAGCCTCAAGGCCTTGCAGTGCGCCCCCCCGGCCGAGCAGCTCATGGAGGTGGGAGACGCAGCGGGCAACGGAGCCGGCACGGCCACGTTACTTCCTCCTCCTGCACAAGGCCTCAAACCCAGTCCGTTCCAGGAGAGCTGGCAGCCTCTCCAGGGCATGAAGGAGGAGGCAGGGAGGCTTGCCATCGGCAGCGCAGGTTTTCCCCCGGCTGAGGACCAGTCTATGGGCCGGCCCCCAGCCGTCGGTGTGAAGCCGGACCCGGAGCAAGAGAGGCCCCCTGCTCCCTCGGCGGCCCAACCCTTCCACCCTCGGGACGACGAGGCCAACGGGGAGCAGTGGGCCACCGACGAGATTCCAGAGTTCCTCAACGCTATCCGGCGGCAGACCGACGCCCACAAGCGCACCGGAGACGGCGCCGACAACATGGGGACGGTGGCGGTTTCACTGGCTGCCCCACCGCCCCAGAACCAGTGGGCCAAGCTGCAGGAGGTGCGGCTCAAGAACCCGGTGAGCGGCCTCATGGAGTACGCCCAGTACCTCGGCCAGTCCTGTGAGTTTGTGCTCCTTGACCAATCAGGTCCCTCGCACGACCCTAGGTGAGTCGCGTCTTGCGTTTGTGGCGATTCATTGTTCAGCTGGTGTGAATGAATATATTCTTGAAATTGTTTACATTTGCTATGCTGTGACTCATTAAGAATTGGAAACCCATTTGAAGTCTTATTTTGGTCTTATTTTATTGTTGTACATTTTCATATTGGCGAAGTTTAGGATGGGAGACACTAAAGGGTTGTGGGTTCTCCCCCTCCGCCCACTCCTAGGTTCCGCATGCAGGTGATTCTGGATGGACGGTCGTTCCCTGTCGCCGAGGCGTCCAGCAAGAAGGTGGCCAAGAAGGACGCGGCGGCCGCCACCCTGCGCTGCCTGATCGGGGAGGGGCAGGGCGGGGCGGGCACCGGGGAGGACCGCACGCCGGCACCCCTGGACCAGGTCATGGACCCCGTCCCCAACACTACCGTGAGGAACCCCCATCCGATTCCAGAAAGGCCATAGGGACCTGAAAGAAATAGGGACCTGAGTTACTGATGTTGCACATGTCTCCTTCCTGTTGTCTCCAAGGCGCCGGTCGGGGGCATGGACGAGGCGTTTGGGACGGTGGGCGAGGAAGGGACAGGGTTGGTAGAGGGCCCTCGCCAGCCCCTGTCCCGCTCTCTCCCGGGCGGGAAGAACCCGGTGTCGGTGCTGATGGAGTTCAGCCAGCGCACCGGAAGCTCCATCGAGTTCATCAACACCGGCCAGGAAGGCCCGCCGCATGACCCACGGTACTGCTTCCTAGGGCTGTAACGATATGCGTATCGAAACCGAAATCGCGAAACTCAAAGCCACAAACCTGTCTTGCGGTGTGAGATGGCAGAAGCGCGACACGCCCTTTCTAACTCCCATTATCCTTCCAGTCCAGATCCAGCCACGTGATATGAGCTGTTAGTGCCAGGGTTTCCATTGTCCGGTAATGGAACAATTAAATGTCAGACAAAATTGTATCTCTCCGGTCAAATTGTCAGATTGAAATTTGCTAATAATCTGTCTAAAAAATAGTCTGCTGACACCGCTCCTCTTATCGATGCCGTAAGTCTGCGACAAGATGCCCTTGATGTGATGACAGCGCTCCGTGGCTACGGAGGATTGCATTTCCCTACAGCCTGTGAAGTCCTCATATGCGATATGAACAGCATTTATCGAGAGTGGGCCAAACGCTCAAAAATAGCCTGTGTGATCTCTGTCTCTAGTGTTTTGTGTGCTTTGACAGGCAGTTGGTCTGCTTATAGGTCGGAATGAAGCGGCCTCCGATTATTGACAGGCTGGGTACTTCATTCTACCGGACTCGTTCGTTTCTTCACTAAACACACACACACACACGCTAAGGCTCGCTCTCCTCGCTCGTCCACTCACTCGCTGACGTCACTCGCACACACACACACGCTACTCGTAACACTGTCTGGTTATTGCGAATCAGACATTCATGTTTTTTCTTATTTATTTGAAAGTTAGGCTTCTAAACATGTTGCATACTATACAGCCTGATTATGTCATTATTTAAGCTACATAGCCTAATAAGAAGCGATAATAGGATATTTGACCGAAAACGAAACCTATGAAGGTCACTTTGACCGGCACCGTTTTTTCTAGCGGGAACTCTGGTTAGTGCTACCAAACTATTCAAATTACTATTATTTATTTGACATTAATATTTTCAAATACGTAAGCCTAAACCACAAAACTAGTTGAGGGTTTTTGCCTACCTGCAAGCATCCTCCAACTGCAATCTTTGGTTATTTATTTATTCCTTTTGCTATACTTTAATAGTATTCTTTCTGTTCAAATCTGTTCAGTGTTCCAAATTATTTGTTATTAAATGTTCAATTAAGTTAATTGTTATTTAAGTGTTTAAATAAAATGCTTTTTAAATTTAAAAAAGCGTTTTTTAAAGGCTTTTTTTAAAAAGCATTTAAAAAAAAAAAGCAGGGGTTTCAAAAAGCTGTTGAAACCCCTGCTCCTAGCCGTGCTCTACTGAGCACGGTCTGTTGTTGCCCTTATCTGGTGCTCCAGGTTCATGTACCGAGTGAAGGTCGGGGAGAGCCTGTGTGCCGAGGCCTCCGCCCCAAGTAAGAAGGCGGCCCGCCAGCTCGCCGCAGAGGAGGCTGTAAAGGAGCTGATGGCAGACGGGAGGCTGCAGCTCAACAAGGTCAGGAGGTTCAGAGGCCCACTCAGCAGCACATTCTAATAAGCATAGACATTGTGTTATTGCTTTACTTTAGAACGGTTTGGTGCCAGGGTTCCAGACTAACCTTTTTCACTAGGGTAACTGTGGCCCCTAACTAAAAAATGTTTGGGCCACAACCAGAAGTTTTAGGGGCACACACCATAAATCAACATGCCAATGTGATTTTCCAATTTCTTTCACTCCATTACTAATAAATATTTTGATAATAGATGCAGAAATTACAATGTGTGGTTTCATATTCAGTGTCACATTTTATTGTGATTCTCATCCATACCAACTGTTTCCACTTGTGCGCGCATGCGTTCGACGAGCACACTGCGCCTCCTCTTTGCCCGCTCGCCTCTCCATTGAGAATGCATTAGCAAGCGCGACAAACGCCTCCCGTGTGAAGAGCCCTTCATGGCACATGAAGTCCTGACCGGGTTCGGTACCCGACGGGTGACCCGCACAATTTGGATGAAACGGGTGAAAAACAATGTACTGTGTCGGACACGATTGCGGGTCAGACGCCTGAACAGCTGAACTTGTTGAGTCTGTTGCACCGACGTATCAATGGTACCAACTGTTTGCAATATTTGTGCACTGCGTGTGCGCAAAGGATTGGGAAAAGCCCAGCCTCCACGCCCCTCGCCTCCCCCAGCGTCTAACGTCCCTCCCTCTGTCCTCAGCCCCAGTTGCCGCTGGGCTCCGGGGACAGCGAGGAGGGCGGCTCCGGGTCGACCTGCCCCTCGCTGCCCCCCCTGACGGCGGACGAACTGCGGGCGGCCCACGAGGCCGGGGTGGGCGACCTCATCAACCACCTCAACAATAACGCCGTGTCCGGGCTGCTGGAGTACGCCCGGGCCCGCGGCTTCGCTGCCGAGATCCGCCTGGTGGGCCAGACCGGGCCGCCCCACGAGCCCAAGTAGGGACACCAGCTACACCTCATGTGAAAGATAAACGTGGAGCATAAACGGGGGACTCGGCTCATGGCCGAGTGATGAGACGTGAGTGATGTGACGTGCATGCGAGGCATCTGACAGCCCTGTGCTCCCCCCCCTCAGGTTCACCTACCAGGCCAAGCTGGGCGGCCGCTGGTTCCCCCCGGTCTGCGCGTCCAATAAGAAGCAGGGCAAGCAGGAGGCAGCAGACGCTGCTCTGAGGGTTCTGATCGGTGAGGCGGAGAGGGCGGCCCGCACGGGGGAGCTGATACCTGCAGAGGTAACCGCTCTGTCTCACGACGCTGTTCACCTTGTTCCCTCCTCTGAAACCTAGAGGTTATTCAATTATGACATGGATTTAATGTATGTGCTGTGGCACACAGTACTTTCCAAGCATGGTAATCGCCTCTTTTTTTTTTCTCATTTCGACCGTTTCCCCCCCTTCCCTTCTGTTCGTCTGTCCGTCCATCTGTCCGTCCAGCTCCCTGTCAGTGGCAGCACGTTGCATGACCAGATCGCCATGTTGAGCCACCAGCGCTTCAACGCGCTGACCACGCGCATCCAGCACAGCCTCTTGGGCCGCAAGATTCTGGCCACCATCGTGATGCGGCGCGGGGAGGGGCTGGGCACGGTCGTCAGCCTGGGCACTGGTATAACACCGCCGCGCCGTTCTTTATAGCACAGTGAGGAGGAGAAGGTGACTGTGGGAAGAAGGTCGTTGTTAAAAAGCACATGTGAACACACTGTGTGTGGCGCGGTGTTGGGTGTGTCGCCTGCTGCTGGGACACAAATACGCCGGTGGAGAGACAGTCGGGAACAGAGCTGGGTCACCTCCTGTATTAGTAGAGCCTGTGGGTTTACCCTTGACATTGGTCGTCTCTTATGTGTGACGGTGTGTGTTTGGTCTGTCTGTGTGTGTCTGTGTAAATGTGTGTGTGTGTGCATGTTTTTTTTTTCTCTTCTTTCCATCAGGGAATCGGTGTGTTAAAGGCGAGGAGCTGAGCCTTAAAGGGGACACGGTTAATGACTGCCACGCCGAAATCATTTCCAGAAGGGGATTTCTTCGGTATAAATAGCCTCTTTTTAGCTCATTCTTTGAGCTCATCTATCAGCCACCCCCCTCCCTCCTCCCCACCGACCCTGCCCCACTGTTCTAAAAATGTCCCTACTCGGCTGTCAGTGGCAATCTGCGGGACATTTTAACGAGTCTAACCGGACCTTATCCTGGCTGCTGCTCCCAGCTTCCTGTACAGCGAGCTGCTCAAGTACCATGAGGGAGACGAGGGCAGCATCTTCGAGGCGGCCGAGGAGAACCGACTGAGGGTCAAATCTGACATCACCTTTCACCTCTACATCAGGTGAGTGTGTCAGCTGTCCATCACTCTTCTTTTCACCTCTCTCTCACTCCGACATGTCTTTCTCTCAAATTCAAATCCATTCAAATTCTCTCTCACTCTCTCTCCCCTGGCTTGTTCTCTCCTGACTGCCTGTCTCTCTCCAGCTCTCTCCTTCGTTCAGTAGGTCCTCTATGACCTGTAGCTCAGACCATGGTCATGTGTGACTGTTTGTTTATTTCTTCAGAAGTGAATGTAAAACGCCTGTACTTTAGTTTAATCTGGTTCCTTCTCTCTCTCCCCCTCCTCCCCTCTCTCTCTCCCCAAGCACGGCGCCCTGTGGGGACGGGGCCCTGTTCGACAAGTCCTGCAGTGAGACGGGGGACGAGGTGGAGGGCCACCAGCCTCTGTTTGAGAACTCCAAGCAGGGCAAGCTCCGCACCAAAGTGGAGAATGGTACACACGCACATTCGCACAAACACACCATCACTCGCTGTACACACACACACACACGCACACCATCCCAGACACACACCATCACACACCATCACACTAGAGCTGTAATCGGGCCTTAAAAGTTAGCGCCGACCCGGTCCGAGCCATCGAACCCGAATGAACTCGTTTTTTTGTAAAGCCCGATCCCGTTTACAGCCCGACATATTCAAATATGCACGCACACAGCAAATTAACAAATTAAATCAAAATAAAATCTAAACCAATACCAAATCTACCGCATACCTAAGATAGGTATTTGGCAATAACAACATACAACGAAAAATTACATAAAATTAAGATTAGATCTAAGACTAACAAAAAAGGGACTTGCTTGCGGCTGCCTCTCCACAACCACCAATACTAACATTAAATGGCCAATGCGCCTGATAAACATTAGTCTTTCTTAAAAAATAAAATTCTAATTCTAAATGAAGATGGGTATTTGGCATAAATAACAAATAATAATAACGAAATTAAGATAAAGGCTCCGCAGGATTTGCTTCGCCATTTCTCTCCACAATCCGGCCTCACGCGACGGTGAACAGCAGCTGAAATTTAATAAAATAATGCAAACATTAGCCTATGTAGGCTACTCTGTCTTCCGCTGCAGGCATGGGTTTTGATGCTGTAACAAATAATGTGATAGCAGGTTGTTAGGCACTCGTGGCAGGTGTTGAACAGCTTCGATCAGCATGCCTTATCATTGATGAATTCCCTCTTTTGCTGTCGTACTTTAACAGAACGCCACATTTTTTGCATTTCACCTTTTCCACGCCTCAGACTTTGCTTTCTGTGATGGTGCAACCAAAACGTAATCGCCAGAGGCCAGCCTTTGATTAACCTCCTCAGCATCCATTTCCATCTTTCTCGCGCTAATAAAAATGCATCACCTGACCGCTCATTTACCGCGCAAGCCCAAGCCCGTGTAAAATGACACAAAATCACACACATCATCACACACACCATCACATGCACGCACGCACACCATCAGACACGAGCATACACCGTCAGACACGTGCGGGCGTACACCATCAGACACGCACGGGCGTACACGTCACACACCATCACAAGCACACCAACGGGACCTGAACACGAGTGCGGGCGCATTGTAATCAGTCCCCCACGTGCGTGACTCCGCTCCAGGCCGCCTGAATCTTATTCAGAATACATTTTTCTACTCTACCCCCTCTCGTCATCATGCCCCTGATGATGTGTGTTTGTGTGCCCTGCCCCAGGCGAGGGCACCATCCCAGTGGAGTCCAGCGCCATCGTGCCCACCTGGGACGGCATCCAGCACGGGGAGCGCCTCCGCACCATGAGCTGCAGCGACAAGATCCTGCGCTGGAACGTAGTGGGCCTGCAGGGGGCGCTACTCAGCCACTTCCTGCACCCCATCTACCTCAAGTCCATCACACTAGGTCACTACTGTGGGGACTCCTCCAGGGACAGCCCCATTGGGTCATCTTATCATTAAATGTAGAGCAGGGGTTCACAACCTCTAGTCATCTGACATATTACTTTGTCATATTACTTCTTATTTTTTTATATACTTCTTAAAAGGTCACACAAAGGTCGTGTGTGTGTGTGTGTATATGCAAACAACTTCTGACACACAACTTGTGTGTCAGATTTAAGAATGGGGTCATGGGCTAAATAGCTCAGGAAGCAACTAAAGCGTGTTAGCATATTGGATAATGTGTGTGTGTAATTTTTTTTAGGTTCTCATTGTCAGTGACTCAGTGTTTGCTATTAGCGATCCTTTGGCTAATTACTGATGCAACGTTTGTGCCGCCTCATCCACCAGGCTATCTGTACAGCCACGGCCACCTGACCCGGGCCGTGTGCTGCCGGCTGGCCAGGGACGGGGAGGGCTTTTCCAAGAGTCTTCCTTCTCCCTTCAGACTCAACCACCCCGAGGTACAGACGCAGGCTAGCTACCATCATTCTCTCTTAAAAAACGTGTGTGTGTGTGTGTGTGTGTGTGTGTGTGTGTGTGTGTGTGTGTGTCTCTGTGTGTGGTTGGTTGGTTGGTTGGTTGGTTGGTTCTTTGGCAAGGACTAAAATGTTTCATTAAAGCACAGATGAAAGATTGCCGGAAGCTGTACCAGTGATGTTTGAGAAACGGACGTCAGTACTACTGTTGCGGTGGTAGAATAACCTTTATTAGTGCTTGATATCTTTCACGTCAACATATGGTTAGTATTGGGATGAAAGAACAGACTGAGGCCATAAGCCATCTCATTGGGGCCCTGAGCCATCTCACTGGGGCCCTGAGCCATCTCACTAGGGCCCTGAGCCATCTCACTGGGGCCCTGAGGCCATCACACTGGGGCGTCATGTGAGGGGGCCCACTGACTCACCGCGGGCACCCAGGCGCAACCCTGACGATCTCCCTGCTCACCCCCCGGTGGGCCGGCTCTCTGCTGCAGGTTGGCCGGGTGAGTGTGTACGACTCCACGCGGCACACGGGGAAGACCAAGGAGTCCAGTGTGAACTGGAGCTTCCCGGACCAGCTGAGCGTGGAGGTGTTGGACGGGACCAAGGGGATACTGGATGGGTACGGAGCGCGCCTGAACCCTAAGAATGTCCCTAGTGTCAGGGAAACTGGTCCACTAATACATGACAATTGTTATCAAAGGGGTTTAACACTAAGAATGAGTTACCAAAGCCTTAGTGTTGGGGAAGCTGGTCCACTAATGCATGACTATTGTTATCAAGAGGGTTTAACCGTTTTCTCTCCCCCTTTTCAAATTGTATAGGACCCGATGTCAGATGCAGAAATAGTGCAATAATCAGGAGGACTCCTATTTATTGCACTTTTGCTGCATCTGACATTAGGTCCTGACGTTGCTTGTTTCTAATATGTGTGATGAAGGTAAGCAAATACAATTCTGCAGAGAAATTCTGGACAGATTCCCCCTCTCGTTCCTCACCCCCTCCACGTGGTGGTAGAGCCCTAGCCCTGCTGTAACCAGTCCCCCATCTCTCTCCCGCTCTCCCTCCCTCCTCAGGCCGAGAGACGACGTGTCCCGGGTGTCCAAGTCCAATCTATTCCGCCAGTTCCGCCTGGTGTGCGAGCTGTGCGGCCGGCAGGACCTGCTCTCACTGCCCTCCTACTCCCAGGCCAAGGTGTCGGCACTGACCTTCCAGCTGGCCAAGCAGAACTTCTTCCAGGCCCTCCATGTCCACGGCTATGGGGCGTGGATTGGCAAGCCGCTGGAGGAGAAGAGCTTTGAGTCGGCAGAGTCGGTGTTCATCCTAGGGGGAGGCGGGCCCGCCGTGGTCTATGGGGGAACCACCACCACCAACAACAACAGCAGCAGTAACAACAACAGCAGCAGTAACAACAACGGAGGGATGTCTGAGATAAAGCTAGAACAGGCATAAGGGGTGAGGAGGAGGAGAACATGAGGAGGCGGTGTCTGAGAAGGTGGTGACAGGAGAGAGCTGGACGGATGGTGGAGGAGAGAAGTTAAACTGGCCCGCCTTGTCAGTTGATGGTGTATAGTCTCAATAAGTGGCATTGGGGATGGCAGTCTGGGTGTTGGGTTTACAGAGGTGAAGCCACATGACAGGTGGTGTAAGAGCAATAGGATAGCTAATCAAAAAACAAAGCCTGTTGAATCCACCAACTTCTGGGCTGTATTGTGTGTCAGTTACACCTCAGATTGATTTAATGAGTCAAAAGGCCAAGTCTACATGTACAGAGGAAGCATGCTGATGGCCACTTCGTCTCATTTAACATGATGATTAACTGGAGCTTCTCACGCCCTTCATGTGTGGAGCGTTGGTGTGTGGTGCGTCGGTTCAGACTGTGCCCTCCACCCTGCCTACCCGCCGATCAACCAGCTCTGTACAACTAGCCCCCATGCAATCATATATCTGTATGACTACTATCGTACTGTGTGTGCCCCGCTCCCTCCATTGGTCGACGTGCCCCTCCCAACCACACCTCACATTCTCCTGCTCTCTGGAGCCAGGGTCCATAGCACCGTGAGCGAGTCGCTCTGTTTTCTGTGTTTGCGTCCATTTTATTTCCCCCTTCGTATCGGAAGGTTTGTGCCGTTTCTTTGGTCCCCGTGTTCTGGTTGTTCTGCCCTGTCAGATTGTATTTCTAAATGTTTTACGTGTGTGTGTGTGACGCTACCAGACAAAAGATTAACACTCGCTTGTTACGCTCTGATTTGACGAGTTCACAACGAACACATGGCACAGCAAAGTAGCTTTATTAGTCGTGTTTTATTTTTTTTTAACAGTTAAGTGGATGATGCGATATATACATCATTTACATACAAATACATGAACACACAGATGTATATGCAACGAGGGACAGTTGGTCCTGCATATATGTCTGTGTGTGTATGTATATGTATATATTTAATGTATATATTTTGTAAATCTTGAAATTGATTTTTCTATTTTCTTTTAAAATGTTTAATAATCACAATGGAACAGCTGTTTTTACAAATTGAGTGTACAAAGTTTCAAAATAAAAAGAAATACAACCATGTTCAAATGAGCAATGTATTCATGCAGATTCCTTCTCATCAGATGAGGTTTCATCTTATGAATGGCTGTGAAACGGAGCCTATTCTAGAGCCAGTACCACCAAACATGCATTAATCAGAACAGTTTGTCTCGGTATGCACAAAGCAAGCCTGCTCTGCCATCCAACTCATCCAACTTTTTTTATTTTTTGCTATTTGTCATTTGTTGGGATAAGGGTCTATGTTTGCCCATGTATGCATATTTTTTTGTTGTGAAGTGCGGAGTGACATTTAGCCAGTATACTCTCAGTACTCTATACCATAGGTCGATGGTTCTCTTCGTTGAGCTGAGATCAATTTTGAAGACATCTGCACTACCAACGCAAACCAGCAGGTGCTGCTGTGTGAGCACCTAGTGTCGGTGTCGGCCTCACTATTGTAGACTGCACTATCTTAGCCCCTCTAAATACGTTACAATGATACAATGGGGTGGGTTAATGGAAAACCTGTTTGTACTATTTGTCGCAAGCAAAGTTAATTAGTGAGCACTGTGGGACTAGGAAGGATCATTGTTGCATTTTTAATTGCCTCCGAATGTTTTGTTTTGTGTGTTTGTACGTGTGCGGGGCGAGAGGATGTGTTAGAGAATGTGAGCCGAAATGTGTGCAAGAGCGTGTGGGCCAACCTCAATCAACATCTCTTGACTTGTCAGTTGGATTCATTCTGTCAATCAATCACTCTGATCCAATCGCGCATCTTTAGAAAGGAGGTGGGTGGGACTAATGGTCCAGGGAAAAGGGAAAAGTGTGATGGAGAGAATGCCGGAGGAGTCAAACAAAGGGAGATTGGGACTGTGAGGGGAAGTAGCGTGAAATATTAGTTCAGACCAAAGAGCTTAAAGCAAATCGAAGCTTTTCGATTGAAATAAATGAGCGAAGGGAAGGGGGAGCCCGTGCAAAGGCGGGCCGGGTGGAGGCGGTGTGTCGCGGAAATATACCCGCGTTTACCACTAAGAGACTCAGAAGTAAAAAAAAAAATTAAAAAAAAATCGCACGTTTATAATAGTCTTCAGCAAAGATGGAGTTGATAACGAGATTGAACTATCCGTGGGAAAATAAAGAGCACAGCTGGGTTGGAAATCTGGTGGGGCCACTTAGCTGAACGCTCAACGATAAGATCATTGCTATAGTCCAAATAACTGCTACATACTCCCCTCCCTTATCTCACCTCCCGCCCTGAGGCCCACCGACCCTCAGATTCCCACTGCAGACAGGTCACTGCCCGCCATGAAGTGACACTGCGCGCCTCAATGACCTGATGTGAATGGCTATGCATATGGATACACACATGATTATCTATGTTGCAAAGATATTGTGTGGATTTATTCAAAACTCGTTTTATCAACAAAAATGCATTTGATCATCTTTATTTGATCATCTTGCATGCATTTTTCCTAATTAGCAAATGGGGATCGTAGACGAAAACAATCGACCCCTTTACACTGAAGAAAGATCCAAAACAAACTAATCAAGGTTATGTTTCTGCTGTTCTGGATGTAGTGCATATGTGAAATTGTAGGCTCTGCACTGTGATTGGTCGTTAGCTGCTTCACCCCATTCTGTACCGCGACAGCCATGTGTGGATGTGTATTTAGCCGGTCTATATAATGTGATCCAGATGCCTCGGACACCAGCCTTCCGAGTTGCAAATGGGGAAATCTCCCAGCTTTGTGGCGGCATTTCACGGAGGCACGCCCCCTTCTGGCCGGGCCCCCTCGGAATTCTGAGAGCATAGCCGCATTCAAAGCAGCTCGGAGGTTCGGAAGCTCTTACGTGATTTTACGTTAATCTTCCCTTCTTCCGAAGTAAGAGTATTCAGGAAACACCCCTCAGAAGTTCGTAGGCCATGACATATTGTGACGAGCAGCACGGGAAGGACGAGACGGGAGCCCAGGTACAGCAGTTATACAATTCTCGCGCCCCTTACACCGCACGACTACGAGAGTTGCCTTTATTTGACGCACCAACAACGTACAAGGAAAACAGCACAGCCAACGAACAAACATGTCATAGTCAGTGACGGTGGCGGCAAAGATACACACACGTTAACATTAAACAACATACAACTACACACAATCCCGAACCCATTAACCCCACTTATCCTCGGACGCCAGCCTTCCGAGTTGGAAGTCGGGAAATCTCCCAGCTTTCTTGCGGCATTTCAATGAGGCACGCCCCCTTTTTGTCTTCATCTCTCGGAATTCTGAGAGTTGACCGAGAGCAGTGATGATGCTCTCAACAAAAATGGCTGCGCCCTTATTTTTTTTTATTTTCTTTGTATTTGTACCACGTTGGTCATTTGTCGATTTTAAATGCTCTTACACACTTGATTACATTGCTACTTTATTCCGGTCACCAATTTATACATTGCACGGTCTTGCTGTGCATGCAATACAATGTAAAGTTGTGTTGTTTGTTTTCGAGCTGGTTTGCTAAAGAGGCTAATGTAGCTAACAATTAACAACGACTAGCCAATTTCATGACACAATCACAAAGACGAACGGGAACGCTCTAAGTGCTCCAAGACCGGAGATGACGTCACAAGTCACAACTCGGAAGGCTTGTGTCCGAGGCATCTGGATCACACCATAACTGTATCTGCTCTATAGGCGCGTACATGGTCCTGCTGATAACGAGATGTCTCATCAGTGATGACGCTCATGCTTACGCGGGTTCCCGACAGCAACCGTTCATGTGCACTGCGTGGGAATCTAAAAGTTCTTCACAGCAGGGGTTTTTTGTCAGATAAAAAACTGTCAGAACTAAACAGAACTTATAGTAGGATCAGTTTCAAGATCGAACGCCTTTATTTCCTTGTAGCCTATCACGTACTTTTGCTTTATTTATAAGAAGCACATTGTATTGCCACTGTATATAAGGGTACACTTGCCCTTATCTAGACCTGGTTTACCAGTACATTACGTTTAAAACTGAACAAAGTCGATGCCAACAGACGGTTACAATGTCAATCAATAGTAAAGTTTGTGATATGATGGTTGATTCTTTTATATTGAGTAAAACTTTCATGTTCCGCCATGTTCATGTGCGTCACTAGTAAACCACACGTCACCAACTGGGCAACTAATGCCGCTGTCACATCAAATTTGTACCGGGTGCCAAATTTGTACCGGGTACGTAATCCATACGTAATCCATTCCAAACCTGCCTGGCAACAGATGATCGCGGACGATCGCGTCGATTGACGTAGGAAGGTTCAAGAACATTTGCGGTTAAACACTTGGTTTACTACGCATTAAACACAGAGGTTACTAGCTAAATTCGATTAAACAATTAAATGCAATACAAATATAAAGTTAGGAACGCTAATAAATGTAATTTGTCACACCAAATTTGTACCGGGTGCCAAATTTGTACCTGCCTGGCAACAGATGATCGCGGACGATTGCGTCGATTGACGTAGGAAGGTTCAAGAACATTCGCGAACTCGTTCATTGAGTTCAAGAACATTCGCGAAGTCGTTCATTGAGCGCGACAAGACAGATAGCTCTAACTTTACAAATTACATGTATTAGCGTTCCTAACCTTCCTACGTCAATCGACGCGATCGTCCGCGATCATCTGTTGCCAGGCCGGTTTGGAATGGATTACGTATGGATTACGTACCCTGTACAAATTTGGCACCCGGTACAAATTTGGTGTGACACCCCCTTCAAAACAGCTCAGAGATTCGGAAGCTCTTACGTGATTTTACGTTCATCTTCCCTTCTTCCGAAATAAGAGTGTTCAGGAAACGCCCCTTAGAAGTTCGTAGGCTATGACATAAAACCGGAAAACAGATCGTTCTGAAGACTAGACTTCATAACAACTAAAAGTATGGATGCCCGCAGGGACCTCTTTGCACTTCTTTGCTGAATTAGATGAATCAGTTATTAGAACTGCTTGCAATGGTTGAACATGAGCGAGAATTTATCAGGTGATGTTTATAATTGTAAGCTATAATGTATCGTAATGCAAATCGTCACCCTCTTAAAGTAATGGCCTAAGTCACCTTTTTGCCAAAATGATTTTCTTGCCTAAATCAGCTCTTTGTGATGCTAGCCACCTCTGGTAAAATCCCCAACATCCTCAGTTGAACAGATCATGACATGATCTGTTCAACTGAGGAGAGCTGATTTAGGCAAGAAAATCATTTTGGCAAAAAGGTGACTTAGGCCATTACTTTAAGAGGGTGACGAAATGTTAGAATGGCTGTTAACTTTGCCTCTAGTGCTTGCTGCAAGTTCACTTTCTACATTGAAATGGGCAGCCATTGTTGTGACGTGATCTTGGAGGCCTCGGGTAGTTTTACTTCCGCAAGAAACACAGAGCGAAAACTCCGACCCAACAGAGTGTTCAAAGCACTTTCCTCCGAGTTTAAGGTCCGAACCTCCGATCCTGCCGGAAACTCAGACCATTTTGAACGTGGCATAAGATGATCTAAGTGATCCAGATGCCTCGGACACCAGGGGCTTCTACAAATTCTCTTTTTTGCATAGGAAATTTCCTTTTCTAACGAGATGACCTGAAAGTACTTGGAGGAAAGGTGGTTCGAATTCGAAAAACGCTTAGGAAAGGAGCCTCGATGCATCCTTTAACCCTCCTTTATCATAGGTTACTCATGGGCAAACTTTTACGAAAGGAAAGGAGATAGTGGTATCCCATAATCCTTTACGGCGGCAACATTTAAAGCAAGATGCCACCGATGAAGTTTACCGACTCTACGCGAGGACGCATGAGAGACGCGGTAAAGCAGAAGAAAGGGAGCAGAAAATAAAATTGATAATAATGGATACCAATTCCAGAGACATATTGTTTGAATCAAAATTAATTAATTTATTGCTGGTTATTAAGCACAAAATATACACCGTAAGAAAATAAAATGCCGACTTCACATTTAAGAAGGCAACGTCAACATAAATTGAGCCTCTTTTTTTTCACATATTCCCGTTGGCCAAGTCCGACCTCAGTGATTCTCACTGTTGGCGACAACCTGATTGAAATCAATACGACAAGAACGCATGGATCGAAAGAGCGCTTGTTGTAGTCCAACTTCGGAAAACAGTAGTTCCACGCTAGAGACGTTAGAGGTCACCACTACTCGCCGTCGCGCAATGACGTCGGTTAGAAAAAGTGGAGTCGATTCATTTTAAACAGTGCTGTCTTTTCCTATGTTCGAAAGGAAGCACCTTTTCATCTCTCCTTGACCCGATTGTCGTGTTTTCTGAATAATAACACATGCGAGTTCACTGTTAACTGGCTACCGCTTTATTGGATGACCGGCAGCATTCCCCGAGTATCACGTGATCCCCTTCCCGTGCATCGGGCTAAACCTTCCCCCAACACCTAGGTTCCTATCACGTTATTATTATTATGAACTAAAGTGCAATAATACCACATCTCACCTTTCTAGAGAACAAAGGGTAGACTGCCTTTGTCTCATCAGACCTTAGAGGATTATTCTGCCTCTTTGTTGAAAGGTCTGTCCCTATCTGAACCCTGTAAGGAAGAACAAAGTAAATAAAGGCAGATTATTTTAACATCAAAATAAAATACTGTTAAATTCAAAATACTCCCCATTGTACAAAACTAGAACACGAACAGTACACAGTAACACAGAATTTCCTTTTTTTTATTTTTAGATCACAGGTTCAGTCTACCAGGTACAACTATAGCTCTCCCAGACCTGGTTCTGAGAGTGGGAGTCTCAGTAGGTGAAACATGCGTTGTCACAGCAGGTATCAACGGAGCCTGCTCAGGAGTTGTCTCTGGTATTAGCTGTGTTGGAAAACCTCTGTCTTTTGTAGGCGTGTGTAGAGATATCAGGTGACTGCGGTTGTGTCTCACCACCCCCTGGGGTAGATCCACCAAGTAGGACCTTGGAGTGGAATGGTTCTGAAGCACAGTTCCTGATGTCTTTGTGTCAGTTAACCATACCCGTTCTCCAGCCGTCAGAGCACTGAGCTTTGACACGGTGACACCTGTTGTAGTTTTCAGCGTCAGACCTCCTCTTCTCTCTTTCCTCCCTATCGAAAGCTGCACCATCAGGCAGTGCAGGGTCTAGCTGAGTGGGAAGAATTGGCACTGTGGTGCGAAGACGCCTACCCATAATGAGTTGAGCTGGACTGTATCCACTCTGAAGGCTCTATAGGCGAGTAGAGCCAGGTAGGGGTCTGTTGCCTTCTTCAGCAGATTTTTGACAGTCTGTACTTCCCGTTCCGCTTCACCATTACTCTGCGGAAACCTTGGGCTGCTGGTGACGTGTCTGAATCCATACGAGGCTGCAAAGCCAGCAAAAACTTGTCCAGAAAATTGCGGCCCGTTGTCAGACATCAGGACCTCAGGAATACCATGCCTGGCAAAAATCGACTTGAGATGGACAATGACATCGATGGACCTGGTGTGTGATAACAAGCAATTTCAACATACCTGGAGAAGTAATCAACCACAAGCAGGTAAGTTTTGCTCCCCAGGAGGAACAGGTCCGCCCCCAGCTTTTGCCATGGTCTTTCTGAGCATTCTGATGGCATGAGTGGCTCCTTGCGATTCTGTCGCTCTTGTATGCATGCCCTGCAGTTGAGCACCATTTCGTTTATTTGCTGACTGAGACCAGGCCACCACACAGATGTCTCCACACCCTGATGTCCTGATGTCCACCCTGATGTCCTTCATGCAGTTTTGTTAACACGTCGTTCCTCATGGCAGCAGGTATAATGAGCCTTGTGTCTTTCAGCAATAAGCCGTCTTTCACTGTGAGTGTAGCTTGCTCTGGCCAGTAGTTTTTCAGTACAGGTTCCTGTTTCGCATGTGCTGGCCATCCTTCTGAGCACAGGGTCATGACACGTGAGCAGACACCGTCCTCTTTCAGTTGCTCTTTCAGATTTTCCGCATACATGGGGCTTACAGGTAGTCCTTCTATGACAGCGTCTCCATAAATGTTTGTGCTCTCCATCAGCCCCTGTTCCTCTGTAGACATGCGTGATTTCACAGGTGAGCGTGACAGTGTGTCTGCTGTCCATAGTGATTTTCCTGGAACATGCACAATGGAGTATGATTACCGCATCAGTCTCATCCTGAAACGCTGGATTCTCGGCGGCAACAGATCCAGTGCTTGTGCTCCAAGTAGGCTGAGAAGGGGTTTATGGTCAGTCTCCATGCAGAACTGTTTCCCTATGAGGAAATCCCTGAACTGTTCACAGGCCCATGTGAGGCCAAGAGCCACCTTTTCCACTTGTGCATACCGTTGCTCAGTTGGAGTTAGCGACCGCGATGCATAAGCCACAGGCCTCCATTCCTCCTCCCACTTTTGAAGAAGAACGCCACCAAGCCCATATGACGATGCATCGGCAGACACTTTGGTGTCTCCGTTCAGGTCATACATAGCAAGGACCGGAGGAGAAGACACTGCTCTCTTCAGCGATGTGAACGCCGTTGCCTGATCCACGTCCCAGACCCAACAGTTTTTCTTAGAGAGGAGGTCACGGAGTTTGTCTGTCTCTGCTAGCTGTGGAATGAACTTTCCCAGCTGATTGACCATGCCGAGAAAACTCCTCAACTCACCGACATTTGTGGGCTCTTTCATCTCCATGATGGGATCTGTTTTTCTTGGGTCAGGGCGGATGCCCGCGGATGTGATGATGTGGCCCAAGAAGACTACCTCACTTGTGGAGAGTTTGCATTTGTCCACATTAAGGGTGATGCCTGCTTTCTCCAGTCTCTGTAGCACGCCATGGAGTCGAGCATCATGCTCTTCCTGGTCGCGTCCCCACACCAGTAGGTCATCAATGTGGCAGACAACCCCTTCTAGCCCCTCAATGACCTCAGCTATCATGCGCTGGAAGTGTTCGGGTGCTGAGGCAATACCGAAGGGGAGGCAGTTAAAATGGAACCGCCCAAAGGGTGTAATGAATGTGGTGTACTTGGATGATTCCTTTTTCAGCGGAATCTGCCAAAACCCCATGTTGGCGTCCAGTTTGCTGAAAAACTTCGCCCCAGCAAGCATTCCAAGGCTCTGGTCTACTGACGGTAGAATGTACTTTTCGCGGCACACATACACGTTCAAGCCGGTCAGATCCACACACAAGCGTACAGACTCCTTATCCTTCTTGGGCACGACCACGATGCCGGCACACCACTCAGTCGGCTCCTTGACACGGCTGATGACGCCCAGGCTTTCCATGCGCTGGAGCTCTTCTTTGACTTGCATGCTCCTGGGGGTTTTCACAGAAAATGGCACAGCACCAGGTTTAAGCTTGATGGCGTATGGTTGTTGTATCTCACCTAAGCCACTGCAGAGTTTGACATAGCATGCCTTGATGTTCTCCATCTCTATGCTGTCCACACGGATGAGTTAACCAAGGGCCACAATGGCTGGCCTCCCGAGCAAGGGCGTTCTCAGGTTGTTGACACCTTCTCTGCTGTCTGTTTAGTTCCTTTCCTCAGCTGCAGTCTGATGAATCCCGACACATCCAGAGGGTTTCGTCCCGGACCATACAGGAGTTTCTCTGCTTTCTGGAGAACAGGCTGCTGTGTGCCAGAAAAAATGTTGTTTAAAACAGTCTGTGAAACGAAAGTGACATCTGCTCCGGAGTCAAGTTTGAAAGTGACAAATTTGTCCATTATGCCAATATCAACAGTCCATGGAACAGCAGATCAAACAGAACCGAGAAAGAAGCTCTCACTTTCCTCTCCCTCAATACCATGCACAGCTTTACCTGCAAGGCACACGCGCTGGTAGTGACCCATTTTCCCACAGGAATGGCACTTGGCACTATTGGCAGGACACTCATGCTTGGGGTGCGAAGTGCCTCCACATTTATAGCACTGAAAGCGTTTTGTGGTCTTGCCCTGGCTGTTGAATGGCATTGTACTGTTGTTTTTGGTTTTGTTGAATTTAGGATATTCTTTTTCTTCGTGCCGTCTGTTTTGAAAAACTCCACAGAGAAGGCATCCATCTGCTTTACACCACTGGTATCACTCCTCAATGTGTTTTGCTGCTTTTTGACCGCCTCTGATTGCCTTGCCATATCAATGGCTTTTTCCAGGTCTAGATTTTTTTCCATCTGCATACGTTCTGAGAGCCGTTCATCCGCCAGTCCTACCACAATCCTATCCCTGAGTAGCTCATCGTGCAACGTTCCATAATTGCAGTGTTCGGCTAGGGCATACAGGGCAGTGACGAAAGCATCTTAAGTCTCATTCTCTTCTTGCTTGCGCATGTTGAATCGTGCACGCTCATATACAATGTTCTTCTTCACCACGAAGAACGACTGAAAGCCTTCCTGTACTTTAGTGTAGCTGCGCAAGTCTCCGTCACTTAGCTTCAAGCCCCTTAACACGTCATCGGCTTCATCTCCCATACAATAGATCAAAGTATTCACCTGGTTGTCATCGGAGCTTGCTGTTAAGTTGCTTGCTTGGCGGAACCTCTCAAATCTGCGTATCCACTTTGGCCACTCGTGTGGTTTGGAAAAATCAAAGGGCTCCGGTGGCTAGATTTTAAACGTAGCGCCGTGTGTGTGTCTCCTAAATCTCCTAAAGGTTAGGAGATTTGACTATTGGTGGAGGCCCCAGCCTTCCGAGTTGCACTTGTGACGTCATTTTCTGTCTCGTAGCACTTATAGTTCCTGTTCGTCTTTTTGATTGTGTGATGTCATTGGCTAGTCGCTGTTTATTGTTAGCTACATTAGCCTCTATAACAAACCAGCTTCAAAACAAACAACACAACTTTACATTATATTGCATGCACAGCAGGACCGCGCAGCCATTTTTGTTGTCGAGTAGTAGGTCGGCCTCATTGAACTCGCTCTATTTTCAGAATAGCGAGTGGGACCGACCAAAAGGGGGCATGCCTCCGTGAAATGCCGCAACAAAGCTGGGAGATTTCTCCACTTGAAACTCGGAAGGCTGGTGTCCGAGGCATCTGGAACACACCTGTTATCAAAATCTGGCCCCAGTTGCCGAACAGAAGTAGAATCATAAGAGCGTCATGAGAACTTTCCGACGTTGCAAAAATGTTTTCCCCATATTACCCAGTGATGTGAACGTGCCATAAAATTCTCATTGTAGAGCAGATACAGTCTGATGGGCTGCATCCTCATATGGAATTACTCATTATTCTTTTTTTATTTTTTTTAAACCCGTCTCTTAACTGCTGTGAAGTTGGAGCAACATCCGTTTCTGAGGTGACATCATGTATACATTTACCTGTTTATAACAGATCTGTCTGAGATTGGTCCAACAACCATGACAATATAGAATTAGGTTGTTGAGTATGTGGGTATGATTGCGTGTGTGTGTGTGTATGATTGAATGTGTTTATGATTGCGTATGTGTGTGTCTGTTTGTGTGTATGATTGTGTGTGTGTGTATGATTGCATGTGTTTGTATGATTGTGTATGTGTGTGTGTGTTTGTGTTTGTATGATTGCGTTTGTTTGTATGATTGCGTGTGTGTGTAGTATTCTGCGTGTGTGTGTGTGTATTCCTTTCATTAAACTTGTTTTGCAAGTTTGGTGGGTTCCGCCCTGCTGGCTCGGCCCTTAAATAGGGCAGCTGATGCAGCCACCTTTAGCTGCCGGCGCACCTGGCCAATCCCCTTCCTCCTTTTCCTCCCCGCCCTCCTCTCCTTCCCCTCATGCCCAACCTCTTCTCCCTCTATCTGATTAGTCCCCCGTACCGGCTGGTACCGAGTGCTGCTGTGGAAATCCATCTGCGTGCAGTGGTGGGTTCTTTGGCGGGAGGGCAGTGGGGGGGGACCACACGGTTCCAGGGAGGCTAATGCAATCGCTGCCATTAGGATATGATGGAGCTTGTGTAGGGCAACACTTAGGGAGTTTCTGATGGAGTGAGGGTTCAGCCAAGTGGTGTATTAAAGAGGGGGGGGGGGTCTGCAGCCGTCTCATGCTCTTACTCATCACTTCTGCCGCTCCGGCGTGTAACATGACGCAGCTCGTAGATGTGTTATGTTAGGAGGAGGAGGAGAGGGGGATCAAACGCTCTCTTTGCTGTCCTCTCCTCTGCGTACCGACGGCTCACAGAGCATGATTAGGATTAGGGTGATGAGTCTGAGTGGAGGCTGCTTGTGCCCCCCGCTCAGTGGTCAGCCTCAAGGAGTCCTCCAGAAGTCTTGTTAGGAAGACAATAGAGCAGAACCACACATTGTTCCTTCTGACGCTAGAAGGTCAGACGTTGTTATAATCTCATAACCTGTGTCATAGCGGAAAATTACAGGTGGGCGAGTTTACAGAGTTGAGCTGAGGGCAGACCTAACAGGGAAAACACATCGAATTGTATTGACCGAGGACAGTGGATGAAGGACTGTGTGTTTTTAATGCCATTCAGATCCTCTCTCTCTCTCTCTCTCTCTCTCTCTCTCTCTCTCTCTCTCTCTATCTCTCTCTCTCTCTCTCTCTCTCTGTCCCTCCCCCTCCATCTTCAATCTATGAATTGGTCTAAGAAGTTTCATAGAATTCGTATAATTTCCTGTCACTCAAACATTTATGTGCCATTGCACTAAAAAGGAAGGAGTGGGAGAGAATTCAGAGAGAAAGCGAGAGAGATGGAGAAAATGAGATAAGATGGAAGGGTTCATCTGTATACTCTGGGGTTGGCATAGCAACTGCCTTCCCAGTCATTATTCTTCTATCTATTATATTATTCACTTGTTCACATCTTTTCCACAGTCTACATCTGTGCTATGTGTTGGGTGTGGGATGCACAGTTCCTCCCTGTGTAGACAGCCTCATCGTGTTATATTCATAGTTGTATTGTTTTTTCTCTCCTGTCTGGAGGGATTTAGTGTTGTATTACTATTTATTTAATCTCATGCGTTTTTAAACGTGGCAGAGACAATTATGGCAAAAAGTGTCCCTCCACTTTTGTGCACTTTTTGTGCAGTCTAATTCTGCTCTCTCTCTCTCTCTCTCTCTCTCTCTCTCTCTCTCTCTCTCTCTCTCTCTCTCTCTCTCTCTCTCTCTCTCTCTCTCTCACACACACACATATACACACACAGACACATGCTACTTTTGCTCTGAATTGTTCCCAATATAATCAATTATGTCAAGTGGAACCCAGTTCCTCTCTGTGAAATCTCTGACATATCAAAAAAATAAAGCATTATTGACTAAACTCTTACCTAATTGCATGTAGGCCTTTCGGCAGATACAGTGCACTGCAACAGCATGACGTGCACTGCATTAAATTTGAATGAACTCTACCAGTCTAATTTAGGTGGGGCTATTGAAAGTGATTGATACTGATGATATTGCATTAGGTTATTTAATAATTTGAGGGGAGACCAGGGTTGGGATTTGAAAGTATGCTGCTTGGGAAATAATTAGGCTATGGGGCCTACTCAATGGTAAACATAACCACACCGCATCTCCACTGATGCCAGGCTGCATCTTTACACTATAGGACTACTGAGGATTGCAATGGATGGATGGAGGCGCATGACAGCAGACTTGATTTCCCTCATGGCTCACTGGGCTCATCGGGTTTAGGGTCTAATCTGTGTGGCCTTTTCTTATACCTCATATAATGTTAATTTAAATAAAAGTAACTAAATAAAAGCCAACTGTGTTTCCCCAAAGCGACAATGCTGTGTTTTTGTTATAATACTCTTTACAAAGACTGCCTCACCGTTATCCATAGGGTTTATTATGGCCTGCGTGGTGTAACGTGCCGCCATCACACCAGACCTATTGATCTCAGCATGGCAGCCACAAATGCACCTTCACTGTACTTATGGTATATTGTTACATTGTAAATACATTCAGCGGTAGCCAATCACCGAACAGGGAGCCCAAGTGAAATAAAAAAAATTCAATGCTTACCAGGTGTACAGGATTCATCTCCCCATCGCTACCACCTGTTTAGTCGCTCATCATCGTGTCTGTCTGCTCCGTCCAATGAGAAGCCCCGGGAGGCTGGAGGCGGAGAGAGGAGAGAAGTTGCAGGAGAGTGAGGAGCGGCTCCAGGAGACAGAGATTGATCCTACATTTAGTGGACTGAATGAGTCGGAGGAGTTGAGATCTTTTTATCGCGCGTGGATATTCTAACGACAATATCTCACTTGACCTGATCAGGTTTGTCTTTTTGTTTTGTCGCCGTTTGCGGTTTGCGGTCTCGGTGAATATTTTATTATGGATTCACAGGTTGGTTCACGGTTTTGACAGTAGATTTATCGACAAACATGTTGGAAGGTTTTTCTTGTTTATTATTTTTTTCTTTGGTCCTTCGCACGATCGAAATGGGTGCCGTCCATAAACCGCTGACTCCAACGTGTATATAGGTACGTTTTTATATTCATACAAATCTTACAAACAGAAGACGACAAAACCGTGGAAGCAGCGAAACGTCTAAAGAGAAAATTATTTTTGCAACGGTGGGAACTGACTGGTGGCTGTACTAGCTCTATGATGACAGCAAGCGAGGCTACAGCTGGAATGACCGTGACAACATGAAAAAGAAAAAGTGTCCAAGTCTATTTTCATCCAGCCAGTGATCCAAGCCCAAGGAATAGGGAGCGGAGGTAAGGGGAGAGGAGACACTGATTGGAGGGGGGGTTAGGAGGAGGAGGGGGTGGGCTGGGGGTTGATTCGGGGTTCAGGGCCCATGAAGGTATCCTCCAGAAAGTAGGTTATTTGTTTCTGAGATCATTAAATATGCTATCATTATGATAAATCCACACATGAGACATGAGCCATGGACAATAACGGTTCACACATTGGTGTTTATATGTAGCAGGGCAATTGTTGTCGGCTGTGTTGTTTCAGTGCTAAAATAATGTGTAACTACTTACATCACAGACATGACATCATTATGATGGGGGGCATGACTTATGGGAATATAAATAGGGTTGGGAGGGGGGGAGCTTATAGTGGACTCTTGTATAATACCATAATTGAATAATTTCCCGTTGAGTAACTTTGCCCTTTCTAGCCCTTTGACACCAACATGTTCACCCTGATGTGTGTGTGGCGGTCCACACTGGGCCTGGCAATATGACCGGAGGCCATGGTCTGTGTGCGTCCTCCTTCCCCTCCATGTGGGGAATGTTGAATGCACCTGCTCCTATTGTGCCCTGCTGTGTGTGGCTGTACCCAGCTCCTGTGTTCTCTGTGTTTGCATGGGCTACAGCCGACAGGTGCGAGCGGCCTGCCATACCTGTGCCGCCATGGAGCCGCCGCTGAGCCTGGCGCTGCTGGGGGGCAGCGAGGACGAGGACCCCCGCTTCCCCCTGCCCCTCGGCAGCAGATCCCACCCCTCTATGACGGGCGCCTTCCCTGGGGCCAACCACTCAAACCACATGGGCGGGACCAGCCTGGACCGCCTCAACGGCAGCACGCCGTCCCCCTCGGCCTCCGGCGCCGCCCCCAGCCTGCCCGGCGCCCCACTGCCCAAGCTGCCCCTCTCCTCCTCCGGGGCCCAGCCTCTCCCGCCGCCCCCCATCCCCAACGCCCTGCACCCCACCAGCACCCCGCTGTCCTCCTGCCTGGGCTCCCAGCACAGCCTCAGCGGGGAGAACTCCCCGGTGTACAACGCCCTCTTCTACTCCTCCCACTCGCCCTCCATGGAGCGGGAGAGGGACCGGGAGCGGGACCGGGGCTGTAAACACCGGCAGGCCAGCCCTCTGGTGCACCGCAGGGACAGCAACCCCTTCACCGAGATCGCCATGAGCTCCTGTAAGTATACGGGCGGGGTCATGAAACCACTTAGCCGGCTGAGCGCCTCCCGCCGGAACCTGATCGAGTCTGACAGCAGCAGTGAGACCAAGGAGGGTGGGGTCTCCTCTGTGGCCGGGGGGGCGGCGGCCGGCGCCGGTGGCGTTGGGCGGGAGCGGGACGCCCCGACGGCCTCCCTCCTGTCCCAGTCCTCCACCAACCTGCCCCCCATCCAGAGCCCACCTGAGATCGTCATCTCGTCTAAGGAGGACTCTCCGTACGCAAGGCGCTACGACATCAGCGACTCCACGTCCAACCAGATGTCCATCTACCACCAGAACCACGCGCTGGTGGAGAGCCGGCGGACGCTGGGCAGCTCGGGGGCCGTGGGCTCCATGAGCGGGGTCAGCAGGCAGGGAGGCATGGGGGGCGTGGGCACTGGGCCCCGGGGCAGCATGTCCAAAGCCTCCAAGCGGAAGAACCAAAACATTGGCTACAAACTGGGCCATCGCAGGGCGCTATTCGAGAAGAGGAAACGGCTTAGCGACTATGCGCTCATCTTTGGAATGTTTGGCATCGTCGTCATGGTGATCGAGACTGAGTTGTCCTGGGGCGTGTACAACAAGGTGAGGAGATGGACCGCCATATATGTGTTCCCACCGCGACTCCACACATTAACGTTGGCTGTATAGACACGGCCAGCCGTCAGTAGAGGGCTGCAGCCATTAGCTTGGTCCAGTTATGAGATGTGTCTGGGACACAGGGGGAGAGATTTCACTCATAAAGACAGCAGATTCTAACAAACGTCGGTGTGAGACAGCGACACAGCGGCCGGGGGCCTCATGATTTGGAGGTGCTTTGTGTGGCTTTGGCAGGCCCTGGCTGCAGGTGATGTAATGTGGGGAACATGGGGGGCACATTATTGGTGAGGGGCCAGGATTTCATTTGTCTGTGTAATGGGGAGTGTAATAGGATGTTTAGGCTTCTGGGTTTAATGTGTGTTTATTTGTGTGTGTGTGTGTGTGTGTGTGTGTGTGTGTGTGTGTGTGTGTGTGTGTGTGTGTGTGTGTGTGTGTGTGTGTGCGTGTGAGACTACATGTGCATATTGCACTTTTGGACTCTTTTCCGTGTCTGGCAGCAGTGACTCCTCAAGCAGCCCTAGCCTTCGTTGGGCAGTAAGGTGGAAACATTACGTTCACTCATCGCATCTGTCATGCCCGCATCGCTGATCACTGTGGGGAATGACAGCTTAGACACTCCGGTGTACAGGTAGCCTATTAGCAGACTGTCTGTCTGTTTACAGGTCTCTGGAAACGGCAGAGCATATCCCTGATATTGGAAGACAAATCTTTCCTTTCCTGTATCTTCTGCTGTGGTGCATGTCTGTCTCCTCCTCTTCCCAACACCGCTAACTCCTCTATCCCTCTGCCCACCAGTGTGTTCACAGTCAGGGGTTTTACTTTAGGACACAGATTCACTTAAATATGTCCTCCATCTTCTTCTCTCCTCTAGACTCAGTCCTTCTCAGTTTATTCATCTCGTTTCTGTTCAGTTCACACGTCACTGACCCTCTTCCCCTAAGGAGACGCTCATCACTTTTTATGTTCTCTGCCTCTTTTGGTCCCTTTGCTCCCTCCCTCCCACCGCCTCTCCCCTCTCTCCCCATCAGCCTCCCTCCCTCCCACCCTCCCACCGCCTCTCCCCTCTCTCCCCATCAGCCTCCCTCCCTCCCACCCTCCCACCGCCTCTCCCCTCTCTCCCCATCAGCCTCCCTCCCTCCCACCCTCCGACCGCCTCTCCCCTCTCTCCCCATCAGCCTCCCTCCCAGCTCCTCCAGTGGGCGTTAGGACCGAAGAAGCAGAGAGGAATGAAAGGCTGCAAAAAAATCTGTAAAGAGAGAGAAATCAAGAGGAGAGGTGATAATGAAAAGCCTGATTTAGGTTCCTAACCTAGGACTGATGTGCTCCTCCTTCCCCTATTAATCAGACTTCATGTTCTGTTGATTACATGCGTTGTGCATGGGGCTATAGGGCCGTGATTAGTGCATGTACTATTGATTTACTAGCCTCCCACAGGGTAGCGCTTCAGGGAGAAAACGTTAGGGTTGATGTTGGAGTGTGTGCTTCAAGTCATGGATGGAAAATAGTTCTGTTTACACGTTTGACTTGGAGAACAGGATGGAAGATCATGATAACAAATGTTATTCTTAATATCGTTCTATCTATTGTACAGCCTATTGAAATAGGCTGATCCCTTCCATTGCACTTCTCAGTTGTTTAAAGTACACTTAAGTGTAATTTAGGCACCGTCCATTATGTACTGTTGTTTTTTGAGAAGAGATTGAAAGTGCTTCTCACCATATGCAGCTTTGGTTTAAGGTAGGCAGCAGTCCTAATGGAGTCTGCTGCAGAAGAGCACAGTGCAACATAACCGAAGTGGTCGTCGAGTTTACACATCTAAAAAGCCCGGTCCAACCTCCACACAGGGCTCTTTCCCTTTATTCCCTGGGCATATTATGGAAGAGACAATTGCTGTTGAATGGGACCATTGTTGGAATTCCCAGCGTGGCGTGAGGGAGATGCCAGGCGGCAGCGGTGGTCAGGGAGATGAATGGCGTGGATGTAGAGGATGAGACGGAGTAGCGGAGGGAGATTGATCAGCGGGAGGAGGACCCTGCGGGGCTGTGAACCTAAGATGAACCAGAGGGGACCTCTTAAAGGATTCTCCTTCTATGGTTTATTGACTATAACCTTACCGCGGGTTCAGCAGTCCTGGTGTATTGTTGCACAACCTTTGGGAAGAGGCCGAAAACCAGAAGCTGCAAGGGGTGGAGTCACGCCTTGTTTACTGTTTTGTTTCCGGGATATTTTACAGAAGAAATCGTACACACGGATGATGCTTTCAGATGGGGGTTTAACGCGTTTATTTCTACAGTTGCCAGTCTACACTGTGTTGATTTAATGCCTTTGAAAAAACTTTTTTACAGCTTTTTACAGCTTTCTTCAAACATTGCTGGCCAAGTTTATGTGAGACAATTACTTGTTTACAGATCAAACCTCCAGCAACATGATTGGTCGAAACAAATATGAAGCGGAAGAACGTGAAGGCCAGTTCCTCCAGATATGAGCTTGTCTGCTCAGACTTTAGAGATCAATCTGAAGTCTGATCTGTGAGACTAATTATCTTCTGGCTCTTGGATTACAACACACACACACAGATTCATAAACACACGGTCATCGTCGTCATCCCTCCCCTCCCAGCACAAGTACAATGCTGATATAGTGCACACAAACACTGGCTCATCCCAAGTGCTATGTCGTACGTCACGTTCTGACGGTGGGACTTTGTAGTGGCAGTGTGCTAAACCTGATATGGAAGCTAAACTGGCTTTTAACCATCTTTATATTGGAGCTGGAATCTCTTCATATTCCTCTTTTACATCTTGTGTAAAGCCTCTGACAGCCTCTGAACAACTTGCTTCCCAGACTGCCAGCCACTGCTAAGGACCAGCTAATGAGTTTATATTGTGTGTTGAGTTTTACAATTTACTCCATTAGGATTCCATTAGTTGTTTATTGCAATGAAATTGGAAAGAGAGGAGGCATAACGACATGAAATATGTTGATTCCTCCTCAGATTTAAAACACTTTGGATTTATTATTACACATAGTAATAGTCCCATGGCCCTACTTTAAATCCTTCTGTGTATTTGCGAATATATATAGACTCCTTGAGATCTGCAAGCTAGCTTCACGATACTTGGAAAGTAGTTAATATTGGAAAGTAGATAATATTGGAAAGAATCTCAGAATTCCTCATTAAAGTATATTTTGAAATACCATTAAAGGTCCCATGGCATGCTTCTTTATGGATGCTTATATATAGGTGTAAGTGGGCCCTTAATACAGTATTTGAAGACGTTCAAGAAATTCAGCCTCGTAGTAACAGAATTACAGTTACTACGAGCCAGTCCCACAATGAGCTTTCAGCAAACGTGTATAGAAGTATATCTGTATCTTCGGATTTTGAAAATAAAAAGCCATTGAATTCTAAGCACTGAATATTTATGCACTGAAATAACGTATCTGGATTTTTGCCTCTGAATTTAACTCGTAAAATGGTCAATAAATCATTTTCAGCTTTATTTTTTAATGTTAAAAAATTCAAAATCAAATATTCAACGTTAAAAAATTCAACTTAAATATTTTCAACATCCCCAAATTCAACATGCCAAATTCAGCTGCAAAATTCAATTCATGAAAACTCTGTGTTAACATCCGGGGACCCAAGGAAGAGCAATCGATCCTAGATGCTTGATTGCGGTCAAGCAAGGAGAGCGAGCGGGTGTTACACAGAATTCTGCGAGCCACCGAAAAGTGTGACCCAAGGGGGCGCCGTTGCAGATTTTCTGCAAAATGCACAAATTTGAAGAGTAGACAGGCATGAGGTCGCTCACGTGCGGAAACATGCACAAGCTTAAAACTTAACGTTTGTATCATTATCGATCACTCGGATTGGGGCCATTCGTTTTGTGACACCGGGCGCACGTTAAGTGGCTGGAGCAAAACGGTTGATATACCTCTATGGTGGCATAACAAGAGCGCAACGAACGCGCAGAGCCAACATTATTGCTGGCTGCTGCCGCTTCAACATTATGAACTGCAGGCTGCTGCCGCTTCAGTTGCCCGATACTGTCGGCTCTGCGCTCTCGTTCCACAGTGGGCAGTGGGCTTCAGATCGCCCCAGCACCACACCAAATGTAGGCAAAGGGACCTCGGATCGCCCAAAATTGGTGCCCTAATAAATTGGGCTCCTTAACCCAATACAATTACCCTTAAACTGCATGTAAATCCAGCCAAGTCACTGCAATCGCACACCCACTTCACATATGATGCAGGCATTAGTTCATTGTTTATTTCATACTGCAGTAAGAAAAACAAAAACGTTGTGCATATAACAAAAACATAAATAAAAGATAACATTCCCCCCCACACACACCTTGATATTAAATGTGCTTAATAAATACATTTTTTTTTATTTGATTAGCATTTTACAGACCGATACAATTGATAGGGCGTTTAGTAAGGTCCACCCCATAAAAAGCTACAGTCAGTGTTTAATGAAGTTGATTTACCTTTGCACATTTCCTATTATAGGCTACTGTGTAAAATGCTGTTTAGAATTAACGTTAAATGTAATTAATTAACGTTTATATCAAGAAAGAAAGAACCAGCGAGTGACGCTCTTATCCCGCTCTCCTTGCTTGCCCGCGATCTAGCATCTAGGATGGATTGCTCTTCCTTTGGTCCCTGGATGTTAACACTGAATTTCATACATTGAATTTTGCAGCTGAATTTGGCATGTTCAATTTGGGGACGTTGAAATATTTGCTTTTAATTTTTTAACATGGAAAAATAAAACTGAAAAAAATGTATTGACAATTTAAAGGGTTAAATTCAGAGGCAAAAAATACAGATCCGTCATTTCAATGCATTAATATTCAGTGCTTAGAATTCAATGACATTTTATCTTCAAAATCAGATGGCACAGATTTACTTCCATAAACGTTCCCTTTTTTAGAGGCGGGTCAAGGTGGAGGTTGGGGATGTGGCCCTGAACAGCTTGCTGCCACGGTGCCATGCGCTCGTGTTTACAGTGGATGTATTGCAATGGCGAGGCGCACACAGCTTTTGGCCATGTTCTGTAAATATTCTAGAACACTCCGGGTGCTCCGGCGGGAGTCCTGGAGCTCTACATCTAAATAATATCATATTATACCTAGATATCTATATCATATAATATATTATCACGGCCAAATGCTGTGTGCGCCTCCAGTCGATATTCTGAATCTCAAACGACTGCGTTGGGTTCTCAGACGTCTCTTGTTCTTCCACTTCCACATCGATTTGAAGTAGACTGAACCACGACATGGAGGAGAAAGGGATTGTTGCCCGCCATTGTTGACCGTGATTGTCTTCCGCCGGAGCCATGCTGCCCGCTGCCGAGTTACCACTGTCTCGGATGCGGGCAGCGGGCAGCGCCGAGGCACCACCGCCCAGCGGCGATGGTGGGCAGCGGGGCTCCAGCGGGAGACAATCGTGGGCAACAATCCCTTTCTCCTCCATGTCGCAGTTCATGTACCCTTCCTTCTCAACCATGGCTGAGATAACCCCCACTATGAGTCTTGTTGTGGAAATGCCAGGGATGTCAGAGAACCCGACATGTTATGTGCCATAACACCAACAGCAGCACGGTTATCCAAATAACAAAGAAATGTACAACAGTCGTAGCTCATTGTCTCATTGGCGGGCCAAATTCTCTGGGCGGGCAAAGCAGAGAAGGGTAGGTAACCTGGCCCCTTATGAAGACATATGGGGCCAAATTCGAAATCGGAGCGTCTGAGCTTTCATTTTTCAAAGGCGGAGCAGGATACCTAGTGCTCGTTTTACACCTAACGCCATTTCTAGCTACTGGGGGACCATAGGCAGGCTAGGGGAACTCATATTAATGTTACAAAACCTCATAAAGTCAAATTTTCATGCTATGGGACCTTTAAAGTGAGTCAAGGGGCCCTTTTTTAACGGTCTGAAACAAGTGAGAAGCGCCAAGCGCAAGTAGCTTTGTGGGCGGTTCTATGGCGATGACGCTAATTTACCGGCGCAAAAAATGACCCTTGCGCCCGGCGCAAATCTAAAAAGGGTTGGTCTGAAGTAGCCTAATTACCCGTAGGTGTGGTTTGGGCGTAACGTGCAATAAACCAATGAGAGTTCCAGCTCCCATCTCCTTTAAGAGCCATGAGCGCATTTGAATCTGACGAGTTGACAGCGCGCCTGCAGTCTCCGATGAGACAGATGCACATGAATTTCAAACTTCAAATGGCTCAGTTTATGGCCAAATAATATGGCCTAATTCACACGTGGAATAAGGTTTTCTTCCACAACACAAATACTGAGTCCTCAAATAAATTTCGGCAAAGAAAACTTATATGATATAACATATGATATGCGGTAACTCTGGTTCTATTTAATGATATACGCAATACATTATAAACATCGTTTCTTATCGGTGTTGTATGCATTATCGTTATCGACTTGTGTTCCTAATATGCATGGGTCCCCCCGTTAATATACATTGCCATGGACTGTATTATGCGTTACGTGTTTAGTTTGCGTGTGTTTAAACAGATGGACGCACACACGCACGCCTGCATTCATTAATTCTTTTTCACATACACACACGCGCGCCCGCATTCATTCATTCTTTTTAACACTCACTCGCGGTAAAACAATGTTTTCTCACGATCAAATCAATCCTAAAAGTTATGGGCATGTACACGATGTCTGTGTCAGCTAAATATGTGTTTGCTGTACGGTGTTTGCAGATGCATTGATTTAAAAGTACAACTTATTACCGTTGTATCAGCTGTCCTTTCCCAAATAATTTACCAAGAATGTGTGGCTAGGTAGATGAGAGAAGCAAAGTGTATGCGCGAGGTTCACAAGCAACATTATGCATGCGCCCTTAAAATAGCATTTGTACAACGCGCCACTGACTTTAAACCAGGTATTTCCTGGTTTGTGGCGCAAGTGATTTCTGAAACTGCAAAATAGCACCAGGGAAAGTTTGCGCCAGAACACGCCTCCTTCTTTCGCCGAACCGCCCCTTGGGGCGCAAGATCATTCCCTAATTTACCGACGCGTGGCGCAGGAGGGAAAAGAACGCTCTGCGCCAGTTGCAAACTAGCAGCGACACATGCGCCAGTGATTAAGTAAATTGCGCCGGATGCAAGATAGGGCCCAAGATAATACACATCGAGAATGTGTGTTTGTAACATCCACGTATCAATGCAAATAATAAAAACTATTCATAGTTACACATAAACTTTATCCTTTGAGTTCGTCACTGATCATGTTACCCAGGGACTTGCCTAACCTTAAACAGCTTTATGAGCTTATATTATTGATGCAATGAGATTGTTAAAGAAAGACCTAGATGAAATGCATGTCTTTATCTCAGAATAAACTGCGGCCCTTTGAAACCTGGACCCCTAGCAGGTGGCCTGTCACTCTCTGATCTATGTCTCACTTTTACAGCTCCTCAATGTGGCCGTTGAGGTCCCTGGTTCTCCCCTCTGTAGCCCGGGGTCGCATGCCTGCGATGGCACATATCTATTCTGAGGGAAGGGCCAGCTGCTGTGAACGTAACCTGCCACTCTGTCCATGGACCTGTTGGAAGATTAGTGTGACATGCAACTAGTGGTCCTGTGTGTGTGTGTGTGTGTGTGTGTGTGTGTGTGTGTGTGTGTGTGTGTGTGTGTGTGTGTGTGTGTGTTTGTCTGTTTATGTGTGTGTGTGTGGGGGTGGGGGTGTGAGAGAGAGAGAGAGAGTGAGAGATTGACAGCGAAGAGAGGTAGAGTGAGTAGGACATAAAGGCCCCAGCTGACGGGAGTGTGGGAACATGTATGCTCTCCTTCTTGGGTGTTTAGCAGGGCCCAGGTTGTTCACAGCATCGAGGAATCACAGCTTAACCGTGGTTATCTGTTCCATCTTCCTTCCTCCCTTTCTCCCCCCATCCCTCCTTCCCCTTTCCTTTCCTCACTCCACATTATTCTTTGTCTCCTGCGTGCCCAACTCGACTGTTTGTGTTCCATCCCCAGTGACTCTTAAACAGGTCTTCCATTCCCAGCAGGGGGGTCGTTCCCTTCACAGTGGGGGCTGACAACATCTTCCTCATTCCCCTCTGCACTGATGACAAACACACACATGCACCCAAGCATGCACCCACACATGCACACACACACACACACACACACACACACACACACACACACACACACACACACACACACACACACACACACACACACACACATGCACACACGCACACACACACACAAACGCACACACACACACACGAACGCACGCACACACATACACACACACATGCCCACAAATGCACAGAAACACACACACATTATGCGCACACACACACAGACAGACACACACATGCGCACATGCACACATGGACACATACATTCCCCCACACAAACAAACATGCAACCTACATGCACGAACGCGCAGGCACATCTGTTTCCACCCAGATGACATTTCTCCGCCGTTTACTGGGGGACCTTTGCAGAGCTCTGCCTGCAAGGCTCCTTAAAGTCGCCGCAGGTTGGCATTCAGACAGAACATGAGGCCCATTAAGGAATTAAACCAACCAACTGCCATCCCATTTTCCAAACGAGCCATCAGCCATTTCTCTTACTCCTCTGCTCCCTCCCTGATCTCTACATTTCTGGCGGCCACAAAACCCACCCAACTCCCCACCCCCACAATTTTTCTTCCCCTCCTTGCTCTCTCCTGCTCGCCGTCCCCCGCTCCTCTCTTCCCTTCAGATCACTGCCGGGGAAAGTGATGACAGCTCCCATAGCTACTGCTACTTTAACAGCTAGAGTGGCTGCACTCCAGCTCTGAGTTGAACAGGGGCAGCCGATGTTTCCCTTTCTCTTTCTCACCTCCCTCTTCTCTCTTTCCTCCTTTCTGTTTACACATGCATGTTTTGACATGTGTACTTATGTGACGTTTAGTTAGTATGACAATAGTATGATGCATGGTATGTTATGGCTCCTTATCAGTGCACAGAGAGTGAGGAGTGTGGCCTAATGTTGTTGTTTTGTGCTCTGTCATGCGACCGTCTGTTGCTGGTGATGTTTATGTACTTACCC
>NC_136934.1:29569902-29589902 GCF_949987615.1 Pollachius pollachius | reverse complement strand
ACATACACACACACACACACACACACACACACACACACGTACAGAGTCACTCATCCTCCCACACACTGTGGCTGCACACGTGACACACAGACTAATGCCAGCAGGGGAGCTAAACAGTACTGTACGGCGAAATGAGATGAGAGGGGAGAGAGAGCAATAAAGAGAGAGAAAGTGACACATAGAGGCAGCGAGTGATAAAGAGAGAGAGTGGGGGGGAGAGAGCAAAGCTGTGAGTGCGAGGTATAAAATCATCTGTTAATCTTTTGGAGAAATAATTCCATTTGATTAAATGAAGTTATATGAATTTGGGGAGGGCAGGGGGAGGGCGCTGGCTGTGAGGTGTGGGAGGTAACAGCAGTGTTGGGAGTTATCCCCAAACCATCGTTGTATTAATGGTGAGAGCAGCATTTCACTTAATTTCATAAGCCTTCTAACTCCATGCTCCAACAAGAACACGGTAGCTACATGGTGTACGTTTGTGTGTGTGTGTCTGTGTGTGTGTGCGTGTGTGTGTGTGTGTGTGTGTGTGTGCTCTTGTGTATTTGTTTAATATTGTTAGGCAACACACAAGCCCATTGCAAAGCTTATTTGCTTACATCTATGAGCACAAAAGTCCATGTCACACCACACACAACCTTAGTTTGGAACAGACATACACACACACTCACACAGACACACACACAGAGACACATACACACACATACACAGACTCACACACACATATACACAAACACACACACAGACACACACACACAGCTCCTTTGACATGGTTGAAGGTAATAAAAAGCGTGGAGGGATTAGGATCTCATGAGGAGATTATGACATGGTGGGATCACGCTGCCCGCTGTCAACAGGATATGAGACCCATGTGCGGCTGACCACGCGTGCCTCAGCAGCAGGATGGCGGTTGGACCGCCCCGCTCGCACTTTCGGCCCGCGCTGTCAGTCTGTCTTTAGTTTCTCCATCTGTCTGTCCTTCCTTTCCTTTATCATCTTCATCGGTTATCTCTTCATCATGTCTTTACTTGGGTTGTGTGTTTGTTAGGGCGGTCAGGGTTTCAGAGCGAGGTCGTGATGGTCTGAGGTCATGTCCTGTCTTCATCACGTCATACATTTCAAGCAGAACAGTTATTTGTGTTGATAATGGGGAGGAGCGGCCCTTTATCTGTTGATTGATTCACATGGGGCCCTTCCAATGGGTCTGGGGTGACTCACGTAGTCTTTTAAACACTGTGGACACCACCTGCAGCGGGTGGAGATAACCAATTAGTGGCTGTGTATTTGATCATGTGATTAGTTTCCCATAGGTCAGGTCTTTTTGTGTCTGTTGGTAATGAGGGCGTTTGACACCTTTGCTCTGTCTAATAAATATGATCACAAGAGCTGAGTGGTAATTTATTGTTGCACCATTGTGCAAACCTATGCTATCATATTGATAAAAGATAATAGAGGATGGTACTTTAATTATCCTAGACAGGAAATGTGATGTGAAAGGTTTCCTAGTCAGCGTTGTAGTGTATGGCAATTTTAAATCCCATACAGGGAATCCCACTTAAGTGTACTATTCACTGTATTCATGTATTCATTGATAAGATAATAGATTGAGGGGCTTTTCTCAGCTTAATAAAGACAATAAGAAAGGAATGGTAGACCTACATTTGCCTTATATACATCCTAAATAAGTAATTTCTCTCCACTGAGGATCGGCACTGCTCGTGTTAGCGCTGTTTAGGGCAAGGTGTTTAATAAACTAACTTAACTTTACTTCAGTGCACTTTGTAACACACATGTATCAGGTGCCCTTCGTAGGAATAACATGTTATTACTTTTCCTCCAGACACAGTGTAGGCTGTGAGAGGGATTGCATCATTTGCCTTCAATGAGCTGTGATTGGAGTTGGTTAAAGGAAAGTCAGCAGAAATGTCAGACTGCTATTTAGTTAGTGTTTGTGGGACCAGGGAGTGAATGGGCTTCACCTTGAGAATCCGTTCTCACGGTTCCCAGGTAAGAGGAGGCAGAGGATAAAAAGAGCCAGGTAAACAGTGATCCACCAATGTTAATATCAGCTTATACAGTATTTTTTGGTCCATCAGAGTTATATTAAAGATAACGATTATATTTATTATTTAGTTATTAACCATTCCAATACATTTCTCTGAACACCTATTTATTTATGTATTTAGGTATATATATCTTTCCTGTGCCCGCAATTATTTTGCCCCGTTCGTATGAATTGGGACAACACTATACTGTCTCATTTGTGTTCACTATAATGCAAATAAACAACATCAACATAACATCCACAACATAATTATCGGGTTCTGTAGGCCTTGGAAGTCATGGATGGTAAATGGACGTTGTGAACCTACTCCTCCACGCTATCTTGTTCAACAGCTCCATACGTTTTACTCCTAATGAGATGCAGAATGTGAGACACTATACTAATGTCTTTTGTATGTAGAGTTCATTAAGTTCAATATAGATGCCTGAATGCATTACAGCTAATGGACGTGAAAGAAATATATTTACTTTAATGGACACATGCAGAAGAAACATTTTATAAATGAAATCATGAAATTAGTTAAATTAAGATGATTGTAGGGGAAAGGGCATACAGTTATGCAAAAAAATAACAGTAAATAATTACAGTGAAACTCTTGTAACACGTTTGTTCTATTTATTTTCTCATATCGTAACGTTGGTTCTTGATTTGTTTTGAATTGAATTCTGTTTAGAATGGTTCACATATTCATGAAGCTATCTCACTTTGATCATTATTATCCTTGATATAAAATGTGACAGTTCTTTTGTTTTGTCTGAGTAGAATTATTTAGACTCAGGGCAAATGTGCAAGTTCATCACAAGAGCACATGCGTTACAGTCTGTGCTCACGTTTGGCTTTGTGGCTCTAAGGAAATGAGACCCATCCAGGATAAACAAAGAAAATATGCAATCACTTCCAAGATGCATTACTGCAGGTGCAGCAAGGCTTACAAGTCTGTACCTGGCATGGCGACCATCTTGACCTGTGTGATATCACATGGGAGGCGTGACACCAGCCAGAGGCATGAAGTCCATTCAACCCTATCAGATCATAGGATCCATACAGGACAAACCAAATGCCATATTCTTGTTCTTTTTTGTGATCTGTGGGCAATTTCTTTGGATAGTTCAATTTTCAATTAAAATTCAGTTCAATTTTATTTGTATAGCCCTTAATAAATCCATAAAAGTTTCAAAAGGCCATATATTTATGACACCCCCATGACCCTAGGGCAAGAAAAAACTCCTTTAATTAGCAAGGATTAAATCTTGAGGAGGAACGCAGAGTGGGGGATCCCTCCTTCCAGGGTTGAACAGGAGTTTAATAGGCGGAAAATTTAACTACATACATAAATACATGCATACAGGTAAAACATTTTAAATCAATGACGGGGTGCTGGCCGGTTAACCATAAGGAGAGTCAGGCATCCAGTCATAGTCACCGCAGCTAGGACATACAGAATAATGAATTTGAAGAGAAAAGTGCATACTGGAAATGTAGACTGCTGCTAATTTAGTAGCAGCACAGACAAGCATGAACAAACATGCTTCGATACAATCCGAAACAGAAACATTATCATGATTAGACAGACACTGACACAAATCATCCAAACTGTAGAGTTAAAACTGTACGTTTTAAGCTTTGCTTTGAATAGCTCGTCAGAGGATAGTGGATAGTTCCCAGTTAAATTGAAGAGCAGTTTAACTTGAGCATTCTTTCCACTAGAAAGGTTTCATGGTAAAGGGAGGCGAGGACCATGTATGAGGTTTTATAATTGATGTTATCACGGTCCTTCAACATTGAAAGAGGCTTAAATTGCAAAAGTCACATTTTATTTAGGAGTTGACTTGAATTACAACTTGTTACCTGCTCTTGATTCAACCAAAATAAACTATGTTTCTCAACATTATTTCTAGCATTTGGCTAGTATATGAATGCATAATATGGTCAGTAGTTTTCCACCTTTCATTTGGCCTGTTTCATGTCGCTTTGGCTTAAATGGTGCTTGTACAAATTTGAATTTGTTGTATGACTCACAAACTGCCAGGTCACCAGTGGACCTCTCTTTAGAAGAACACAGGCATGCACGCACGCATGCACCCACACACACACACACACACTCACTCACTCACTCACTCACTCACTCACTCACTCACTCACTCACTCACTCACTCACTCACTCGCACAAATTCACACACCCAGACATATATTCAGAGAGACACACACACTGTGAATGAATAATGATAATTCAGACATAAAGTCTAACGGAATCTCCATACTTCAATCAAAGCTAGTCCCTAATAAATGGATTCATAAATGTGCAAGAAATCAAGACTGGGAAGTAAAATTGAATTGTTGTTGGAGTTAATCAAATATACAGTGTAGAGTGTTAGAGCGAAGAGAAAAAGATGTTTCTGCAGTCCATTAGTGCTCTTTGACCATTAGTTTACTACTTTCTTGCTTCCCATGTGAAGTACTTCTTGACCATTTCAGATCAGTCCATTGATTTGAAAGATGGTCTTAGCACTCTAAGCTATTAACAACAAAAAAGAACACAGCCGGCTGGCGGCATCAGCATGTGAACGATGTCGGCATCCCGTTTGTTCAGCTGAAACATCTCAACACACTAGAAAAGGCAACGCTTAGAGAATGACGTTGGTATGTTTGGATATTGGAGTTTGTGTTTTGGATTCACAATGGAAAACTAAATGGAAGGAAATAGTTCTCCCAAGTTTTTGGACATAAAAGGCTCCTTTCCCAACCTCCCCTCCTGGGTCATGTGTCTCTGTGGTTCTGTTTTCACAATTTTATTATATCACCCTTTCACATTTGCCCTACATTAAAAACTGCAGGCCTTATCCTCATGGATGTCATCCCTGATGTTATCAACCTTGTTGGCTGAATTCTTGTTTGTCTTCATCATGACAAATGGTCACCCAGATAAAGTCCATGCAGGCATATATTAAGTTGCAAACTCTGAAGCAACATCCCACAAACCAGACACATGCACACGCACACACACACACACACACACACACACACACACACACACACACATACATGCACACATACACATCTACCTTGAACATGGACACTGACACACACACACACACACACACACACACGCACACATGCATCTACCTTGAAGTCATATCTCACACACAAACAAATTCTTTTTCTAGTTAAACCTCTCCTTTCCTCCTTCATCTCTCTCTCCCTCCATCTCTTTCTCCCTCAGTCTCTCTCTCCCTCCATCTCTCTATGCCTCAACCTCTCTCCTTACATCTCTCCATCACTCTCTCCCTCCTCTCTCATTGTTTTATTCTGTAAAGGCAGCCAGAGGGGTGTTCCCTCAGAGATGAAATTGCAGACTAGGAAAGTCATCAGTCATACAGTTGTAGTTGTGTACGTTTGTGTGTCCGTGGGCGTGTGTGTGTGTGTATGTGTGTGTGTGTGTGTGTGTGTGTGTGTGTGTGTGTGTGTGTGTGTGTGTGTGTGTGTTTGTGTGTGTGTGTCAGAGAGTGTTCATGTGCATGACATGTGGATCAAAACGAGAGGTGTACATCTGTTGGGGATTCCCAATTTTTTTCTTGAAACTCTTCTTTGGATTAGCGAGACCCAAGAGTGTTTCCCAGGGTTGTGTGTGTGTGACACAAGTGTGTGTGTTTGTGTGTGTGTATGAGGCATGTGTGTGTGTGTGTGTGTGTGTGTGTGTGTGTGTGTGTGTGTCTGTGTGTGTGTGTGTGTGTGTGTGTGTGTGCATGGAAGAATCTACGTGTGTGCGCTGGGAACACTTTATCCAGGACGGCAACTCCGGTCAGAGAGTAGACACATACACAGGGAACAGTTTTTGTTGTTTATATATCTTGAATAAGCGAATGACATCAACGATGGCTTCAATGAATAATCACATGAATGAAGGAATGAATGAATAAATGTACGAATGGTTTTCTGTAAGACAGAATAAGAAAATAGGCAAATAATTATTACAAGATTTACATACTAAAACATCGGGCTTCACTACTAGCAATATCCCATAAATACTATAGAAACATAACATGGCATAAATAGCTTCAACATACACACGTTAGCACAGTTAAATATAACAGCTGACAACGGCGCGGCAGAGTGACATACACATATGCAATGTCTATACGAGGTACAGGCTTATACACTAGCTGCCCGATTAATGAGTGTATCAACTAACACAATAGCAGAAACCAGCTCAAAACACACAAATCACGACCACTATATGGAACAGAATTGCGGACTGCATATAAAATTTATCCTGCATAAATATGCATAATTATACATAAATATACGTCGTTCAGTATTAACTCACTCTTCACAAACGCATTCTCTGTCGTTGCGGGTTATGCAATCGAGGCGCAACGAACTCTGACCTAGTCCCGTGCACCTCGTAAAACTCTAGGACCCTACGGCGCTACCTGGGCTGTCCCAAGTGCCTGAATAGAAATAACAATAGACATTATATATCTATATGCGATACGATATAACAAACTAACAGGGAATTTACAACAGCCGCCCCCTGAATAGCATGGCTATTATGTAAACAAAATAAATTCCCTAAGGTGCTACAGAAGTCCCTGGATCGGCGTCCTCGTCCGGAACAGCTGGCAGCCAGACAAGGCGTGCTACTGGTCGCAGGTAAGTCTTGTCCCCCACTTGGACCTCAGCCGACAGAATGCATCCATCGGCACTGGCATTCAGCTAGACCACCTTCCCAACGGGCCAATGATCCTGTGGCAGCTGAGGTTCGACGATCATCACGACAGTGTCTTGGAGGAGATCATCAGTAGGTTGGCGCCACTTCTGGCGGACATGGAGAGCCGGTAAGTAGCTTCTGAGGAATTGTGTCCAGAAGTGATCCACCATCATTTGACAATGATGCCACCGTCTCCTGGTGAGTGGGTCCGGAGCGTAGGACACTTGTGGCAAGGAGGCGTCCCGCCGCCCCATCAGCAACATGTTTGGTGTCACAGGATCTGGATCCCCAACGTCTGACGACACGTATCCTAAAGGCTTGGAATTAAGGATGCCTTCCAACTCGATTAAGACTGTGAGCAGGACTTCTTCTTGGAGAGACTGAGCGCCAATCACCACCTACAGAGCTTTCTTGACGGATTGTATCTCACGCTCCCAGGCGCCACCAAAGTGGGGAGCTGCTGGTGGTTGAACTTAAACTTGATCCGTTGCTTGGCAAGTCTCTCTTGTAGCTGTGGTTCCATTGCAGCGAATGCCTCCTTCAGCTCTCTCTCTGCACCTCGGAAGTTTGTTCCCTGATCAGAGAGTACCTCGAAAGGGGTGCCTCTACGTGCGATGAATCGCCTCAATGCTAGGAGGAAGGCGTCGGCGTCGATACCATTTAGCAGATCCAAGTGGTGCGACATTTAAGTATGACACCCCATCGTTTCTCACTGCGCCGCCCGACCTTGATGATGTATGGTCCAAAGCAGTCCACTCCCGTCGAGAAGAACGGAGGCATGAAGATCCGCATATGGGCAGGAGGTAGGTCCGCCATTATTGGAACCACTGGCTGGCCTCTCCATTTCCTGCATTCCGCACAAGTCCTCTGATGGTGCTTGATAGCCTGTCTCCCACGCAGGACCCAATACTTGCGCCTGATCTCGGCGAAGACCCTATCGGGCCCTGGGTGGAGTAGTCAGTGTTGGGAAAGTTCACTTTCTACGTGAACTAGTTCAAAGTTCAGTTCACAAATTTTAAAATGAACTAGTTCAGTTAAACGTTCATAATTCAAAATTTTGAAGTAAGTTCACAGTTCCAAAAAATGACCTAGTTCATAGTTCTTTTTTTCCAATATGTTGCTGTGAGCTATCCGTTTTTTCCGGTATTTTGAACATTGAGCCCCCTTTGTGGTTTGTCTAGGATGAAATAGAGTGGTTGAATCAAGTATCGTAGCGAAATACAGTTTCTATCGTGTTTTATTGCACATTTAGCGCATTTTGTAAATCCCATTGATTTCTGTTGGAAGACTCATTGCTCGTTGGCCGGAAACGGAAAGGGGGGGCGTTCACGTTTGGTTGTAGTCTTTTCGCTCGGTTCTAGCCCTACTGATGAGACGGAGAACTGAGCGAAAAGACTACAACCAAATGTGAACAGCCGCTCTTTCCGTTTCCGGCCAACAAGCAATGATTCTATGAGGTATTCTAGTCCGCTGAGCTATGAGCCAGAGAGCTAACGTTATGGATTGTACTTATTTATAATTCGAAATTCGTCTCAGCCTTTATACCACAGATACTCTAGGGTCTGTAGCATATAACCGCGTTGTCTGATTACAGTTTAATACATTTTCCACAATTTAACAGCTCTCATTTTGTAATCACCGCGCCATTCGTTTCAATTGGAATCGCGCCGGTCTATACTTTCAAAATAAAGTGTACATATTTATAATTTGAGATTCCTCCCAGCCTTTATACGACAGATACTATAGGATCTATAGCATATAACCCATTTTCTGATTACAGTTGAATGTAACAGTAAGCTGTCAACACCGCAACCGCAAATTACCCACACAGAGATTTCCATGGCAACCGGTCAAACAACACGGCGATCTGCGCGCGCATCTGCCATGTTGATAAACAAATAACCCCCATATTGAACGAAGTTAAACCAAGTGATCGTGTCGTTCACAGACACCAGAATGAATGAGTTCACAGTAACGTTCATCAGGCAGTAATACAGTACGTTCAGTTCACGTTCGCCCAAAATATGAACGAGTTCATGAACTATTGTTCAATGAACGCGTTCAGGCACAACACTGGGAGTAGTCGTGCATCCACGTCCTTGATGAGGAGTCTTGTTATCGCATGCTAGGGATCGAGAACTATGGGGTGGATGTCAGAAGAACAGGAGGTGTCCATACGACGAAAGTGTCCACCGACTCAGATAAGACCCATTGTCGGATCCATCTTCGGTGTAAGCGTACTGCGCTTACTACTGGGCAGTACTGGTTTGCCAGCCCTGAGACACTTAATCTCTTCTGGGAAGCAGTCCGCTTGGCTGGCCTTCAGCAGGAGGGCTTCGGTGTCAAGAAGGTCCGATTGAGGTAAGGATGGGTCAGCCGCCGCCCCATTAAAGAACTGCTGGGTGGCGTTGACCATGTCTGTCCAGCTGTCGAACTGTGTGACGTCTGGTGTTTGAGGTGCCAGACTCGTTTGTGTGAGACCGCAGAAGGTACTTTGCTTGAGCTCAGCAGCATCTTCTGGCTCTGTGGAGGTGGGAAGAAATGGCCAATTTTTAGGTGGACCACGGAGGAACGATGGCCCTGGAATCCACCGATTTGGTGCCGCCAGCTCAGCCAAGGTCTTGCCGCGGGTGAGATCGCCGGCTGGATTGTTGGCCATATCCACATATCACCAGGTGTGCAAGGACGTCAGGTCCTGAATCTCTGAGTTCCAACGAAGACCTTGAACCTGCAGGACTCGGATGTCAGCCAGGTTAAGACGGTGGTGGAGTCAATCCAACGGAAGGTCTGGGTGATGCTAAAGGTGAGCTCTCGATGAATGAGAGAGCTTGGCTCCTGTCAATGCTGCACAGAGCTCTAGTCGTGGCATCGACTGCTGGCGCTTTGGGGCCACCCTAGACCTTGCCATAACGAATGAGACATGGACGGTGTCATCACTTTTCGTTGTGAGGTAACTACCGAACCGTATGCCTGTTTGGAGGCGTCACAGAAGACATGCATTTTATAGTCTGTGGCTTCAGTGGCGATGTCCTGTGGTGCGTAGGTTCACGATAGGGAGATATTTGCCAGCTCGGGGAGTCCCCTCTCCCAACTGGACCAGGCCTCGAGGATGTAAGGAGGAAGGTTTGGGTCGTCCCAGTTCCTCTTCTTCGCCCACAGTTTCTGGACGAGGACCTTGGCCCGCGTTGTGTAGGGAATGATGACTCCCAGAGGATCATATTGTCTGGCCAGCACCATGTATACGTGGCACATGGTGGGAATCTCGCTCTCCATCGGCTTGGGCTTGTAGCCAAGTTGATCAGTCGGACAATGCCACGGTAGGCCCAGAGCCGGCTCCTGAGGGTCGGTGCTCTTCTCAGCTAGTCAAAGCTCTGTGCTCTCTGATCTGGCAGTGGAAGGCAGATGGGAGACAACAGATGGGAAGTTTCTTGCCCACTGTCGGATCTCGAATCCTCCTGAGGCTACATTGCCGACACTGCCGCATCTTGTCCGCGAGGAGCTTGGCAGACTCGGGTGTTGAAAGGCTCTGGAGACAGTTGTCCACGTAGAACGACTGCTCTATGGACTGCAGGATGTCTTCATTTCCCTTCCACCTGGTCTTTGACGTGCTTCTGCAGCGCAAACGTTGCGCAGCACGGGCTGCTTGTTGTACCGAATGGCAAGACCTGCCATTGGTAGATGTTAGGTTGCTCTTCTCTTCGCAGGTTTCTCCAGACGAACCTCAGCAATGGCCGGTCCTCCGGTAGGAGACGAACCTGATGGAACATTGCCGTCCATCAATGAGCTTTTGGATCTCTGCTTTGTAGACTTTAGCCTTAGCTGGGTCTTTTACCAGTCGTCGCTCTGTGCTGCAGAGCATTGGCATAACTGCTTCAGCAGCGGCTTTCAGCAGTGGCGTATTCTTAGCCCGGAGCAGAGGTGTGGCGTACCGGAATGTGTCAATGACCTTCACCCTCTCAGTGCATGCTTCCAGAATGCTCATGGTTCTTGGTCCAGACAGGACCGTACTGCTAGCTTCTCGCTTCGAAACGGGAGTACGTCGAGCTGCCAGAGACATTCGAGATGTTGGTTGTAGTCGTCTGGCGCTGGCTTGAGAGATGTTAAGTAGCCTGAAGCAGCATGAGACCCGAGACCATCTAGACCCTGGAGTACCCAGCTGAGCGCTGTGTGAACGGCTACGGGTCCACCTTTGGGGCCGAACCTGACGGGCTCTTTGGATGTGATCAGGTGTGTGCAATCTGCACCGATTAGCAGTAGCGGATGCGCATTACTGAAGTTCTGCAGCGGGAGGCCCCTCAAGTGGTGATAGCGCTTCTGAAATGCAGTTACAGGGTAAGATTGCTCTGACAGGGCTAGCCGACCCGCTGTGAAGGCACCCTTAACCAGGTGCTGTTCTGAAGGCTGTGCCAGGGAGGCCACATGGAAGTTGACTGACGCACCAGTGAGGCGAGCCACGTCTTGGTGGATCGTCCACAGAGCAAGAGATTCGGCTTCATCTTTGAGTTCCAGGTGACGAACGGCAGCAGGCAGTGTTATTGTGCGTTTGGCCCCATCATCAAGGATCGCGTAGGTGTGCAGCGACTTGCTCCCATGGCTAATGATGATTGGTACCACCTTAAGGTATACCTTTCCTCCTTGCTTGGAGTGTGCGAGTGAGGCGCGATCCTTCGGCGTGATGAGGTAGACGCAGGGACCTGGCTTGGTGATAGTATGGAGAACTCTGAGGTGAACCTCCTGACATTCACTGCACGCTTTCTTCAGGGTGCAGGCTTCTTGCTCGTGGTTGGTGCGACCACACTTACGACAACGCTTTCCGTCTGCTATCCACTTCTCGATCTCTTCCGGTGAGCGCCGGACGATGTCTGGACACTGTACTAGGTAGTGATCAGCACTCTCACAGAAGAGATATATCCTCTTGAACTTCTGCTACTTGGCCTCCGACCGAAACGTCTCTGAAGGCTGATGGCTGTCAGATTTAGGCTTGTCGGAGCCATGATAAACTGAGAGGTTGTGAGGCCTGGGCACAGGAACTTGCTTATCTGTTTTGGGGCCTGTGGCCCTTCAATCCGATGGCGCTGTGCCATTCTTGGGGACAGTCTTTGAGCTTCGGCCTTTTACCGGCCTTTGCCAGTCGGAGAGGTCTCGAAGGTTGTACGGGTTTAGGCTGTTTGTATTGAGGCGGCCTTGAGCCTGTAGATGCTCCACGAAGCCGTCCCTCGATTGCATAGGGAGCTTACTCAGGAGCCGATCGACATGGCCAGTCGACATCACTTCCATCCCGTTGGGCCCATTCCCACTAGCAGGTCGACGCTAAGGGCCAAGCTCTGGAAGGCTTTGGAATCTGCTGCTTTGAGGTCAGGAGAGTTCAGGATCGCAGCAATCTCGCTTTGCGCGAGTTGATGTGGCTGTCCATATTGCCGCAGTAAGGCCAGCATGGTGGCGGTGTAGGGCTGCACATAGTGCCTGCAGGACTGTGCTATCAACCTGGCTTCACCCAGAACCAAGTGCTCCATAAGTACACGGTACTTGTAATGCTCAGAGAGTTCAGTGTGGGGACTGAGTAGGTGGTCCAGCGCCATCTTCAGGTCAGTGAAGACTCTCTCATTGTCATTGACTAAGTTATGTACTGGGACTGGCTGCCTGGGAGGCTGGAGAGCAGATGTCATCTGTGTTGGTGCATACCGGGGCTGAAGGGCATACTGGACCGGCGGAGTTTGTACAGGCTGATATGGTGCTGGACCAGGTGCTGGAGGCACCAGCTGATAGGCTGGCTGAGTTGTTGGAGCAGGCTGGGGCTGGTACACCGGTTGTGGATGATGGCTCAGCTGGTACGGCGGCAGTTGATACACTGGCTGTGCACGGATGACTGGCGGAGGCTGATATGCTGTCTGCGGGGGGACAGCAGGTGTGTATGGTAAAGGCGCCACTGCCCATGTGGGTGGTTGATAGGTAAACTGCTGAGGCGTGCCTACTGGGTGCTGGCCCACTGGCTGGAGAGCAGCTGCAGCGGGTAACTGATGTGCAGGGTACTGCGCTGTTGCAGTCTGGGGATGATATGTAGGCTGTGCAGGCATAACTGGAGCATATTGATATGCTGGATAGGCAGGTGTCATTGGCGTAGGCTGATATTGGGCCTGTACGGCCGTTGGCATGCTGGCATACATGATCTGCACAGGCGATGGCACAAGCTGGTTTGGCTGGTAGGCAGGCTGGTACCCTGGTGCTGTTGACAGTTGTTGGCCCACTGCTTGCATCGCCTGGAAGTTAGAATGTGTCATGACCATACTCGTCGCAGTGGGAACTGGCGGCCTAGGAATTGCTCCGAATAGCGGTGCAGAAGTTATTGTTGACGGTAGGGACTGAGTCAACGTGTAGCTCTACTGCCTTTGGCCTGGCGTACAAACTGTTATCGCTTGAGACTGCAATGCTCCAGTTGTTGTGCAAGGCAATGGTGTTAGCGGCAGCTGTTCTTGAGGCTGGGTAGGTGGTCCCAGCTGGGGGTATACCGGCTGCTGCTGAAAGACACGGCTGTCTGGTTGGGAGTTCAACCAAGGTGAGTGGTTCGACGGGACGCCCAGAGCGTGCGCTGTTGCGTAGGAGAACCTGGTCCGCTTGCATTGAAGCTGTATTCTGTTGAGCGCCGACTGTAGCAGCTCTGTTCGGAGGGGGCTGGCGATTGGAGCCCCACACACATGTGCAGGTGGCTGGGCAGATTACTAGCATACGATGCTATGTCCAATTGACTCACCTTATCGACTGCTCCTGGCGAGGGACAGGGAGGGGGCCCGAGCGCTGTGTATAGCTGGTCACCTGTAACGGCAGACTCGGCCTGCAGGCTGAGTGTCCGCAGCTGCTGTGCGCTGGCACTCTCGCTGTCGTCTTTGAAGGGGGCAGTATAAAGCATGAAGGACTGTGGTAAGCTGACCTGATAGCCCTGCATGTGTGCTAGAAGCTGTTGCGGTCTTCCTTGTCCTTGTGTTCCGCTTTTGGCTGCTGCTGTTCTCTGTGCATCCATGGCTCCATCGTGGGTGAAGTAGATCCGGCTCGAAGGACCAATATTGAAGAATGTACGTGTGTGCGCTGGGACCACTTTATCCAGGGCAGCAACTCCGGTCAGAGAGTAGACGCATACACAGGGAACAGTTTTTGTTGTTTATATATCTTAAATAGGCGAATGACATGGCTTCAATAAATAATCAGATTAATGAAGGAATGAATGAATAAATGTACGAATGGTTTTCTGTAAGACAGAATAAGAAAATGGACAAATGATTATTACAAGATTTACATACTAAAACACCGGGCTTCAGTACTAGCAATATCCCATAAATGCTATACAAACATAACTGGCATAAATAGCTTCAACATACACACGTTAACGCAATATAACAGCCGACAACGGCGCGGTAGAGTGACGTACACATATGCAATGTCTACACGAGGTACAGGCTTATACACTAGCTGCCCGATTAATGAGTGTATCAACTAACACAATAGCAGAAACCAGCTCAAAACACACAAATCACGGCCACTATATGGAACAGAATGGCGGACTGCATATAACATTTATCCTGCATAAATATACATAAATATGCGTCATTCAGTATTAACTCACTCTTCACGAATGCATTCTCTGTCTTTGCGGGTTATGCAATCGAGGCGCAACAAACTCTGACATAGTCCCGTGCACCTCGTAAAACTCTAAGACCCTACGGCGCTACCTGGGCTGTCCCAAGTGCCTGAATAGAAATAACAATATACATTATATATCTATATGCGATACGATATAACCCTAACAGGGAATTTACAACAGTGTGTGTGTGTGTGTGTGTTTGTGTGTGTGTGTGTGTGTGTGGGGGGGGGGGGGTGTGTGTGTGTGTGAGGCGTAGGTGTTTGAGAAGCAAGCAAAGCATGTGTGTATGTGTGAGGCAAGCTTGTATGTTTGTGTGTGTGTGTGGGGGTGTGTTTGTAAGCGTGTGTGTGTGGGGGGGTGGGGTGATGCAAGCTTGCATGTGTATGTGTCTGTGTATGAGTGTTTGTGTGTGGGGGGGGTTCAGCAAGCTAGTGTGTGTGTGTGTGTGTGTGTGTGTGTGTGTGTGTGTGTGTGGGGGTGCTTATACAGCATGTGAGTGAATGCTCTGTGGCAGTCTGGCCCGGCCTGACTCCCTGTTCCACGTGGACAGACATCTGCAGCCCGGGACCCTAATGCGATTACTGATGTGCTGCTGCACGGGGACGGGACAGGCTGACGGATGGAGGGACGCAGGGGACACAGCAGACGAGGGATGGGAGGATGAGAGATGAAGGGATGTGGGGTGAGGATTGAGGGGTGAGGGATTGGGGGGTGAGGATTGAGGGATGAGGGATGGGTGGTGAGGGATGAGGGGATGATGGATGGATAGACACCACGCAGGGGTAAAGATGTCTCCTCTAGCGGGGTGCACAGGAGGACAGAGGAGGTGAATTATCACACCTTCCAACTGTAAAAAGAAAAGACCACTCAAACACAAACCCTCCCACACAAACACACACACACACACACACACACACGCACACATACACAGTCACACACATACACAGTCTCTGCCGAGCTGTCATATTCACACATCTCTTTCACTCTCAGAGAGAAATCCTCATTCCCACATTGCTTGCACTGACCTGCTTTCCCATTTTGCCCTCTTAACAACCCCTACACCCTCCCTTCCACACACCCACACATCCACACAAACACACAGGCTGGATCTCCTCCACACGGCTCCAACTGTGTGAGCAAACTACCAATCCCACCCAATTCGTTGTGAGCAGCATTGGCTGCTTTACAAAGGACAGCAGTCAAATGACACGACAGAACCCCCGACCAAACTGCACCTGGGGTTTAAATCTACAGAACGGCAAAAAACACCAAACGCTATTGTTTCTCTATTATGTCTGTTGTTCCCCAACGGCCTTTTCTCTCTTGATAGCCCAATTTGTTCTGCTGTAATAATGTTTTTTTGTCTTTCCTTTCCTCTCTCTCTTTGCGCGTGCTACAGCTCCGTGGCTGCTTATTGTATGTGGGCTGTTCGGGGAAAGTGGGGGTTTCGACGCAAAGGAAATCACTATCTCTGGACTGTACCTCTCCTTACACGGCCAGAACCCCCACCCAACCCCCCCACCCACAAACCACTGCTCTCCTGTTCATGTTGAGCCACTGGCACCCACTCACTCCCATTGACAGATTAGCTCCCTAATGGAATTTAATTATTTAGCCCTTCCTCGTGGCCATTTAGCCAGGAAAAGACAGATGACAGGGAGTTAGGGGGCGCAGGGGTGGGTTGGGGGGGGGGGGGGGGGGGGGGGGGGGGGGGGGTAATTTCCTCAGAAGGAAAGAAACCTGGATCACCTCCGTTTTGATTTGGTGAAATGTAATTCAGAGGAAAGTGGAGCACGGAGGACAGGGAGAGAGGGGGAGGCAGGGACCATGCATTAATACTAACATTCTCACACACACACGCACACACACACACACACACACACTTACCCAAACACACACACACATATACAGACACAAACACACACATACACACACAAACCCACACAAACACACACACACACACACACACACACACACACACACACACACACACACACACACACACACACACTGGGAGCCGAAAAGAGTGAATGCCAAACAGATGAAATCTATCGCCTGCAAATGTGAACGAGGATTCATTGTGTTGAGCTGTCCTTTCTGACTCACCAAACACGTACACACGTACACACACACACACACACACACACACACACACACACAAAATAAACACACCGACAAAACACACAGACACACAGCAGCATCTTTACACGCTGACATGTGCTGCAAGGAAGCACAGTGACATTAGATTCGGTGACACACCTAGTGAAAGGCGAGCAGGCCTGTGTGAGGAGCATGGCTGTCTGACGAGCTCTTTGTGCTGTCTCCCCTCCATTGTGCTCCACTCGCTCACATTCCCATCTCCCTGTCCCCGCGTCTCTGCTCCTTTTAGTCCTAAACCTCTTTTCTTGTCACCTTCACTCTCTATCTCTCTCTCTCTCTCTCTCTCTCTCTCTCTCTCTCTCTCTCTCTCTCTCTCTCTCTCTCTCTCTCTCTCTCTCGCTCTCTCTTCTCCTTGCTTTCTGCTTCTTGCTCGCTCTCGCTCCCTCTCGCTACCTCCCTCTCTCTCTCTCTCACTGGGATCCTAATTAAGCTTGGCTGGTCTTTGATGTTGTCGCCTTGGCAACAGTCACCATGACTAGGCTAGGTCTGCACACACTCTCTTGCGAACTCAGGCATACACAAACACACGCAACATCACAAACACAGATTTACACAGCTAGAACCTCAGAGACACACACGTGGTGCACAGACACGCACATATCACACACATGCACTTACACACACATATCAACCATATGCACATACACACACATATCACACACATGCACATAGAGTCATTGGAATCATTAGAGGAAAGCATCAGGCATCTGACCCATGGTTCAAACAATGTCCGGAGATGTTTTTGTGTGTCTGTGAAAGGTGTTTGTGTGGAGGGAAATAGGGCAGTTGGCTGTGTATTTGTGTGCTTGTGTGGTCTGTGTGTGTGTAAAGTAAGGTGGTGAGGTGTGTGTGAACATCCTCTAGGGACGGGTTATGTGATAAAGAGAATTTCCTTGCACCAACTGTTAACTGTTAACAGATTATTCCAACGTCAACATTGGAATATTCCACAGAACAATCTTTATTAACATCAAGCGGGTCGCTCTCCACACATCGCACCACACATCTGCTCTTTTTCTCCATGCCTTTTTTGTTTTTCTCTCTCTCTCTCTCTCTTGTTCCCTCTCTCCCTCTGTCTTTCTCTCTAAAACTCTCTCAAACTCCCTCACACTCTCTCCCGCTCTCTCTCTGTAATAATGAAAGCCGCTCTTAGCGGGTTGGTTGTAATAAGACTGATGGTATCAAAAGTAACCATGACAATTAAGAACATAAACAACATCAACAGGGGGTTAGTGGGATCATGTGTGAGTCTGGTTCAAGGGAGGTTGGGGGGGGGGATGCAATTAAAGCTGTATCGTTAGGACTGGGAGAAACTCCCCCGTAATGATCTGGCGGAGCGGCGATGTTGTGATTGGGATAATTATGAAGCTATTGTAGGGAGTGTCCATAAAGGACGACTGGGGGCCCGAACACTGGGGACCATATAGATTACTGATCAGAAAACACTCCATGTTCCCACTCATCCCCACTCCCACTCACTCCCACACACACTGTTTCACTGTGTAAACACCATAATGAACCAAACTTTTTACAACAGATGAAAGCAATTTGTCCCTCTCCGTCTCTCACTCTCTCTCTTTTCACTACTTTGTCACTCTTTGACTCTTCCTCCATCTCTTCCTTTCTTCTGCTGCTTCGTCACTTCTTCTAACGTCTCCCTCTCCTTCTCTCTCTCTCTCTCTCTCTCTTACCGTCTTCAGCTGTTTGTCATCGACAACGGTGCCGACGACTGGCGCATCGCCATGACAATGGAGCGTGTGCTGCTGATCTCGCTGGAGCTGCTGGTGTCGGCCGTGCACCCGGTGCCAGGCGACTTCAAGTTCCTGTGGCGGGCGCGGCTGGCCTTCTCCTACACACCGTCGCACGCCGAGGCTGACCTGGACATGGTGCTCAGCGTGCCCATGTTCCTGCGCCTCTACCTCATCGCCCGCGTCATGCTGCTGCACAGCAAGCTGTTCACCGACGCCTCGTCCCGCAGCATCGGGGCCCTCAACAAGGTGGCTGCCTGGGCCGCCGGGGGGGGTGTGTGTGTGTGTGTGTGTCTGTATGTGTGTGTGTGCGTGTGTGTGTCTGTTCTACTTTGTGACTGCTTTTTGCTGTGTGTCACTTGTTGAGTATTTGTTGAACTGGAGTGGGGAGAGACACAGAGATAGAGAGAGGCGGTGGGGCAGTGATGAGATATAAGGTCACGAGTCCTTTCCATCAAAATAAACCTAATTTCATATCCCAACCATATCCCCTCATCCTTCCTATCCTCTGCGCCTCTCTCTCCTCTGCGCCACCTCCTGTTCTATCCCCCCCCCCCCCCCCCCCCCCCCGTATCGTATCAACCATTCATGTGCTACAATTATATTTGTTAAGCGCAAAATATGTCGTACATGACGGGGGACATATGTGGGGCAAAGCCCCCTGGACCCCCAGCCCTGGGGCCCGCCTCGGCTCAAGGCAGTCCTGGGGACCAGGACATATCTGAGTATATCAAAGTATATATCAAAGTAGTCATAGGCTGGAGCTCATGAGAGAAGATGATTTGAACAGACTGCCCTAAATATGAATACAATAGTGGAGTCTAAAGCAGAAGGGTCAGCGTGTGAGAGAGGAGAGTGTATACATACTAAGCATGCTATTTAGTGGGTTGATGTGTTGTGTGTGCTGGTGTGTGTGTCTGTGTGTGTTTGTGTGCGCATGTGTGTCTGTGAGTGAGATCTCCTCAGTGTGGCCCTCTGGACTGTGACAAAGTGAGAGAGAAGGTGACTCTGCCTTGGAAGTGCAACAATAACATGACGTCCCGTCGGTCAGAGTTTCTCCAGACCGCTCTCTCCTGCCGCCCTCAGAGTGGAGTCAGACACTAATGTTCTGCCTGCTCCATCCACAAATGGAACGCAGATCGGAAGTTTACATGTGGATTACAGAGTCTGGTTAGGGGCTGGCGCGGGCTCGACCTGCACATGAAACAATTAAGACATTCAGACTTAAAGACTCTCTTAGGGCCGCAATATCAAGCACCATTTGGAATTAGCTGATTAAGATGTTGTCCTTAAAAATGTATGAAAGGAGATCTGGAATGTAGCATTGTGTCTGTTTATGTGTTTATACATGTGTGTGTGTGTGTGTGTGTGTAGGTGTGTGTATGTGTATGTGAACACTGGCCCCAGTAGTAATCACTTTCCACCTGTGTTGTCGCTGAAGGTGCACTTTAACACGCGGTTCGTGATGAAGACTCTGATGACCATCTGTCCCGGCACGGTGCTGCTGGTCTTCAGCATCTCTCTGTGGATCATCGCTGCCTGGACCGTGCGCGTGTGTGAGAGGTCAGGATACTGGTGCTACTGGGGCTGTGGGGTCAGGGGGATTCAGTACAGATGCCGGGAGGGGATGGGTGTAATACTCGTGAAGGGGATGGTTTGATACAATTGATTGAGTTGGAGAATGACAGA
>NC_136934.1:29559902-29562402 GCF_949987615.1 Pollachius pollachius | reverse complement strand
TAAACCACGGTGTTCCCTTCCCCTTTGAGAGGATTAAGCAGGCTTTGTCCAATAAGTGCTAATCAATTTGGCCGGGATCTGACGAGCTGGGGCTCCATCTCCATAGTCTGAGGCGTGCCTCGTGACCGAGCCTTTCTGGGCTCAGTGTCTCGCTGTCTGCTAGGGGGGCTTTGGGATGGAGAGGTCATGTTGCTGGCTCTATGGAGTGTTAATACAGGGCATTGTTAGGAGCCATGCTGGTGGATCAGTGCTTGTAGGGCTCTGTGAACATTTCGATTGCATCCTGGCCATTGGCCGAGGAGGACTGCCAGAAATATCTTTTAATATTTAGACAAGGAGTAGCACACCATGCCAGAGTAACCTCCTTAAGCAGCTCTTTCTAGTGAGCTACTTTCCACTGTCTCACTCAGTCCAGTGTTTATTCACCACAGCCGTTTCATTTAGTTGTTAGAGGGGTCGTAATCAATACCTATGTGTGACAGAAAGTGTTTTATTTTAACTAACTATGTCATTATAATAATTGTTATATGTATATTGTTAATACATTTCACAAATTGTGCCTAGAGATTTGGCATGGGATGTGATGGGCTTAGAATAATATTTTAAGAAAGAACAAAATTCATTCGTTTTTTACGGAAAAGTTGTTTGCCTTCCTTTGAGAGGATTAACAAATGTAAATTATAAACTGTTCAACTTTTTTTTCTTAGCCAGTAGGATATAAGTTTCTGTAGGCATGTGGTTGACAGTGGGTTTGAAGAATTCTCTCTCAGGTTCTTCTGAGCCAGTTTCCTGAACTACTGTGTGGATTAGCTGGGCTCATATTAAACTATATAAACCCAAGCTCTTTTTAACCTTATTGTACAGAGATGCAAACAGGAAGTGAAAATGAAAGTCAAAATATGCAAAATGAATTTGGCAGACAATGTAAAAACGTTCTTGTGATAACAATCCCATGTACCCAGTTCAGAGATGGGAGTGTGACTCTCTCCATTACGCATGGATCTGCTGAAGAGGGGAGGGATACAAAACCACCAGAATGTCAATTAATATATGTCAGTGTTAATATGACTCAGAATCTGCATAATGACTGATTATCAATCCAAAGTGCCTATTGAACCTTCTCCTGTTTGTTTTTGCTATTCTCCTTCGGTCGGATGCCAAGCAAAACCAAAGGTTGTGTACTTGCAACACGTTTATATGTGCGACATGTTTCTATGTGCTGTGGTGTGTGAGTGAGAGAGAGGGAGACAGAGACAGAGATGTAACTTCCATCAGAGCGGTGAGTGTGATTCGGGGTCGGAGAAGCTGAGGAAAAGTCTCTCTTAGGTTTCCGTGGTTGTTGCCGCGGTAATGTGGCAGGTTGTTCGATTTTTGCCCCTGGGCTATGGGGTGGATGAAAGAGGAGTGCAGCGGTGCTCATCACTGATTACCAAACAGCGGACACTGCTTGAATCTCTGAAAAAAATGACCACTTTTGCCGAAGGTATTGCCAAAGAGAAGGAAATGGATATCTTGGAGATTTACAATTGAACAAGGTAGTATGAGCACTAACGCTATATGCCCTGTAATACGAGTTACTCCGAATGGAGTGCTCTATCCCCTCATGTTTAGTATTCACTTGCCATAAGGTGTGTTGTGTAGGGAGCAGGCTCGAGCAGATTGCTGACCTCCGACCTCAGTCACCACTAGATACCAGCCATATGGCATCATGATGGCCAGCAAACTACAGACCATCTGGCACCCAAATAATAAAATAATCACTCTTTTGAATTACATATGAAATGGACTGTTGTGAGTCTAAAATGGTCAAGGCCAACAGCGTGAGATCCTCTTCATAAAACATCCATGTTGGGAGGCTGCTATCACTTCACTGGGCTGTTAGTAGTGGATGTTGTAGACTCTAGTGGAAAGTTTACAGAGTGAGCTCGCTTGACAGACACAAGACACTATCCTCGTTCACACCATACAAGGCCTGTGCTAATCAAAGCATTGACAAATAGGATTTGACGTACCACTCTGCTAATGTGTCGGTCGATATTATATTATTACGGAAACTCCAAGAAACTGGACAGTGAGAGTTGCTGGAAGAGAAATACGGTTTTAACCTGATTCTGGCTTAAAGTTAACCCCATGCTGTCCAGCTTGTACCCGATGAACTATTTTCTATCTTTGATCGTTCTATTTCCATTTGAATATAGGAATTAAGCCTTTGTAAAGCCTCCATTTACATATATACAGTTTGAAATTGGTTGGACTTTTTAAAGGTGACAAGTTCATAGATAATATTTATGTCAGGGTCAAAGCCTGCGAGTGCTGCTCATTATTGGGGTGTGGGTGTGTGTAGATTGGGTTGTGTGTGAACGGCCCTTGACTGCGTTGGATGGGTGCTGATTAGCCCAGCTCACAGGGTCTTTTGTGCCCCTCTACCGGGGGTATAATTGTTCTTTACTCTGCGCTCAGCCTCTCTTTGAAGTCTCTCATTCATTTATGGCCTTACAGA
>NC_136934.1:29547402-29557402 GCF_949987615.1 Pollachius pollachius | reverse complement strand
GCCAACACACTGGTGGACCTCTCAAAGGTAAAACATGCAGATGCACGCCTCCCACACACAACCTCCACCACCACAACAACATCAGCTAAGTCCACTCCTTCTCAGCTCTGCTCAGCGATGCCAACTCATGGACGAGCATGGCGTGTTATCAAAGTACAATTTACTAAGTGGAGATTCACTGGGACAACCCCCCATCTGGCTGATGAGGCGCCGCCGTTGCTACGCTGACCTGCCTGTTTCTGTGGCTTCAGGTCGCCTAGCAACCAGAACAAGTGTTGGAACAGGAATGACTGAGTGGAGGGAGGGAGGGAGGGACGGAGGGGGATAGACACGGTGGGTTGGGGGGTTTGCTCATGTTTTTCTGCTCCTGTGTGGGTGTTTAAGAGAAAATGTGAGCATAATTGTGTATTTAGTGTGTGTGGGGGTGTGGGTGTGTGTGTGTGTGTGTGTGTGTGTGTACGGAGGGATAGAGAGAACAGAGCAGAATAATTGTTATTTTTATAAACCATCGTTGTATACCTTCCTCTTTCTAGATGTTCCCTTTTGCACTGCCTTTCTGAATCATTCCTGAGTGTCTCTGTCTCCACTTCACACTTACGCACGCACAAGTTTGCCATGGTTACCGATCTGCGAGGCAGCCTCTCCTAATCGTTCTGTCCTTCGATCCGGCCGCCGTCAATATGGATCAGCATGACGCACACCCACATAGAGAGCCACCGTAAAGGGATCCCCGCTTGATTCCCTTCCCACTCTACGGTGGACAACATTCCCTATATGTCTCTCGATGCATACACACATACATCATCCATCTATCAATCATCTGTCTATCCATTTATCCTTATGCAAATCCTATTTCAACCCACCCTTCTTTAAATCCATCTTCGTTCCATTCAAACGATGCACCCATCCATCAAAGGTAGATGTGTTACGATGGACGATGGAATGAAACCCTCGCTGGATTTCAGTTGGACATCAGTAACAGTATTCTCTCTCTCCATTTTCTTTTATGGGTTTATAATTTAGGTCCAAGCCAAGTATGTTCATTCAAAGCCCTTCATCAAAACTAAAGTCTCCAAAGGTTTCACAGCCGAACCGTAGACCCGTAGATCAGCCCTTAGCCCTCAGCAGAAGGGAAACATTTGAAGGATCCCTCCTTCTAGGGATATCTTGGAGGAAAATGGGTGCTGGTTGGACGGGACATGAAATAATAGTCAAATAACATGTATAACAAGCAAAATGTATCACTTTGACTAAAAGCGCCTCAATAGAAGCATGCTGACCTCCCCCCCAGATGCAGAGCGTGATGTACGAGCTGATGTCGGAGCTCAATGACCGCAGTGAGGACCTGGAGCGCCAGATGCTGTCCCTGGAGCATCGGGTGGAGCAGCTCACCGCCGGGTTCACTGCCTTGCCCGCCCACCTGTCGGCCACCCTCAGCGCCCAGCACGCCGCCCTGGTGCACCTGCTCCGGGAGAGGGACGCCCGCGACTGGAGAGGGGGCGGCGGGGGTGGAGGTGGGGGTGGAGGTCCTGCAGCCGGGGCCGTGGTTCCCTTCACGGGCCCGGCGGCGGTGCCCGTGACGGTGGTGTCCCAGGCTCAGATGGCGGTTCCGGCGGCGGCAGCAGCGGGACTCACTGTGGCCCAGGTCCCGGTCCTGGCGCTGGAGTCCCCCCGGAAGGTCGGACAGTCCCCAAGCTCAGAGGGCAGCCTAGGGGAGAGCAGCCCGGCCACCCTGGCCTGCTCACCCAGCTGCTGAAGACAGGGGCCGGGAGGCACTGCATCACGGGCCGAGATCAAAGGTGAAGAAGAAAACAGAGAGTGAACTCATGGACGGGGAGAGAGGGGTCACACTAGTGCTAGTCCTCTCCCACAGAGGAGCCTAGGAGAGAGAGAAGGGGAGAGAGAGAGAGAGAGAGAGAGAGAGAGAGAGAGGCGAGAGAGAGAGAGAGAGAGAGAGAGAGGCGGGCAGGGGGGGGGACTGGGGAGGGGGAGAGGTGGCACTGGAGGATGGACGAGGAGAAGATGGTCCAATCTAGTTGGGAGTGCTTTATGACACACACACACACATGCACATACTAATGTGTGGCTACCGGAAGAACATAGAGGTGCTTTAAGAAAAACTAAAAAAGCAAAAGAGAAAGGGGAAAGTAATTAAGAGAGAGCGTCGGACAGGACTAATGGCATAGGTGACGGAGAGGCCGAGGATGATGAAGGATACAACGAGGAGGAGATCATTAAGAATAATTAAACAGACTCAGAACTCCTTTATGGAACCACTAACTACTACAGAAAACCTCTGGATCAATTTCTCTCTTTCTCTCTCTCTCTCTCTCTCTCTCTCTCTCTCTCTCTCTCTCTCTCTCTCTCTCTCTCTCTCTCTCTCTCTCTCCTTCCTTCCATCAGGAATTAATGACCATGACTTTTTATCTTTCTGATATATTTTATATCTGAATGCTAATTGTGTGTTGACAAGCATCCCTTTAACAAAAGGTCTGATAAATACGACCACCATACAAACTAATGGCATGCATCATGCACGCACACACGCACACACGCTTAGAGACACACACTTGCACACATACACATACACACGCGCAGACACACAAATGCTCACGTGCACATACACACGCACACACACACCCACACGTGCACACACTCACACACAAGAAAAACATGCACAAAGGAAACACACACAAGCACACACGCACACACATTCACAAACTGAGACACATATGAGCTCATTTGGGCAAATTTAAATTGCGTGTGACACCAGTGAGCGTGTGAGAGTTCTCACACAAGTTTAAATGTTCGTCACTTGTAACATGTACCATACCTTGTTCAATGCTAAGATATTAATTCACTGAGGGAAACGCGTAAAGCCTACACACTGCCAAACCAACCGCACACGCATGTCAAAGTAAAGCACTGCCACACATACCGAGACACACGCCACAGTGTGATTCATCTGAACCACAGGGTATCTGCTAGTCAGCTAAATTCTGGGACTAGTTACAAACATTATAGTTTTGACATTTGAAAACCGCTCAATCTGGCATTATCAATTTACTCAACCACATCAATTATAGCTGAGGTCCACATGAAACTGGTTTAACTGATCCTTCTTTTTTTTTCATCATATTATTATTTGGGATGGGTATATACAACAATGAACACACTGAACACAGAATGTCCATATATCCCTTCCCTGCCCCAACATAAACATATACATCCATGCACATATACAAAACACAGTCTGATCACAGACTGATCCTTCTTATGATAGGAATATTAATGTGTAGACAGAGTGATTTGACCATAAGACCAGACATCATCATACAATTCAAACACACCATTTGTAAACTTGTTGTTCTCATGGATGTCTAATCCTTGGTAACGAGGGAACAAAAAGTTAAACGTCAATGTGGTATGGCTTATGAGAATTAGGTATGGTGGACCTCACCTCCGGTCCTTCTAATGTGAACTCTTACTACACGTCACTTTATGAACAAAGCTTGACATTGGATGGGACAGGCTATCATACGAGGACACCGTAAACCTTCCTCTGATTGGCCTGAATGGACGCTAAACCATTTCCACATCTCATTGACTAATGACTTACCTCAAGGTTGGCCAAGGAAATGTTTAACGGCAAACTGGTTCAGTGTTTGATTTCCACCACTGAACCCGTACTGTACTGCTGAAGACCAATCTCAAGCAGTATTAGTAGTAGTAGTAGTAGTAGTAGTAGTAATAGTTATAGTAGAGTAGTACAATACTATATGCCATAGTTGTAGGGGACATCTCTTTAAAACACTCAACCAAACACCCCGTTATGTTCATTGTTACACGATGTCATTTGTATGTTTGTGCGTGCAACAGTTGTCCCTTCGGTAAGGGTCAAAGACTGCCACATGTGTTCAAGTTATGATTTGTTTTTCTAAAAGCACTCACTGTTATCATGAATGTATATTGTATGAACATGCATACACTGAAACATTCTTTGATTGCGCAAAACTGCCCCGCACTTTCACACACACACTTTCACACACTTTCACACACACACATACACACACACACACACACACACACACACACACACACACACACACACACACACACACACACACACACACACCCAGCCACACACACAAACACCCCCCCCCCCCCCACACACACACACACACACACACACACACACACACACACTTGAGCACCCCAAACTCTGTCATTCACTGACACAAACAAGACGCACATATGCACAAGCTCACACACAGAAATATAAGTACACCTTGGCAACCAAAGTGCTCTCTCTTAAACGGACTTCAATAGGAGGCAGGTGGCGGAAGGCGTTGTACAATTCTTGACAATATTTCCAAGGGAATAACTGTGAAAATCTGTGCATGGGCTGAGGGACCGAGAGTAGACCGCGGCAGGGCGCCAGGCACCTGAAAACAGAACCCACACCAACCTTATAAAGGATAAACGGCCATGAAGGAACAGCTGCTGGGGACACGTACGTAAAGAAATTAAAATGCAGATATTTAAGATGAATTATAATGGTTTGGTTGTTTGGGTTTTTGTGTGAAGAAAACGATACTGTTCCCCGTGTTCAGACCCTTTCTTATATTAGTTTAATAGTGACATGCTGTGGCCGGAATACTGAATTACACAACAATGGAATATTGTACGATATGCTTTTACCGAAATTCTAGCTTTGTATTGCTCTAGTCTTTTCTACCATTATGATTAAACGCAGTAATAGCTGATAACTACTCTTATTTAACTAGTATTCTTCTCATTCGTGATAACAATTATATGATATAATGTATTAACAATACTTCAAATAATTATGAACAAGGAAAGTGCCGTTTGAGGTTGAAATTATTTTGTAATTTTATTTTAACAGAGAGAATTAATAAAGTATATATCTATAACATGACCGAGTACACGTGTATTCTTCTTATTATTTGGGGGCCTTGCCCATCAATCAGTGTCGACCTTGGCCTCTCTCTAGTCCTCCCATCATCAGGGTTTCTTCTGCCACTAATTACCATGTGTGTATAATAGTGAGTAATGTGTTGGTGGAACTGCCGGCCTCACATCCATAACAAGTGTTGCAGAATGAGAACAGCACCACGGACACAACGTGACAGCGGCTTTGATGATCAATGACCATTTCCTAATTGGGTTCACAGATTATGAATTAGCACTTTGTGCTATTTACTGCTACCAGGTTGCCATGATAAAGTGGACTAATATGAGTTTCAGCTCATTCACTTTTTGCGTGGGGTCTCTGGTTTTTGATTATTATTTTGCATATTTTCATTCATAAATTATAAAATACGTTTTTTTTCACGGTGGTTAAGTAACATGGTGGACTTAGATGTGATAATAATAAAGTAAAACTTTTTTTTTTCTTATTGAGCTATTTCGAAGCCCTTTTAGAATAGCACAATAAAAGGCTGCAGTCCGCATCTCTACAACACTACAAAGAAGATGGCGATTTTTTTGCTGTCTATTTCCCATTCCTATAAAGCGGTTAGTTTGGTCCTCCTCCATGTGTGTAAGCACCGCTAGGGCGGAGGTGGAGACCTGAGGCCAGCAGAGCTTCACAGAGGGGCCGTGGCTCATCAGACCTGCGTGCTGCTGCTGCGGCCTCACCCTGCCCACCCGCACACCGGAGCACGCCACAGGGCCGCTGTTACGCAAGGACCCTGTGAGATGAGGACAGGCTCTACCTCATGAAGAGGTAGAGCAATGAATATGCAGCGTGTGCGTGCGTGCATGCATGCGTGCGTGTGTGCATGTGTGTGTGCGTGTGTGTGTGTGTGATGAGGCCATTGTCCAATCGGATAATGAAATAACCTGCAAATGCTTTTTACTTTGTAGAGGGTATCAATATATGTATTATATATATCAATATGTACTATATCATTATATATATTTAGTATTTTAATATTTTCTTGGCTGGTATTTTGCAACTGACCCCCCTTGAGAATCTACTCCAGGGTTCCCCTTGCGTCCCATTCACTCAAACACACAAACAAACACAAAAACAGACAATCTAGTCCTAACACAAATTATGCTTCTAAAGACGTTTATGTGGATCGTTTCACACACACTCTAGGGGAAACCCTTCTTAAAGCTTTTGGAAGCTCCTTACACCTGTTATCAGCGGAGGACACTGTGTGTTAATCTTGTGTGGGAGTTAATCTCCACCAGTATTAAAAACCCAGTGTACCCACTTCCCTCACACCTTCCAGTCCTGCTTTAGAGGAAGGAATAGATTTATTCTCCTTAATGAATTCAGTCTGCAAGGTGTGAGAGTGAGCTTGCCTGAGGAGATGCCTCACGTCTGTCATGTGCTACATGTAGCTCATGTTATTACTGTCACTGATTACTGCCACATGAGCTGCCATCAGTTATGGAAGCTCACACACACACATACCTCACTTCACACATTCAATATCCTTTGGAGTAAGCTCTCTTACTTTCTTTAAAAATTACATTTCTTGGCTGATACCAATATTCTAAGGCTATGGTTGGTCAACAACGATTGTGTTTTTATGGAAATACAGCAGCATGGGAGGCTAATTAAATACCAAATTCAACTGTTATTCGGACATTAACATCATCCGTGTTCACCATTCATGTCTTTATCTCTGTTCCCAGGAAACACAAGGTTAACAGTTTGATAGAGCGGGGGCGAACTGCACCTGTCTTTAACTCAAGACACACTCGGTCAGGCATTCCTTTCATACCTACCTTCAATCCTTGTTTGTGACTGGTACACTATTGAAGAAAAACTGTTGTGGCTTTGTGTATCAGACATCAAGAGGATTTTTGACAGTCATATTGTTACAGGACTTGTTTGTGTGAAGGTGAACAAAGAGTGCTGACTTTTGAAAACGGCACTCTAAAGGGAACAAACATGAATCACTTTCTGTAATCAAACTCACAAACCAGCTCAAACCTGGGCCATTGCTAAGAACACAAGCAAAAGACCAGCCAACAAAATAATTCCCCTGCCACATCAGAAGTTAATGCCCCCTTGACACTATCCCTTCCTCCCTCCTCCAGGCTGTGTCAAACGACATCCTGCCATTTCTCACTGCACTTATTAACTCCTCCCTCACTTCTGGCATTGTTCCAACGTCTTTCAAGACTGCCAGAATAAAGCCTCTCCTCAAAAAACCAACCCTTGATACCACTGACATCCAGAATTACAGACCGGTATCTCTTCTTTCATTCCTCTCTAAAACATTGGAGCGTGCCATCGCTAACCAACTGTCCTCCTATCTCTCATCTAACAACCTGCTTGACCCTCACCAGTCAGGCTTCAAAAAAGCACACTCCACTGAGACGGCTCTCCTCGCGGTGACTGAGTCCCTCCGTGCGGCCAGAGCCTCGTCCCTCTCATCGGTTCTCATTCTCCTTGACCTGTCTGCAGCATTTGACACTGTGAACCACCAGATCCTCCACGCCACTCTCGCCGAACTTGGCATAGCTGAATCTGCCCTTTCCTGGTTCACATCCTACCTGATGAATCGCACTTATCGGGTAACATGGAATGGCTCCTTGTCCAAACCTTGCACGCTTGATACAGGTGTCCCTCAAGGCTCTGTACTGGGGCCTCTTCTGTTCTCCCTCTACACCAGATCTCTGGGCTCTGTAATTACATCCCACGGCTTTTCCTATCACTGCTATGCTAACGACACTAAGCTATTTCTCTCTTTTCCCTCATCTGGCAAAGCCCTGATTGCAACACGCATATCTGAATGTCTGGCAGAAGTCAGCACCTGGACAACTGCCCATCACCTGAGGCTTAACCTCAACAAGACTGAGCTCCTCCTAATACCAGGGAAGGATTGCCCACACATGGACTTACTGGTCACTGTTGAGAACATCACTGTATCTCCTTCTCCAACTGCCAAAAACCTTGGTGTAGTGTTGGACAATCAGTTATGCTGCACCGCAAACATCACTGCGGTGGCCCGATCCTGCAGATTTGCACTTTACAACATCCGCAGGATCCGGCCCTTCCTCACAAGGGAAGCAGCTCAGCTTCTAGTCCAATCACTGGTCATCTCCCGCCTCGATTACTGCAACCCACTCCTGGCTGAACTCCCTGCCTCTGCGATTAAACCCTTGCAGCGCATCCAGAATGCGGCAGCGCGCCTCGTGTTCAACCTACCGAAGTTCTTACATGTAACCCCCCTCTTCCGAGACCTCCACTGGCTCCCTGTAATAGCTCGCATCAGATTCAAGATGATGATACTGGCATACAAGGCAGTCGATGGAACTGCCCCTGCCTACCTCCAAGCATTAGTAAAGCCACACACCCCAGCTCGATCCCTCCGCTCAACTACCTCAGCTGGACGTCTGGTACCGCCATCGCTAAGAGCAAGCAAAGGTCAATCAGCGAAGTCACAACTTTTCTCTGTTTTGGGACCTCAGTGGTGGAACGAGCTTCCTACCGATGTCAGGATCGCAGAGTCGCTCACCAGCTTCCGCAAAAGACTCAAAACTCACCTGTTCAGAGTTCACCTTGACTCTGCATAGAAACCAATGCACAGCCACCATTGAATGTTGTACGTCCTGGCACTTGTACACTGCACTTATTCAAGGTACTTAATTGTGTAGCATCTACAGTAGCTGCTATCATTGCTTTACACAGGGAATGGGTTAGCCTAGCGATTGTAATACTTGCACTTGGTTCTATGAACATCTTTACTGTACCGACAGCGATATATTGTTTCACTTCTTATGACAAATGTACTTATTGTAACAAATGCACTTATTGTAAGTCGCTTTGGATAAAAACGTCTGCTAAATGCCCTAAATGTAAATGTAAAATGTAAGTTACAGTGAAAACAGTGTGCAGACCGATGAGTGGAACAAGGTTAAAACCAACTCAGTTTCCCCATCGTCTACAATAGGAGGGCTGAAGACAGAGAAAGAACGAGGTCTACTGTCAGTTAGGAGACGTTCTTATCCAGAGCGACTGGCAAGAAATATGTCATCAAAGAACAGTTAGGGGTGAGGCATCTCGCTCAAGGACGCCTACAGGAAGACTGTGGTCATTGGGGTTTGAAGCCAGAACCTTTCAGCTGCCAGTCAAACACACATCCATCAGTTACTCGAATTGCCTGCCTGGAATCGATAACATTTTATCTTATTGTATCTGACCACTAGACTACCTGGCCCCTTGTATCGCTTTACCCATAATGCCTTATTGTTAAAAGGGCACTGCAATATTGTCCCATCTTTAACCAACATTGATTGTCACCTGATCCGGAGTTCAGAGGAAGGTGTGGTTCTGGGGGCCGGGTGTTCCTCCCTGCATTAGAGTCCTTCCAGAGAGGGGAATAGACACCGCTGGGGCTCCTGGAGGCCCCGGGGTCCGGGAGTTTTTTGAATGAAAGCCCTACTGCCACACGTCACACTGCCACAGTTCAACCAGCACAGGATGCTGTTGGAAGATGAACATCTCATCTCTTAAAGACAATGATATTTTAGAACAACAGTATGCAATTTATTTCTGAAACATTTTTGTCATCATTTTTAACAATCAATAAATCAAATGCTCTGACAAAAAATACTAAAGTCCAGGATGGCTGTGGCAGACCTCTAATGAGTCTGTCTAGTCATGTCCTGCGGCTACAATAAACGACTGGATAGCTTACCTGTCTGTGTACTTAGCTACCTGGCTTCCTGCTCACACTCTGCAGCTGCCCTCATTGTGCATGACCGCAGTACTCCACAAGTTTAGGCAGACCTACTGCTGAAGCTAGTGAGATGGTCACGTGTTTGGATTTGGAGGGAGGCCCGGATACCTTAAAGATCTAGCTTACTCCGGCTGGTTTCTCCAAATTGCCTTCCCTAGCATTAATCTACTTTTTCCACATTGTTGCTGTTTAGATGTTACTATCTAATCGACTTAACATCCCTGTGAAACAGAAATGTTTGTTGGATTAAAAGTAAAATCCCCAATTACACC
>NC_136934.1:29397402-29542402 GCF_949987615.1 Pollachius pollachius | reverse complement strand
GGAGGGGCATCGGGCCAGAGAAAAAGTGTCAGACCGGGCTCTGACATGGGGCAAAACTATACCTAACTATGTAACAAATAATACATTCCTCCAAAAATACTAAAATTCCCACAAGGCATCCTCCAGGGTAATGACAATTTAGAAAGGTAACGATGCCTTGATTTTACCATCAGTCGATGATGGTTCTGGCCTGATGAATCAGATTTGACTATGAAAAATCGTGGTCAAGGACATCACTACTAATGAGTATTCATGTAGAAGCTATGCTTTATAAATAATGTGTACTATTAATAATATTAATATATGAATAATATGTAATATATTATATGAATTCACTATTTACTACTACTTTATTAATGCTTCAAGGTTGCAGTTGTTCTCAAGTGCTATCCTTACATTTCAAGTTGCACTCACCCCTCCTGCGGACCCTTAAAACAGCCGGGCTGCATTAGGAGAACCGGCTATATACAAACTAATACTAATTCTATGCATAAACAGCCACAGCAGGAAGTTTGCCATCAAATGCCAACATTGTTCCACTTAGAATATGTCTATATATGCCTAATCAATGCCAACTGTACACGATTCATACCAAAGAGCTCATAGCTGTTAACATAGTATTTAGCAGATAAACAGTATATAGACAGTATATGCATGTGTACATTTGCATGGAAGTGTGTGTGGTTGTTTGTGTGTACATACGTGTGTCTGTATGCACATGCGTGTGTCCGTGTGTGTGTGTGTGTGTGTGTGTGTGTGTGTGTGTGTGTGTGTGTGTGTGTGTGTGTGTATGTGTGTGTGTGTGTGTGTGTGTGTGTGGTTCCGGGTACAGAGTAGAGGACTACAGATGGAGGCCGTGAGATCTGGCCATACCCTTGTTCACGTTACCATAGAAACAGACAGATACAACAGAAGCTTGACGGCAGCATACACGCCGCCCACGGTCCCCTCAAAGTACACAGGGTGGACGGGAATGTATGAATGTTATGTATGGATAGAGCAAGCTAGACAACACCAGAGGTAGAGAGAGAGAGAGAGAGAGAGAGAGAGAGAGTGAGAGAGAGAGAAAGAGAGAGAGAGTTGTTTTTTTTGGATTTTAAAATGGACCTTTATTCCTAGTTCATTCTGTTTACAGTTTAAGTTTTGCTATTATCAAACAAAACTACATCAAAGCAAATTCATACAAAAACTCAAGAAATCTAAGGGAAATAGATCAAAACTTTAGAAACAAAACGTTCTCTCTGACTGAACACATCACATTTTGCACACCCCAAATGTTCACAAAGACTCAAACTCCACCCTGAGCCGAGCTGCCAGCAGCCCAGTCAGCATCATAACCACGTCCTCTGACCCCGCACCCCTCACACGATTTTTCCTTGTTTTACAAATAGCTAATTTGGCCAGTCCTGACATGAGGGGGGGGGGGGGGGGGGGGGAGGAGGGAGGGAGGGACGGAGAGAGAGAGGGAGAGAAAGAGAGAGGGAGAGAAAGAGAGAGAGACAGAGAGAGAGAGAGACAGAGAGAGAGAGCTATCCAGCAATTGAGCCATTTAGAGTCATTTGGTTTCAAAAGTGAAGGAGAGGAACGGGCCATGCGGTTTAATTATGCCACAGGATAGTTGTGCTTGGCTCTCTCTCATGTTGTTAACATTTGACACCCTCATCGCATTATGTCACAACACACAATCCTGAGACTAATCTTCACAGCACTCAGACTCATGCACCAGTCAGTCTCAATGTGCTGCTCTTTTCCTCTCTCTTTGTCTCTCTCTTCCTTTATCTTCCTCTCTCTTTCTATCTCTCCGGCTCTCTCTTGCTATCTTTCCATCTCACATTTTCTCTCCATCGGTATGTCTCCTTTTCTCTCCATCTCCATCTGCATCCCATTTGGTTTCCCTCACTCTCTCTCTCTCTGTCTGTCTCTCTCTCTGTCTCTGTCCTACTCTCTCTCTCTCTGTCTGTCTCTGTCTCTGTCTCTGTCTCTGTCTCTCTCTCTCTCTCTCTCTCTCTGTCTGTCTGTCTGTCTGTCTGTCTGTCTGTCTGTCTGTCTGTCTGTCTGTCTGTCTCTGTCTCTGTCTCTGTCTCTCTCTTCCCAGGCGGTGGTGTCATCTTCTGCACCTCGACATGCTCCCCTCTCTGGTGCTGGGCAAAGAGGTGGGACTCTCACACAGGTTAGAGTCTGCCTCCTGTGCTGTTAACTATGCGTATACTGCATGTGTATGTGTGTGTGTGTGTGTGTGTGTGTGTGTGTGTGTGTGTGTGTGTGTGTGTGTGTGTGTGTGTGTGTGGTTGTGTGTGTGTGTGTGTTTGTGTGTGTGTGTGTGTGTTAGTGTGTGTGTGTTTGTGAGCATATGTGTGTGTGTTCCAGTCCAGCAGTGCATTGCAATTCAGTGCATTTCTGTTGACACAGCTTCCACATATGCATACACAAACAATGGGTTTCCCACTCAGGTTAACTTGTGCTTGACCTCCCTCTGTGTCTGCCTGCTCGCGTGTCTTCCCCAGTCACTCAATGGAAAATAAGCACATACTGGTTTCTATGGCAACCGCCTCGTATCTGTTTGTGTGAAAAGAGGGGTTTTTCCTGAGATAGAGAAAGATTGAGAGTGCAGAGCAATAGGGAAACATACGATCACACGGAGACACACTCACTCGCAATCACACACACACACACACACACACACAAGCCCTCTCCCTACCACACCTACACAAGTGTGAATCTTTGGAATAGCAATCAGCAGTGCTTTCACACAGAAGGTTATTTTTAGTGAGGAGCCAAGAGGGTGATTCCAAGTGAGCAGGAAGCAGAACTGTGGCCCAGGTGATTGTGCGCCGAGCGTTGATGTAGGATGACAATACCTGATGAAATATAGAACTAAACGACTATCCGCTCGCTGAGAGGTTTCCATATTACAGAGGCTCCCAATGTTTCGGTCCAAAAGCCAATATAGATGATGACATTGGCTGCCTGTCAATCAGGGAGCGGACCCCGAGGGACACACTGTAGGCTTACATAGCTTGTGTAATGAGATTTGTATAAACTATAGTAAAAGTGCATAATGAAGCATTACACACGGCAGCTTTATATATATTAATTGTCCTCCATGTTATGTAATTGTGAGAGCAATAATATAAAATGGTAATACTTTAAGTTTACCAGCACTCTATTTAGGTTCTGTGTCCTCTTCATTTGGCAGTTATCTATTTTAAATAAATGTATACATTTATAAATTTATCGTGTCATGCATTTTGTAAAATCCGATAAAATGAATTAAAAAAAATGTTTTACTTGTTACGAATGAACTCATTCATCAATTTCCCTGCAGTTTTGTTTTGTTCTTTGCACAATCATTCTTCCACATGTATTCTCAACATACAACAAGCTGAGTACAAAGTAATGTTTTCTAAACACAGAGACATCTGGCTATATCCGCTATACTTACATTCACAGAGGCTGCCTCCTATTAAACTAATGACTAACAGTCCTCCACATTAACCCTCCTCTCTCTCTGGACCCGCGATATCAATTAGTCAAGCAGTGTGGTTAAATACACTCAGTGGTCGGAGAACCCTGTATTTAACCTTTCCCCCCTCTCTCTCTCTCTCTCTCTCTCTCCCTCTCTCTCTCTCTCCATCTCAGTCTCTCTCAATCTCTCCTCTTTACCTCTCTCTTTACCTCTCTCTTTACCTCTCTCTTTACCTCTCTCTTTACCTCTCTCTCTTTACCTCTCTCTTTACCTCTCTTCACCTCTCTCTCTTTACCTCTCTTAACTCTTTTTACCTCTCTCTTCACCTTTCTATCTACGTTGCTCTCAGGAATGCTAGGTAACATTCCTCTTTGCTCTGCTTAATGAACTGAAGAGATATTTCCCGCTCAGTAACTGTGTGTGTAATGAGGACCCCGTGCTCACCGCCCTGGAGGCTGATTCCTCCTCATCCCAACCTCTGCTCTGAGCCGGGCTGCAGCGCTGCTACAAGCTGCAGCTAGCCCTGTCCGACCAGTGGAAGAAGCAGTGTGACAGGATCAGCTCCTGCTCAGAGAAGGGAACCCCATGCTGCATGTCACACCCCCCCTGCACGTGTTCTCATAATACATCCATGCCCGCCCTACGCCTGCCCCAAACCCCCAAACGGGGATGGAAGAGGGGTCTACAAATGACAGGCACTTCAAGCTCTTGGTCTGGTGTACAGATCAGAATACAAACGCAAATGGTTACCTCCACCCGACGACGTGATGAGTGATTGTGATTGGCTGCCAGGTGTTACACACCCACGGCCAATCCAGATTAACCACCGCTACCATGGCGCACTCCCCTGCTGAGGTGCAGCTGGTGCTTGGCTTTTAGTGCATCAGAGCACGTGTGTGTGTCTGTAAAGTGCTCGCTCGATGGAATTAGATGTGTGTACGTGTGTGTGTGTGTGTGTGTGTGTGTGTGTGTGTGTGTGTGTGTGTGTGTGTGTGTGTGTGTGTGTGTGTGTGTGTGTCTGTGTCTGTGTCTGTGTCTGTGTGTCTGTGTGTGGGTGGGTGCGTATAGAGCCCATGGGCAGCTCTCCCCTCCCCCCATGCTTGGAAGACCTCCTCTGATGTCAGTGTTGAGCAACCCTCGTTGTGTGCACACCGGTAACTAGATCACCTTGGGGTCTCTCTCCCACCCCCCTCCAGGCAGGAGAGCTCGACCCTATGATCCATGGCGCAGGTCCTTCCCCGGTTCACTAGCAGGACAGAGCACTGAGAGGACATCGCTAGGGCCACTCTGATGATGGCATACAGGTAATGAAACCACAGGACTGAGAGAAGTAAACTGCCCCCACGTGACTGCAGTGTGTAGAGACACTCTCTCTCTGGGTGTCCTTGAACACAGGTTTGGCTCTTAACTAACCCCCTCCGTGTTCATTGTCCCTGTTGAGTAAGTAAGCCTGGGTTTTTGTTTAATAGACAAGTCAATTGACCTTACAATTGTTCGATTGCTGTTAGCAATGGTCAGCATTTCTATAGATAAAGTATACAGAAAGACCAGGAAAATGTATAAAAAACCAATTCCCTGTTTAAACATATTCTGATGGTCCTCCTCCACACATCCGACCACGACAAACTGGTTTACCCCTCGGCTCAGCCTGGTGCCGGCTCGCAGCAACAATACGCAGACTGAGAATCTCACCTTGGATTACGCACAAACAGAAACAAATGAAGAGAACCATTGAAGGACTTTGTTCTGTCATCCTGTATATCCTGTACATCCTTTATCAAGAACAACCTTGATAACGTTTGTTAAACAATTGTAACGACCCCTGCAGATTTGGTGGCAATGGTCATGGTTGTGAGAAAGAGAAAGAACCTTAATAGACTTAGTCTGAGGCTATATAGACTCAGTCTATCATAGTCCTACTCTAGACTCAGTCTGTGGGTATATAGACTCAGTCTATCATAGTCCTGCTCTCTAGACTCAGTCTGTTGGTATACAGACGGTCTATCATAGTCCTGCTCTCTAGACTCAGTCTGTTGGTATATAGACAGTCTATCATAGTCTTTCTGCATATTAGGTGAAATAGGAGGAGAGCCCATGCCCAGTCGGGCGTTGGCTTCCTCACAATGGCAACTCCCACACACTTATATGCTCACACACACACACACACACACACACACACACACACACACACACACACGCACACGCACACGCACACGCACACACACACACACGCACACGCACACACATACACACACACACACACACACACACACACACACACACACACCACACGCACCACACACACATAAATGCACGCACGCACACACACACACACACACCCCCCACACACACACATCATACAAACACAGTTGAATGTCAAAATTGCTGATATTTTCATTTTGCGGTTGACTTTCTTATATCAGCATCTTATTACCTTCTATTCCTCAATACTGCCAATACGATATTTATTATCGTATTGGCAGTATTGAGGGGCAATTATGACTGTGTGAATGATGTAACACAACTACTAGAGTGTGCAACCCCATACGTAAACCATATCAATGCACTAATAGTTGTGTTACATTATTGTAGCATCATTGCAGTAGACATTTTAAATCATCAGAATTAGTTTCACTTGAGGTGCAAGTTGACCGCATCCATGGGATAAGGATGTGGCGTCTTTATACAACTGATTCATCTTGTCAACCATTCATTAATTCATAAAGAAATATTCTTTCAGAAAGCAAGGCTCGCAGTGCTCCGCCGGTTGCCATGCCAACGTGTAACCTTGGTATTGTTAAGCAAACTCTCTCCTTTTCATTATAAATCATCCATTGATAATGGTTGCTTGGGGCTTTATACTTGAGAAGGTCATCAGAGTTATTGGCTCGTAAATAACTGTTGTGACACATGTAAGGGTAGTTTTACCGAAGGCTAGTTACCCAGAATCAGTTACCATACATCTCTGTCAGACATTTGCTATTAGATATCTCCTTCCATGTTTTACGGGTGAAGTATGGTTGAAGTATTATGTCTGTATATGCATCATATAAGTATACGTTATAAGCTACGTGTATTAATTGAAACAGGTTTCAGAATCAAAAACCCCCTGTGTGGGCGCTGAGGTTCTGTGCAGAAGCAAAGTCTCTTTTGGTCTGTCTTTCTTATGTCCAGCTCTTTCTCACAATCTCTCTATTTTCCTCTTTCTTCTGTTAAGTGCCCAATCTGTTTAAGACAAACCCCACAAAAAATGCAATTGTTTGAACGTTCATCTTTATGGAAAGTGAATGTCTTATTCCCGGTCAGATCCCGCTCTGCCCCATCCCTGCCCATGTTCATAAAACACCTTAAAACATTCCTTTTCACCAAGTCCTTTGACTCCTAACCCCCCCTTCCCCCTCCCTTTTTGTTAAGCGACCTTTGGTAATATGAAAGGCGCTATAAAAATCCAAGCTATTATTATAATTATTATTTAACTATAATAACCCTACTACCATGGGTGATTTTCACTGGTTCCTGGAACAGCCTTGTCCTCCACCAGCTCCTCCCCTTCTGCATATACACTAGTCAGTCCGTGTCCACACGTGTATTTGTGCATGGACCAATGAATTGGTGTTTGTGTGCGTCATGCAATTGAAGCAAGGCAAACCCACAAAAAGGGCCACAACTCAAGGATGGGAAATTGAATAACAGCATAGTCTCATAGGGCATGGAAGTATTGTGGTTTTCCCAGCCAAAAGTTGCGGTTTGTACACGTAATCTTGTAGGCATCCTGAAGCAATTAATAACTCATTAATAAAATCACATTTGAATGAAAATATCTGCAAAATGTTAAGGGTTTGCCTGTGATAACTAATAATAAGTGAGACCATTATGTTGCCTCTGGCCCAGAGATGTGACGTGCTCGATGCATCGCTGACAGGGCCTCTCTGCCCGCCGACGACCGCGCGGTGCGCTGTCGGAGGCGGTTGCCGTTGCGACGTCACGTGGGAGGAACCAGACGCTCCTCATCAGCGTGCCGGTCAGTTAATTGGTGCTTGATGGCTAACAATGACCTGTGATTGTTCCTTTCTCAGCGAATGGGCAATCTTGTAATCAAATTATTCATTTAATTTTGCGTGTCTGTCAGCATTTGTGTTTGTGGTGCAAATGCATGAGTGTGAGTAGTAAGTCTCCCCCATGGAACGGTGGGTGTCAGACAGTCTTCCCCCAGGCTGCTCCATCCCTGTCGGCGCTCTGTATTGTTATGACAACCGTGAACAGATGAGCAGTTCCACGCACACACACACACACACACACACACACACACACGCACACACACACGCACACACACGCACACATGCAAACAGCACCAATAACAACACTCGCAGGTACTGTCTCTTTCTCTCCTGCTTGGGCCAGCCAGGGCAGTGGGCTGTTTCATGGAGCAGGTTATATTAGCAGATAGTCACTGCTCTTGCAAAGCATTCTGAAACAGTAGTTTTGATTTTGCAGATGGGGACAGCAGTCTGTCCTTGAGGTCTGAATTCATTGCTGACACACTGATGGCTTTGTTTCCAGATGCTGTTGAATCCCAGGGCATCCTATCTTTGTCCAGGCAGAGATTGTCTTCCTTACTAACTGGCCTGACATCCCATGTTACTCAGTTCTGTGAACAGATCTCATAACCAACAATAACAGGTCTGACTCTTTTACATACAATCCCTCAACATCAGTGAGAAAACTAGTCATAGCCAACATAAGTCACTGACAACTTCCATTCGGTCATATTTCTATCTTTTGAAAACATTCATCATTTAAATCCTGCATGACATAAATTAGTACTGTCTGGACGGTATCAAAAACTGCCTGAACCCTTACATGTTAAGTTTACATTAATTGGCATTTCCACAAATGTGAGATTTGCCAGAATTGATTTTTCACGTTGATAATGGTGTGCTGATACAAATTATATTAATACACTTGACAATACTCTATTGGGCTTGAATGAGGTGCCCTCTAAGAAGAAGCTGTTTCCTGATGTAGGGCTTCAGCGCCCTCTACCTGCAGATCAATGTCCTGTAGTCTGCGTCTGAAGCCTCGCCGGTTGCAACCTGCACTATGAGCTCCACATTGGTAACACTTGTTTTTGTTCCTCATTATTTGAAGGTGCACTGGTGTAGAACACCTGTGTATGTAAACACACCACAGCTGTTCCCCCGCACCTCTGTGCCGGTATGTGTTGCGGGGTCTGCAGCCCAAGGAAGAGTCTGCTACCCGTGATCCCTAGGACTCCTCTCCTCTGGTCGCCACCGCAGGGCTCCGGTCTGCGTTGCTGTCCCCCTAACTGCCGGCCTTCCACTGCCTTACCATATATGGGAACTCGCCCTGACAGACCAACGGGATGTGGCTGGTCTTATACTGTCATGGGCCCTAAGGATAGGCTAGTCAACCTGTGGTTGGATCATGGTCTCGCGCGCGCGCGCACACAGACACACAGACACACAGACACACACACACACACACACACACACACACACACACACACACACACACCATTAACGATGATGTTATGTCATCATGCGTCAGCTGTCATTGAGTCTGCCATGTTATTGTGCAACATGCAAATGCTGTTAACTAACTCAGCCTACACTGTCTCAGACACGTGGTTGAAAAACTAATTTCCACAAGATACATTGTTGACGGTTTTATCCAAAGCACACATATAGCAAGTGCACTACATGCATATCAGCATTGCTGGCCCCAATGGGAATAAAACCCTGCGTTACCCCTGTGTGTAAAGCCATGTTCTACCAGTTGAGCTAGGCATATAGGTAGTAATGTTTTTAATATAAACCCTGACCCTGGTATATACTTTGTGATTCAGTTCCACAGCCTTGAGACGTCCCTGCTACAGAGCAGAGCACTTGGTCTTATGTCGGTGACATACTCAGTGATGTCACCGACATACACGCCATCGTCAGGATGACTCAAGGATAGCAGAGCTTCGATAGGTTGGACTCCCGTGTACAAACAGGGAGATTGATGTGCAACCAAGCCAACGGTTTGATCATGTCAGTCACCGGCATCCCTCTGTAGCCAAGGTAGACGGGACTCTTTTCAAACTCCAGGATCTTCAGCTCATCCTAGTTTTGGTCAGTCAGGGCCATAACAGGATCGCTATTAGCAAGTAAATGGCAGGGAGCCTTACCTGCACACAGAGACCCCCCCCCCCCCCCCCAATACCTATTCTCATTACATCCAAAGAAAGACAGAGTAGTTCCCTTTTGTTATGGCTTTATTTGGGTGCAAGTGTTTAAATCCTGATCACATGAGGGAGGGGAAACATTAAAATGTTGCCATAGCAACCAGTTTTGTGCTGTCAAGGGCAGGATGAGATGTAGCTCATGTCCTCATTTGATGTTATTTTGTGTGAAACTCCCAGCACCCAGAAGGCCAAGCAGTACATGCAAATGTACAGACAGACCTTCAAAATACCTGCATCACTATGACATTAAGCCTTATATAACTGATCACTCTAATCAGTTATATATTAAGTAGATTGGACACCAAAAGCAGAAGGGGCCCAATTCAGACAGAGGGAGAATAACGTGCCAACAATCACAATCACCTGCTGCCTCAAATTATAATAAAGTGCTTGTATTAAACTAAAGTCCACAGGGGTTTGAAAGGTTTAGCAAGAATGTAGCCAACATATATCCAGGGGGTACAAACAGCGGGGTTGGCAATACAGCCTGCTGTGCTGCACAGAACAGGCTCTACCTCCAGTAGAGCATTTAGCGGTTGGTCCCACAACAACCACGTTTCCAACTGTCTTCATTTGATTACAAAGTAAAGTTTAATACAAGCTTATGGATCAATCTTTCAGTAAAAATGAAAAGTCCAAGACATGCGAGAAACTTGTGGCAAAAATAATAAATGAAGAGCAAGATTTAGGAAAACAAAAGAAACTAACTTTATTAAGAGATATGGAGGTAAACAACCCAACCGGTGTGGCCTGAATCCTCACTCTGCCAAAGTTTCCTTTGTAAACACTGGAGAGAGAATGCCATCAAACAGCTGTTTCAGATTCAGCCTCCTCCACCGTTGTTGTTTATTGGTAGGTTCTCCACCTTTGAGGGCTCCTGTTCAGTCTGTTCTTGGCAGTGTTGTTTATCAAGTGTCTGGGACCAGTCTCCCAGCAGTGTTATCGCTGGAACACTAGTGCTGTTTTCGTCTGAAAGAGCATCCTACAGGAGAGAGAGATGGGATTAAGCTGGAGAACACCTACATACAGATCAAGGCGTATGCATTAAACTAATGGAGCAGCCTAGTACTCTCACTTAATAAATGAAGTGCCTAATCCCATGATAATACAGAGAGCTGGAGAATAAGGTTACACTAAGATTATATTCATTTTGACTAGAATTAGCTGAGCAGAACACAGATGCCCCCCACTGGATATGAAGGGTTACTGCAGGGTTCAGAGGAGGCACGGGTGAATTGTAGCATGACACAAAACCAGCCCTTGATCTCATACACACCCTTCCGTGTTCATGTGTGGCCATACTTCAGTGTTTTCCCTATATGCACCTAGCAGCGGCAGTATGCCGCTGCTGAAATTCTTAATTTTGAGAGGAGAGCTTCAGCGTATCTCTTTAAAATACAAATGTTATATTATTTTGCGCTACGCTAAATAGTATAACATTCTGTGTGCTACGGACGCTGGATATGCGCTTCATATCCAGGTTAATTAACACACTTGTGAGTAAAGCATATAAACGGAGAGGAGAGCTCTGTCTTATCTCTTTAAAAAACGAATGTAATATTATTTTGCACAACGGACGCTTCATATTCAGGTCAATTCACACACCTGTGAGTAAAGCATAGAAATGGCGTGTAATTTCCGTAAAGTTGGAAATAAATTGGCAGATTCTGAGTTTGCGGTTCAATAGATCATCAGTGAAACATCATTGCGACACAATTGACACCTCTAGCTAAATGTAGTAACCTAGAGAACCAGCTACAACATTGTTTACATCCAAACAAGTCGTCTTTAGCGAACGGTGAATTGCATTGGCTTATATTAACTGTGCGAGTTTAGGGACCGTCTGCAAAGTGCAAAACTGAAAACGACCACAATGCTGTGATTTTAGTGTATAGGGTGGTTTTTGATATAATATATATGTAAATAATTGTTTTAAAGATTATACTTGTATTATGTTCAATCTCTCCATATTTCCCTTGCTCATTACTGTGTACAAATGTACTGTATGTACACCCTTCTGGTGCCGGCAGACACATGGAAACCTCACGGCAGGGTGCGCTTTGTGAGCACACAAAAAAAATTTCACCTCCGCTACTGCAACTCCATCCTAGGGGAAACACTGTACTTCCATGCAATATATGAGGCCAAAGACCGCAACCATTTATTATGTGGATGCAAGATAGTATTCTTTTTTTTTTTTTAAACAAATTCGGAATCTGAAAACAACTTCATCTATCTGTATTTCACACATCTTAAAAACAATACACGTGTTGCATGTCCTTGCAGTTCATCTTTCAGAAAGGCTTAGAGATTACCCATTTCTCAGTCAACCACAAGAGTCAATGTATGCCTTTTTTGACACCCCTTTCAATACAGACAAATGAAAGAGCAACACAAAGGCAAGATATTGCATTGTCATATGCTATCACAGTAGAACGTAAACAACGTCAACAATTGCAAATCGATATGATAATCGATTTAGGCACACCCAAGTCTACGTTTAGTTCCAATTGCATTTACAAATGATTTCCTGAGCTGATGGGTGCAGGTGTTTACCTTCTGTGAGGCGAGCCTTCCCTCCTGTAGGTTGGCAGAGGACTGTGGAGCAGCCGACACAGAGCACGACTGTCTGCGCAGCGCTAAAAACGGTGGTGATTTTGTAGCAACCTGCAAACAAATAATAATTCAAACATTGGTATCAAAACACTGAAAGCAAACTGGTCTGTTGAACGCCACACTACGTCCGAATGTATCGACCCATTGACCATTATGCTGCAGTCAGCACGTTAAGACCATTTGGAACAAGCATTTGCGGAGGTTGCAGATCTGAACTGGTTTCTTCTGAACTGGTTTAACAGGTGGTCTAGTAAGATAGTATGAATCCTGTGTGTCTAAGGTCATCACGGTAAGCTGACAGGCACTAGTTGACGATCACTAATTAATCAATGATCGGGTAAAATAAAAGTCGAAACTGATTTAACGATATTACACTATAACCGACATATTTCCCAGCGTTACCTGGGCATTTCACATCCATGAAGTATGAATTTGGACTTTGTACAAGACGCTTCTTCTTGTGCGACCTCTTCTGCTCCTCGGGGGTCGGGTGCAGCAGGTCCCTGGCGAGCTGTAAACCAAACCTCAGCTCAGCACCACATCACAAAGGCCATATTTAATATACATTACAGAAGAGGATTATCAACATTAACTAATAATATAAAAAAAGTAATGCATCAATAATGAAAGATCGCCGTATGACGTTGACTCTTTGTTGTACATGTGCTTCGCCATTATGATTGCAGTATGTCCAGCCGACGTGGAGCTAAATACTCATACAGCAGAAACGTGTTCAAGTCGACATGAACATTAACTCGTTTTAAATATTAGTTAACCGTGTCGTCACTTTGACCTAAAGCGTACAATCTAAGTTGCATAAAAAAGGCGCACTTACTGGCATATTGTCGGGTTAGGAAGTGAGTGTACGAAAAGACAAGACTCAGGAGCATGCGGTGATAATGTACCGGAAGCTGTTCTGAATCTCTAGAAGGACCCGGAAATAAAAACCCTCAGAATCCGACCTCCGAGTCCGCCGTCTTTGTGAGGTCAACACGTTTCATAAAATTGTTTTATATATATATTCTTCTATTCGATAGATGTTCACATAAAGGTAGGCTATTCCTACGCTACATTGGTTAGTACCCGCAGGTACTTATTGAACATTTGCACACCTAGTTTGAAACAATTAAACAGTGGGCTATGCAAATTGTAATCAGACATGTAATATTAGTTAGGGAAATCTTCATTATTTCATTATCATTATTTCACACTTTACTGTCACCACCTCGTGCGTAAGCCCACAGCACCAGCCTAGCGGTGGACTGAACCTCTGGGTCGCTGCGCCCTCACAGCGCCATCTAGCGTTGGAATGAACCTCCGGGTTGCTGCGCCCTCCCTCCTCCCACGTAGTCATTCTGGGAGCCGAGGGACCATAAATACTGGGCTGCAAGTTATCCAAGTTTTTCCCCCCGGATCCCAGTGTTTGTGGTCCCGGATGCTAAATGACTATGTTGGACCATTAAATCACTGGATTATAAGATTGAACTACAATTGACCATTGTTGTTAACCCTGGGACCGTTTATATTCCGTGGATGGACGAAATATTCAGCCTTTGGGGTTAGTGGATGTTTACCCACTCCGAAAGTGATCGACATTTACCGGTTAAAGTTTGCAAGAGGCAAGAAATTATTAAAATAATTAAAACATTATTCTAGGCCAATTCTGGTCGCATCGAGAGGCGACTTCGCTTGAGCAACACTTGGTCGATCGGCGAATTAAAGTAAAGCCCTGCTCCGATGAAAAGGACATCTTCATAGGAGACAATCATTTACTTCTACCGATTCAATTTGAACTTAAATTATTTCTCTAACCATGGCAAAAAAGTACGATTTCCTTTTCAAACTACTGCTGATTGGTGACAGTGGAGTGGGAAAAACGTGTCTGATCATTCGTTTTGCCGAGGACAACTTCAACTCTACTTACATCTCCACCATCGGTACGTAACGACATCGCTGTGTCGACCCTGCCGAACACAAATGGGGTTCAACTCTTGCAACTTTCTTGTGACATCATCCTCTTCCTGACATTCCAGCTTTTCCCCGTCATAAACGGACCGTTTATGGCAGTTCTTCCGTTGGCTCTACTTTCTCACGCCCATGAGCTCCCCTGCTGTCATGTTCCAACTAGTCTGCTCTACTGTCCATTAATATAAAATGTTCACAGCAGGTATCACTCAATTTCATATGCCAATGGCAGCCTATTATTCAGTAGGCCTGTCCCCCCTGTTCCCTTCCTCTCTCTTCTTCTCTTTCAAGATGGCTATTTCTAACGTGTAGGCCTACTACAGTGGGCATATCGTCACTCCTATCTCGCTGTAAAATCTCTCTATTCCCCAAAGGATGCCCGTGTCTCTATATGGCATGCACCGTTTGCAGAGGCTAACCCTAACCCCCTCCTCTGCCCCTCTCTGTCCGCCCCTCCGACAGAAAACCCCGACAGCAACAATCCCACCGCCCGTGGAAATTAGTCTTATCTGTTTACACCTCAAACATTACGATGATTAAAAATTGATTGATAATTGTGATTGACTCATGTGGAAAAGTACCCTCTATTCATTGCTTATATTCAGTCGTGATTGTTTCCGATATGTTTGATTGATACTTGTGGCCTGTGTGTGTGTGTTTGTGTGTGTGTGTGTGTGTGTGTGTGTGTGTGTGTGTGTGTGTGTGTGTGTGTGTGTGTGTGTGTGTGTGTGTGTGTGTGTGTGTGTGTGTGTGTTGTCTTCTTTCCTCACTATATTTCTCTCTTGCCCTCTTTTCCTTCTCTTGGTCTTATTCAGGAATTGACTTCAAGGTGAAAACCATTGAGGTCGATGGAAAGAAAGTGAAACTACAAGTCTGGTGAGTGACATAGTTACTGGTTAATCACCTTGTTTTGACATTCTTGACATTTATTAAAGGCACAGTATCTGTCGGCCATGTATGTCTGTCTTTATATTATATATCACTTATTATATGAAGTGTCAAGTCCGCACTCAACCCTGTTTCAAAAGCCAACTAGGTGGGACTTTGTGTGGATTTGGTGAAGTTAACTTGACGGTTATTAAGAATATACATTTTAAATGTATATCAGCTAATGTTAATGTTCTATTTGTTTCTCTTTGTGTGTGTGTGTGTGTGTGTGTGTGTGTGTGTGTGTGTGTGTGTGTGTGTGTGTGTGTGTGTGTGTGTGTGTGTGTGTGTGATAGGGATACGGCAGGCCAGGAGCGCTTTAAGACCATCACGACAGCTTACTACAGGGGAGCCATGGTGAGGCGTTGGTCCAACCTACAGACATCACACTATCCCCACTTCCTGTTGGCCCTCTCTCTGTAACTGTGACTGACCTCTGACCTATATCCTCCACGCTAGGGTATTATCCTGGTGTATGACATCACCGATGACAAGTCCTTTGAAAACATCCAGAACTGGATGAAGAGCATCAGAGAGGTGAGGATGAGTTGTGCCTGTCTCCAGGACGACCAGCCAGTAGCATGAGGAAATTCACTATTCTCTTACATAGATTTGAAAGTGTCTCATTGACCCTTCAAATTGTCAAATCCTATGTATTACTCACTGGCACTGTTGCATCATAGCAAGTGTATGTAAGCATGTATTGTATAACCTGTCTCATATGAAGGCTTATTATTTATAGTATCAAATATGTTGAATGATGTGGCTTCATTGGAAGTGAAGAAACACAATTGCCTGCTTGTACCTGGTCAATTGAATATTTGAAGAGCCAGTGAACCTACTGTTCGAGATGGAATTCAAATTAAAAAAAAGTATTTTGTGCTGAGAGGTTTAGGAAAGAAACCTGATGATAATTGTTTAGTACCGTCCTTGTGTAACTGTTATGAGCGTATAATAAGCGATGTTGTATGTGAAATCCCCAACACACAATAGCGTTATACTATAGGTGTCCGGGAAGCCTAACCCTTAAGCGGACATTAAATAAATCTCTGCTCAGACTGAGCTTCACCATCCACACACACCGCTGGTGCACCTTGGTCGTGACGTCAGACTACCTCAGAAAAGGCACTCAGACATCACCAATAGAACGCCACCTGCGTTCAGCAGAGTAGAAACGTTCACATAGTGTTTTGTGGAGAATGGCAAAAACATTTTTACCCCTTTATTTTTCTTTTTTTCTCTAAATTGGGGACTTATTTCAGTAAGAGAGGTAAAACGGCATAGGCCCTGTGTTGAAGACAAATGACCACGTTTAAAACCAATAAAGAAGAGTGGTTTTAGGTTCACTGGCTCTTAAGGAACAACACATTAAATCTAACATACTGATGAAAAAACGGCCTTGCAGTATTTAGAAATAGTAAACAGTTATTTAAAGAGATCCCTGCAGCTTTGATTGCAGAATTATTTAGTATCATCAGAATCGCCACTTAACAACTAAAGTGTGTTTGAACAGTTGACTTATCAAAAGTGTTTATCGAAAACTATATTGGAACTAAGCTCAGGCCAGGTTATTCTGTGTCTGTGATCTAACTTTACATAAATGAGACAGCTCCCAAAGCCAGAGAGAACAACGTCTCTCTCTCTCTCTCTCTCTCTCTCTCTCTCTGTCTCTGTCTCTGTCTCTGTCTCTCTCTCTCACAGAATGCTTCAGCTGGAGTCAGTCAGATGTTGCTGGGGAATAAGTGTGACATCGAGGCCAAGAGGAAAGTTACCAAGGAGACAGGCGAGAAGGTGAGGCGACCTGAAAGAAAGAGCAAGAGAGAGACAAAGAGTTTGAGCTTGTAAAACAAAAGGGCTTTATCAAATATTTGAAGGTATTTGACAAAAGTGGCTGTGAAAAGGAGCAGGAGCCAGGAAGAGGAAGTAACAGTATTATCACTCAACATCATAGTAGAGTGTAACCAATCAGGGCTGGGTTCTGCTTTTCACAGCTGGCAAAGGATCATGGGATCAGGTTCTTCGAGACGAGTGCAAAGTCAAGCATCAACGTTGATGAGGTGAGAGACCACTGTCTATCTCTCTGTCTATCCTCTCTCTCTCTCTCTCTCTCTCTCTCTCTCTCTCTCTCTCTCTCTCTCTCTCTCTCTCTGTACGTCTGTCTATCTGGCTGGCTGGCTTTCTGGTCTGTATACGACTTGCTGGCTGGCTGGCTGGCTACTAATATTATTACCTCTCTAATCTTCTATCCTATTTGTTTTATGTCTTTTCCCACAGTCCTTTATGGCTTTGGCACTGGACATCCTACACAAATCCAGTAGGAAACCAGTAAGTACAAGCTAATCCATAAGCCAAAAGAAAAACAGCAAAGAAGAAATATGAATGCAGTAATATTTCCTATGTTCCCTGAGTTCATAGTTGCTTTGCTGTGTTTCCTTCAAACAGGGGCAGAACGACCGGGTCAGAATCACCAGCACACAAAAGAAGTCCTCCAAATGTAATCTCTTCTAGATCCTCTCTTGTGTAACACACACGTCACTACTATCATGTTTACAAGTAACAAAACAGTAAACTACAACCACAGGGACAGAAGAAAACGAAATGAGCACCTCCCATTAATGTCAATTACTGTAATTCATATTATAGCAAGTAACATGACCGGAGACAATCAGAAAGACCCATAATCAGTGTTTCCTTATGCTGTACCGGAGGTCTGCTGTTACTGTTTGAGTACACTTATGCCGCATTCAACCCAAAGCAATAACCCTTGTTTACCCTTGGTTTGACCCCAATGGATCAACCATCTCATGGTGGCAGAAAGTCTAGGAATGACCCCAGCCTTAAGGTTCTGGGTTTATGGTACCCCAATAGTCCACCTGTATGCATCCCTGAGCAAGACGCTAAGAAACACACCCTCTATGCTAAGGTCGACCTTCATATCTCGACTCTCCAACGTAGATTCAACATTGATCCCCCACTTATCATGACCCCCAGAAGCCAGAGTGATGCTCAGATAGGTTAGGGCGGAACTAAAGTTACCGGATGATGGCAATATTATAACCTTTTTATTATTATTATCTCGTCCATACTATGGTTGGATTAGGCCAAAATGCTGAATGAATTTCCATTCTGTATCGATTTTTCGGAAGCAGATTTTTTATTATGAAAGGAATATGAATGACCCACAGGAGATCGGTTTGCTGTCTCCATCTGGTGGCCATTATTAATTCACGTTTAACTGTAAGACAACCAAATGAGAAAAAAACTTTTCAATTTTATATCTTTGGGTGTTTTACAGCAAAATGTTCTTTGGACTAGATCTCAGCTGATTATTTTAAAGTGTCAGTATAATTGATGTCTAGTGATACAGGAGTAGAGGAGTAGTTTAAACAGCAGCAAAGCAATTATTTCTCACATTAGAAAATTGACTATCTTTTGGGGATATATTTTAGGCTCAATCAATCAATTTCAAGCCTTAACCTCTTTGACGATCTTTTGTTTAAGCGTCTGCAGCCTTTGCATACACTATGTACACAGGAAGTGCGTTTTTATTGACATTTAATAATATTGAATTCTGGAAGGAAATCCTAAATAATTCATAGAGCTTTTGCAGGTGTTAACTGAATGCTAGGATTTTTTTCACATGTTGCATTATTTTCCTTTTGAGCCTTACACTTTAACATTGAATGAAATAATATTCCAGCGGACATCGTACACCTCAAATGTGTTTTACATTTGTAGTACATTTTGCCCATATCTTCTTGGAGCATTAAAATAGGTGAATATTGGACCGACTATAATGGTGAATGGTTTGGTAGTAATGAGGGTGGGAATGAAATAGAAGAGAGGAGCAGAGACAAGTGCAATAAGAGCAGATGAGACATCAGAGAAGAGAATATATAGGCCTATGGCTAAAGTATAGAAGGAATGAAAGAGATATGGATGCAGAGACATTCCCTTTTTATATCTTAACATAATTGTCTCGGCACTGTTGACTTCTATTGTATGTGCTTTTTTCAATTCTTACAATGGGTTCCCGTTTCTGTGATACGTGACAAACATTCATTGTATAGGCATTCATTCATTCATTGTCTACTTTCTATTGTCAAACACGATACTCAATAAAGTAAAAAAGGAAAAAGAAAATGTAACCAAAAGCTGGTTTTATGTAACATTGTGTCTATGAAAATGTTCCCCTTCAAAACGTCATAACAACATCTGTTCGAGTCAAAACCATTTGCGATTTGGCCATTGAAACAGCCGTTGTACCCTGAAGCTATGGCTTCCCACCGTCTCAGCATCAGCACCACCTCGACGACACGCGCACTGTGCCGCATCTCCGTGCTGACTGCACGTTCTGCGTGCCTTGTCATCACGTTGGGCAGGTATCGGTTTGCAAACATGATACAATTCGTTTAACCCCCATTGCTTTATTTAGACGAACACACAGACCAGTACATTGACTTGCTATGTATCGGATATACACCACGTATTATTGATGTTTTTTGTGAAGCACGGGAGGATACAGTGAGGTTGTCTTCTACGATCAAAGCACACACGGGCCGGACGGGATGCCCGCGTTACTGCAGGGAGAAACGAGGCTGGCGGGTGGTGGTGGTGGAGGGGGCTGCGAGTGGACCACCGCAAAACTCCAGTGAGAGACGAAGAGAGGATAGCATCCGACGAGAAACTTGTTATGGTGTCGCGAGCCGAAGTAGCAATTTGAACGTCGCTTGAAAATATTTCCTCGCGGTTTATATTGACATGTTCATTACCTCCCGAAGGACGTGCATCGGCCACAGGCTCATATCTTGATCCATATTTATCCTCTCACGAAGACGTGGACCTAGCACAAGGAGGACCAGCGAGCGCTCACATCTTTTAGATGGTGCTGCTTTTTGCATAGAGGAACGCTTAAAACTAAGAGACTCTTTTGGGCTCCGGTGAGTGGATCAGTAGACGTTTAATGGGCTGGGGATCGGCTCGTCTCCGTACAGCGCACCAGGGGTTTGGGGCCTGCTTCGTACTAATGTTACCGCAATGCTACGGGCTGGCCAATATGTAAGACCGGAGAAAGAAGGATGAAAGATTGGAAGGCAGATGCTATAGAAAAAAAATATAACAAGATTCTGACTGATGCATGAAGTGACACCCATTCTCATTTCTAGCGTCTCTGACTAACGAGCAGAAGGACCGTGGCTTTGTAAGTGGATAGAGTCTGTGTCCATACACCCACCTACAACCGAAGATAACGCTTGTGTACAATTAGTGTGTGTAACGTTAGTGTTTCGGCGGGGGGGCGATTATCGTACTCCAACATTCTGCTGAGCAAGTTCTTGGTTGGACCCCTCAGTGTGACTTGGACGACAGCCCCAAGCCATGGTGGTTGGTGCAGAACGGGAGGCACCTGCCAGTGGGAGCCTTGGTGCAATATTGTGACAGAGAGGGTTCCTCAAGCCAACACTGAAGTAAACACCTGTACCACTCCCTCCCCCACCGCCCCCCCTAAGCTGTGTTCCTTTTACACATCCCACCGTCTACACAGAGAGAAGAGTGGCCCTCTAAGCTGGCAGAGGGGGCGTTCTATACCAGGGATAACATTTAGGGCTAGCGGAGGCGGCATGCCTTCCCCCTCGGACTCCAGCAGCGTGGCTTCGGCCTCGGGTTCCCGGGGCTGGTCAGACAGCCGGCGGGGCATGTCGGGCCGGGGGCAGGGGGGGGCACGGCTCCTGCTGTACCTGGGCCTGTGCCACCTGGGCCTGGGGGCCATGGTGCTGGCCTTCTCCTTCACCAGCATGGCCTTCACGTCCTCGGCACGCGTGCGACAGTCCTGTCCCTTCTGGGCCGGCTTCTTCGTGAGTGACAGCCCAACTGACCACTTACTAACCTCAAAATATCAAACCTTTCTTTAAACATGGTGGAAAATATGTGTGTGAATGTGTCTTCTTTAATGTGCACGTGTGCCTTCTTGTGTGACCAGGTCGTGGCTTCAGGGGTCGTGGGAATCATCTCTTGGAGAAGACCCCTCACTTTGGTGGTGAGTAGAGTTATGATGGGGGGATTAGTATGTGTATTAGTGTGTGTGTAAAATAATGTGCAATAGTATTTGTATTAGTATGTATTTTAGTATGTGTATTATTGTGTATTGTACAGTTCTGTTCCCCCCCAATGTGACTTTCAGTTTAGTTTTTGTATGTATCATGTTATCACTGTTCCATGCCTGTGTGTGTGTGTGTGTGTGTGTGTGTGTGTGTGTGTGTGTGTGTGTGTTACCCAACAGGTATCTTTGTTCATGCTGCTGTCTGCAGTGTGTGTCATCCTCAGCCTGGCTGGCTCCATGCTCTCTTGTCAGAACGCACAGATGGTCAAGTCCATGCTCACCTGTCAGGTATCACCAATGACATTCTAGGTGCTAGCCAGGCACACACCGCGAACGCAGAAGCAATGGGTGCATTGAAAATAGCTTATGAAAAAAAAAGAAAAAAGAAAGCTTATGAATCCCATCCCTGTGTGTGTGTGTGTGTGTGCGTGCGTGTATATGCCTGTGTTTGTGTGTACGTTTGTGTGTGCCTGTGTGCGCCTGCGTGTGTGTGTTTGTGTTCTACCAGGTGGAGAATGGCCTGTGTGTGTGCTGCGCACCGACCCACTCCTGCTCCATCACCGAGGAGGACACCCTAGTGCTCTACCTGAACGCTGACTGCCACTCGGTCAGACACCAGCTCAAGGTGGGTGGGGTGGGTGTGTGTGTGTGAGAGAGAGGGAGAGAGAGAGAGAGAGAGAGACAGAACTGTGGCATTGTTGGTTTCTTTTTTCATCTTAATGCAGTAAAATGTTAGCCAAGTCAACATAAGGAAAGTGTCTTGCACAAACCTTTCCTAATAATGTTTGGAAAAGTGAATACAGGGTCCATACATACAGAAACACACACACACGCACACACACACACACACACACACACACACATACATACTGTATGTACATAAATACATACAGTACATGCATGCAAACATACATACATACATACATACATGCATACATACATACATACATACATACATACATACATACATACATACATACATACATACATACATACATACATACATACATACATACATACATACATACATACATACATGCATGCATGCATGCATGCATGTATGTAGTACATAACAATAGAATGTAACATGACCCAATATCCCCCCGGGGATCAATAAAGTATTTCTGATGCTCCTTCTGTATACACGTGCGCTCACAAACTTATGACCTGTGCAGCGATACAGGCCTATTCCAACGTGATTGACTTGACCAGTGTCCCATCCTTCCTCTGTGACACAGGACCTGCTGTTCAGCGCATGTGGGCTGAGCATTCTCTCCACCATCATCTGCACCCTGTCCACCGTGACGTGCAGCATCCACATCTTCTCCCTGGACCTTGTGCACCTGGTGAGCCGCCTCTTATGCTCTGCCAAAGGATTGTTTTCTGCCAGTCACACAATCCGTTGTGTGAAAAGAAACACACTGCCACCTGCAGGATGAATAGGATTAGATTTTGAACGTAATGTCAAATGCAGTTTTACAAATTCTTCCGTAGTTTTACCAACCCGCTTTTATGATGATGCTGATGGTGATGATTGGGATGATGATGGTGATGATGATGACGATGACAATAGCTCTTGTACTCATTTCGTTTAGCTTGCACCTCATCGCACTCGCTCCGTCAACCCAGAATGCACCACTCCCCAGGATGCCTTCCTCACCAACATCATGGACTTTGAGGAGTTTGTCCCACCCATTCCCCCTCCCCCCTACTACCCCCCGGAGTACACCTGCAGCTCAGAGACAGACGCTCAGAGGTACAGCATGCTCCCTTCATCGTCCTATCCCCCTCCTCTCCCTCTCTCCCTCCCTTTGTCTCCCAGACACACATCAACACTTCAATTGTGCACTCTAACAATTAATAGATAAAATAGGGCTCTGCGTTCAATGCAGTGCGACACTCGATCAATGCAGTGCGATATTGAACAAAGGCTACACAGGCTGGTAATTATGCATTGTGTTGTGCAGTATCACCTATAATGGCTCAATGGAGAGCCCCGTTCCTCTCTATCCCACCGACTGTCCCCCGCCGTACGAAGCTGTGATGGGACAGAGGGCGGCAAGCCAGGTGTGTGGTTAGGTGATAATATGTGTCAATATGTTATACAGACATGATTGAGCTGCTCTGTATTCCAATGGATTTTCACTGCTGTGATTGTCTAGGCAACAGTGTTCGACACCCACGGCACTGAGCTGTCTGGGGAGAGAGTCACATCCACTGCCTTCAGCGGAGAAGGTTTGGCTCCTTCACATGATCCGGTCCAATACGGTCCAGTGACCTCTAGTGGGACAGGGATGTGTGTATGTGTTATTAGTGTCACCAGACAGTGGAGTGTGTCTGTGTTATTAGTGTCACCTGACAGTGGAGTTTGTCTGTGTTATCAGTGTCCCTAGACAGTGATGTAGACAATATTATCAGTGTCACTAGACAGAGATGTGGAAGGTGTTGTCAGTGTCACTAGGCAGTGGAGTGTGTATTTGTTATCAGTGTCACTAGAGAGTGATTTGTGTCTGTGTTATCAGTGTCACTAGACAGTGATGTGTGTCTGTGTTATCAGTGTCACTAGACAGTGATGTGTGTCTGTGTTATCAGTGTCACTAGACAGTGATGTGTGTCTGTGTTATCAGTCTCACTAGACAGTGATGTGTGTCTGTGTTATCAGTGTCACTAGACAGTGATGTGGACTGTGTTATCAGTGTCACTAGACAGTGATGTGTGTCTGTGTTATCAGTGTCACTAGACAGTGATGTGTGTCTGTGTTATCAGTGTCACTAGACAGTGATGTGTGTCTGTGTTATCAGTGTCACTAGACAGTGATGTGGACTGTGTTATCAGTGTCACTAGACAGTGATGTGGACTGTGTTATCAGTGTCACTAGACAGTGATGTGGACTGTGTTATCAGTGTCACTAGACAGTGATGTGTGTCTGTGTTATCAGTGTCACTAGACAGTGATGTGTGTCTGTGTTATCAGTGTCACTAGACAGTGGGTCTCTGCTGATGTCGGAGATCGTGGACATCCCTGACGACTCCTCCCCCTCGGAGGACTCGTGTCTGGTGGAGATCGGGATGAGGAGCCAGGGGGGGAGGAGCTACAGCACCGGAGGTGAGGGGGGTCGGGGTGCGGGGGAGGCGTCAGAGTACGTCAGCTTCCGCGGGCCGCCGACTGTGACGCCAGAGAGCCCTCTGGCGGGGGGGCCGCGGGCCAGGCGGTTCTTCAGGGGGGAGAGGTCCAACTCCTGCTCCTCCCCAAGTACAGCTACCACCACGTATAGGTAGGGACCATCACACACACACACACACACACACACACACACACACACACACACACACACACACACACACACACACACACACACACACACACAAACACACAAAGACAAGGACTATCCCCTGCTCTATATCTTTACAGGTCTCCATTATTGCGACGCCAGGCCATTCTAGCCAGTAGTTGCTCACAGCTGGAAGTGCTATCAGCCGCCAGCTCTAAACAGCACTCCTCCATCCCAGAGATCAGGCTGGGACCCTCCTTACAGTTGTCCCAAGGATCTGCTTCAGTCTCCTCAGCTCTGCCCAACAAGTCCTCCATCTCCCCTGGGGAGAGGCAGGTCCCGGGGGGGCTGGCTCTGCCCCGCCAGCACCTGTTCCTGCGACGGAGGGGTGGGAAGGGGAAGCAAGATGCAGCGGTGGGCCGAGAGAGACTCAGCGATGGGCTCCTGTCTCCCTTAGTCAGGTCTCATAGTGACCCTGGTCTGAGCAGCTCCAACAGTACAGGTGAGAAGGACTTCACTGACCCCGATCCTCAATGAGTTTACACACAATTACATATTGACAGTATGTTACCTCCATGTAATTTCTCTTGTGAAGTTGACTTTATCAGCTCCGAGGGCAGTAAGGAGGGCTCACAGATATCCACAGACATAGGTAAGGGTGTTGTTACACACATTAATAGAATACATCACAACACTCTTTAACGGTGGTTCTGTCTATCTGTTGTCTATCTCCTCTCCAGGGCCGTCCTCTGAGGCCTGCCTCTTGAGACACCCTACTTCCCCCCCTGAAGGAACCCTGCCCAGCAAGGGCGGCCTAAAGGAGGCCGGCACAGGGTCCCCACTGCCCCAAAAAAACCCCACCTCACCGCTGCACTTACCTAAAGATTATCACCGATCCCTAGGAGACCTCAAGGTCAGTCCCTAGAAGCAGTGTGAACAAACACACTAAGAGGCTAATTATAAAAAGAGAATTGACCTGCATGTGTAACATGCAACCTTAGTTACCTTATTCATTTTAATCTGATTCTATTGCTTCTCTTTTCTTGTATCTTGTATCTTCCATCAGGTGACCCGTGTCCTGGTGGCTCGGTTTCTCCAGCGCTCCAGGAGGAACCTGGCGCCCTCTTCTGATCATACGGGCAGCCCAGGCGGCCAGGGGACCAAGAGGAGGGCTGGGGCGGAGGGCCCCCCATCCACCCACCTCCCCCTGGAGCAGGTCACACATTTAACCTCAACATTTTACAAAGCATTATTTGGCTTCTTTCCGGTCTATCTTGAATAGTTAATTTTTACAAGATCAGATCTTCTCTGTAATGCAATTGACCTGGGAAAAATAATTGGCCTCTGTGCAAAAGTGTACTATTTTTCTACTACTACTGTCTCTTGTATATTTTATATTTTAAAGGTAATTTAATATTTGTAATGCTTTCTATGTGCTATATATATATAAGTCCCGTAACATTCGGATGATAAACTATGAATACTCAATCATATAGCTTAAAGCAGCAAAGGAAACGCTGTAAAAAGTCTTCTGAGAACTGTGAACTACAAGGTGAACTAGATTTCTAGCTCCACTGCCGCCCTCTCAGTAACGTCACCTGTCATCTCATTGAATCCAGGTGATAAGAAGCTCCTTTGGCTCCAGTCGAGGTTATTCCAACCCCAACCCCCACAATCCCCATCACCGTGGACACAGCCATTCCCACAGTGACAGCCGACACAACCGCCACGACAGCATCCATGCCCCGGCGTCAATGGGGATCCACCTGCGGAGCTGCGGGGACCTGAGCTCCTCGTCCTCCCTGCGACGACTGGTCTCGCCTCATGCACTGCATGGCTCGTCTGGAGCGCTCTACTCAGAATCTGCCCTGTGAGGGAGGAGGAGAAGACGGGGGGGTGGGTAGCTAGCGACAAGTAGACAAAACAAGTGTTTGATATCAAAGAATGGAGGCAGGAGAAAAACACCTCCTGTTTAATGACACAGTATAGGATAAGGGGGCGAGGGGGGGGGGGCAGATTATTTGGGCAGGTCAGCTGAAGACGTTTTGCTCTCCCTCTGATTCTCTCAACCATCTCTGCAAATGGCCTTATTCAATGGTGCTCCATCGCACCCTCACTGAACACTGCAGAAGAGGTAGGGCTCCCAGCAGTAGCTGTAGGAGACCCCCAGATGCCTCTTGCTTAATACGGCTCTGCTCCATGTGGATATTAAAGATGATTAAAAACCCATCACCATCCACCAAGAGCAATATAGCACGACAAGACCGTCTCCACCTTTGTACGCAGAAAATATCAAGACTATACTTCATGAAGGAAAAACCTCTTTAAACTCTCTACCCCAACAACAACCACATACAGTGGGTTGCATATTATGGGCTGCAGTATGCAGCTGGCCCCTTTTGTACATTTCTACTTATCCAGAGATGCTCTCAGGTTAGGTTATCATGTCATCCCTCCTTAATTTGTCTTCCATCGGAACAAAAGAAATGTATCCTCGTGCACTACCCTATCCACACTTTGTTCCCCCGCTTCACAATGCAAGTACTGCAGAAAAAACACTTCACATGCGACTGGATGCTCAGCTGATAACTGTTTGCTACATTTCCTTTTCTAATAATTTCACAATCTCCACAGGAATTCCAGACAAACCAGCCATCTGTTAAAAATGTATGTGTGCTCATTCCACCACATTAGTAACAGGCAGTGAAACAGAATTTCCTTCCTGAAGACTCCTGGATGCAGTGGTTTTATTTAAATATATGCATGTTTTTTTGCCTTCAAAATGCAGCAGGGACCGTGTGCATTGTTAACATCATGAGCAACCGTAACAATTAATTTTCCTCTGAATGTCTATCTGCATGTTTTGACAATTACTCTTACTTTCTCTGTCTTGCACCCAAAGTCTTTGATTATATCCAGAATAGCGTGGTGGTACAATTAAGTGAACTTGAGTGTCTGAGTTGAAGGAGCCTAAAGGAATTAATCTCAATTTGTGACAAAGGGGGTCAGGCAGTAGCTGCATCCATGGGTCAATTAAATACTGACCTTTTTGGACAAAAAAAAAATAATATATATATATATATATATTTGTATGTATATATATGTATTTATTTATATATATAAATATATATATATAGTGCAGTCTCTTGCAAAAAATGTACAGATGTAATTATTTAATAAGAGTTGAAGGAGAAAACATTGTATTTCCTTGAGACTGTGGTGACTGGTGGGTACTGAGTGGGGGGTGTCGACGGGTGCTGGAAGTGAGGGCTGAGAAAATGTAATGTTTGTTGGGCCTCCAATGACATGGTAATTACATATCTGGAGTAACCTATGCTATTTTCTTGACTCACATTGGTTTTATATGAGTAAAGGGCACAATTTGAATACGCAGACACACACGTATATGTATCTGATTGAAAATAAAATGAAATATCGTACAGTACACAAAGGCACACACATACACACTTATTTAAGCACTAAGCTGTGTTTCTTGCAAAATAAAGTATTATTTATTTGAAGAAATATAGTATATCTAAATGCCAGGCTTAACAGGATAGCAGTTATGGAATTATGAACCAATAAAATAAGTGTATTATATTAAACATATTCCAAATTTGAAATGCAGTTACTGTTTCAATGAAATAACTTTGAAATCAAGTTATGTACTTCAACATTATTCTGTAATAAATTAACGGATAAGGATCCTCAGGAGGACTAGATTTCATGAAAGCGTTTTGTCTTCACAATTACCCCAAATAATTTCGCCCACTCTTCTCATGGATTGCGGTCGTTTATCTTCATGCTCCTGCAGAACCAAGGTGTGGGCACTGGGCAGGTGCTTACTAACGCAAGGGGACGAGTTCAGCTTCTGATAGGTACCCCGTTCTAAACTCCTCCTCTCTTTGAATCTCATTCGAGAACGGGGGAGCAAGCCCATCCTGGTTCGATCCCGTTGTCGAATGAAACGTCCACACGAGGCTTCGAGTCCACGCCCAGAAGACACACCACCTGCAATGCACGTCGGGAAATCTAGTCCACAGGATCTTTTATAAAATGCAAGTCGCCTGGTGTTAAACTACAATGCGCAAATCCCGGATTTGTAGACACACAAATAATATTACCAGTGAGGCCTATAAAGGATTTACGTGTATTTATTGGGACATAAATTGCACTTTTCAGGAAAACGATAACCATGGTAAGGCACTTTATAAGAAACATTTTTAATTGTAACACTTTAAATCAAAAATCCTGGTGTCTCGTTTGAACTCATGGGTCAGTAGCGTCAGCTGCGAGTGGTCTGTCCAAGCAGCTCTGTTCGTGCCGCAGTAATAATAATATACAAATACTACTTATGATAGTATGTCCTTAACCTTTTCATAGCCCTTGTTGACTGGACTCGATATAGCTTGTATGTCATGTGACTTGAGAGTGACCTCATCGAGTCTTTGTTGACGGAGAAGGAGGACGCGAATTAAGAGTGTACCACGTTCGTGTTTATAGTGGTTTACTGTCCAGCTAAATCTAGTACCCGGGATGATGAGACCCCTACTGGGCTTAGTCCCGGGGAAGAAACCCCTCCTGTGCTCAGTCCTCCGTGCCCTGAAGACGCTGAGGACCAGGCGACCCACTTTGCTGAAGTACTCCCCAAACATGTGCCCTCCTCATCCATTCTTCTCACGCTTCCAGGAGAAAGGCATTAGTAACGGGACGCAGAGTAAGAAGGCGCTGCTGTCGGACCCCCAGCTCTTTGAATCCCAGTTTGATGAGCTGGTGACAGAGCTTACGGAGAGGGACATCGCTGACCCCGCACTCACCGATGCACTCAACAGGTTAAGAGAGGTATGTGGTCTATAGACCTGTGAAGAATAAGTCCCGCCTCCGAGGCTCTTGGGTCCATGTTTAAATGTCTATGGAAAATAACATGGGGGTTTTGAATGATCGTATGTGACAAACTCTGTAGGTGGCGAAGACGTAAAAGCTGCTCAGGTTTTGAACTGCACACTTTTTCCATCTAGATTCCACTTGGGTTTTGGATTGTCGGGGCCGTTAAAGTAGTTAACTATTAGTAAAGCTAACCGGGAGCTAGTTCTGATCTGCGCAGACTTCATACGTCATACTTGTTAGGGAGGCGGGAGTTGGTCGCAACCATTCACAACCTAACGTGATTGTGATTTCACGCGTGAATGGACGAGCAGCGTTGGTGCCACCTCCTCCGTAGGCGGGCTCTGGTGCCATTTTGGTGAAGACAAACTATGAAACATTGCCGTTGCTATGCAACCTTGACTGGGAGAGTCGTGACGTCCTAAGTCGGCGCAGATCCGCGTTAGCATAATGCTTCTTCATAATAGTTAACTACTTTAACGGCACCGACAATCCAAACCCCAAGTGGAATCTAGATGGAAAAAGTGTGTAGTTCAAAACCTGAGCAGCTTTTACTTATTCGCCACCTACAGAGTTCGTCACGTACGAACATGCAAAACCCCCATGTTATTTTCCATAGACATTTAAACATGGAACCAAGGGCCTCGGAGGCAGGACTTATTCTTCAGAGGTATATTGCCGAAATAAGGGTTTTTATTAAGTAACCACATGTGATACTCGTAACAGTTAGTCAGCATGATAAATTCACTTTGGGTTTCTCTGTATCTCTTAGGTTTTGCTGTACAATGCTCCAGGAGGAAAAAAGAACCGAGGGCTGTCTGTGATTGGTTCATTACGTGAGCTTGTCCCGCCCACTAAGCTGACCCAGGATGCAGTCCAGCGGGCGTTGCTGGTTGGCTGGTGCATTGAACTTGTATGTCCATGACTTTAGACATTCACTAAGAGCTACATGAATGAAAAGTTCTGTCACTAAGTAGTAGGGTTTGTCTCTTAGCTTCAGGCTTTTTTCCTGGTGGCTGATGATATCATGGATGCCTCTGTGACACGGAGGGGACAGCCTTGCTGGTACAAGAAGGTGAGACCCCACATGTGTCCGCCTCAAAGGCTAGACTTAAGATATTCCTTCCAAGTTAAAAGTGAAACACCGATCTTTGCTGCTTTGGAGGTGAGTGTTAATATACTGCAATGGGTCCGCTGCAGGAGGGAGTAGGTCTGGAGGCCATCAATGACTCGTTCCTCTTGGAAGCGGCCATCTACAGACTTCTGCGGAGACACTGCAGAGAGCAGCCCTACTATCTGCATCTGCTTGAGCTTTTCATGGAGGTAAGTGACCCTGGTTTGCCAAGAAGTCAAAGCAAGCACATAGAATCACATGTATGCATTATGTGAACACAGTATTTATATAATCTGTGGGCTCTAGACATCCTTCCAGACGGAGCTGGGCCAAGCTCTGGACCTCATGACGGCCCCCCCTGGTCAGATCAACCTCAGCAGGTTCACCATGGAGAGGTGAGGAGGGGGGAGTGATGTTACATCACGGAGGTACAGTTAGTTAAATTCTCTCAGGAATTTCCATAATAATTTCTTAGACAATAAATGGGAAGAAATGTTATTTTAAATGTATTTTTAAAAGTGATTGATTTGGTGGAAAAAAAGACTTCAGGACTGACAAGATGCCAGGACTGAACGTGATGGACTTCCTCTTTCTTTCAGGTACAAGGCTATTGTAAAATACAAGACCGCTTTTTACTCATTTTACCTCCCAGTGGCAGCAGCTATGTACATGGTGAGTGTATAGTGTGTTTATGGAGAAAACGAATAAAAAGTCTTGAGGATGTTAATAAAGTATTGAGAGCAGTCTATACCATTTTTGTATGTATTTTAATCTGTAAAAAATACTTTAATCTTGGTTGCACTTGAGGGGCAGGATAGTATAGTGGCTATGGGGGTCAGGTCAGACGCCCTGCAGTTGGATTGGATCCCAGCGGTTAGGCAAGATGCCTAACCCCTACTCTAATAACATGTATCGGAAACTACTCACTCACTTTGGATGAAGTTGTCTGCTAAATGATCTCTGAGCAAATATGTTTTGACATACTGCCAATTTCAGTCTATATGACTTCTGATAAACCAGGTTTTTCAAAGTGGTTCTACCTTATTTTTTTATATTGTATTTAATTTGACAGTTTACTAACTATGTTATTAACACATTGATATGGTTGCTGTACAGGCAGGAATCAACAGTGAAGTGGAACACAATAACGCAAAGCACATCTTGTTAGAAATGGGAGAATTCTTTCAGATACAGGTATGTTTGTATTCTTTTCATATTTCTCTTAATGAATACTGTAGATGAGAGACTGTTACACATCGCTGTGTATTTCCCCTCTTGAAGGACGACTATCTGGACTGTTATGGCGACCCCACTGTCACAGGGAAGATCGGCACGGACATCCAAGACAACAAGTGTAGCTGGTTAGTCGTCACCGCCCTCGGGGTCATGACCCTGGAGCAGAGGGCCGAGTTGGAGGTGAGAACTCCTAAACCTACCATCATGGCATAAAGGATGGCCTGATAGTGGTCTAGAGTTTAGGGTGTATGGCCCCCAGCTGAAAGATTCTGGGTTCAAACTCCAGCGTTTAGTAGCAGCTATTGTTTAGGTTGCAGATGGCAATCAACTGAATCCCCCAACTGTTAACCCAATCAAAATCAGGTCTCTTTGTGCATAGATAACAGACTATTACTTTCTCTTATTGCATCCATAGTGGTAAACTCATTTTATAGACCTATAATTATCCCTAGCTGTTATATTTATCAATGATTCATTTTGATGGCAGTCGGTGCAACAAGCGAATGTTTATTTTAAATGTGGTAACACTGGTTGCTTTTCATCAAATTAAGGCTTGCAGTTGTAACGCATCAGTTTTGTTACTGATGCAAACCTTTTTCGAAAGAATGCTGGAGTGATTGCCTGCTTTTAGTTATCGTTAAGGGGAACTACCAAAAAAGGATATTTTTTGGTAGTTGTCTTCAAAACATGGATGTATTAAAGAATGCACACTCAAAATACATTAGATATTTTGGCAAAAACACAGCATGCTCATCTTCACCAGACTATATGTGGTGCGTCCTAGAGAGGGATACGCTTCTCTGAAACTACTATATAACGCTGGGGTATGTGTTGAACTCCTCTTGTCAGTGGGTGATTGCACATCCGAGAGAGGGTTGAGCTTTGAGGATACTTAAAGTATAACGCCATGGTCTGTGCTTCATCAGGCTAGTGGTGGACTCTGATGTCTGTGTCTGAGAGAGAGTACTCAGACACTTGTTTATCACATTTCCTACAGCATATCGCTCATTATAACACTACTACACAATGAAGGCTCTAAAAATAAGTATCATAAGTGGGTCGTAGCTGTGGGGATAATCGATCCCCATCCTTCATACTACTCTGAGCCCAAAAACTCTTTGATTTAAAAACGTGTGCTCTCTAGAGACGTTTGTTTGTTCTGGGGTTCTGTAGAAACTTTGTGGTGCTACATGGTTGCATCCATGGAAAGAGGACCCTCTCAATATAGATTAAAAAGGGCTTATTCTAAGGCAATGAAATCCCATCAATTCTCATTTTCTTGGACTTATGAATATTATTTTCCATATTTGCCAAGTCCAGTTCACTATTCCGAAAGTAATTTACTGTAGGTGTTTTGGATAAAACAGTTTGTTAAATGGATATATAGGAATAACTTTAATTCATTGACCATCTTTCACAACCCTCTTCCTTTTTTCCTGTAGGCTTGTTATGCACGCCACGAGGAAGCAAGTGTGCAAAGGGTCAAGGCTCTGTACAGCACGCTGCAGATGGAAGATCTGTACCACCGTCATGAGGAGGACAGCTACCGTCGGCTGCAGGAGCTCATCACACGCCACGCACAGAATCTCCCACATTCAGTGTTCCTCAATTTTGCCAAGAAAATCTACAAAAGAAACAAATAACTTGAGGAAATTGGATCTTAAGTTTTTGAAAAAATTGTGTTTGATTGTAAATGTAAATAGCATGTTTCCTCTGACAGTTTTGGGGTTTTGTTCAGTAGGGCTGGTGTCAGTTTAGGGACCAATTATTAAGCAGCTTCTGGATCAAGAAAGTAGAGTAGATCCTGGCATTTCATTTTGTAAAGGAAAGGACCCTGCATAAATACAAGAGACGTCAAGGCAGAGTTGCTTGTGTGTGTGTGTGTGTGTGTGTGTGTGTGTGTGTGTGTGTCCTTTTCGCTGCGGTACATATTTATTGACCTAATATACAGTGCACAGTATATCACTTCATCTCTTTACTCCAGAATCCCATGGATTTGTTAAGAAGCAAAGTCACGTGACTCTGTGATGGAATTTGCTGTGATATCAGCCATCCGATGCAGAGTACATTATGTTATAAACCAGGCTGCCGTTTATGCCCAGAGTAACCAGGCTCATTTATCATTGAACAGCTTTACACGGGAAGGCAATACAATAAATAATTGTCATTCAAAAATAATAAACAGCTCATCACATGTTGAATGAAATTAGAAATAGTATAGTCATGAAATTGATTTGTATCAGTATTTTTTTTTGTAAAACTGTCAGACCAAGCTGTTAAACCTCATTTATAAAGTCGCATTCATTGTCTCATTATTAATCGTTCACTGAGAATCTTTTTTTCTTTTTAAATAAAATTGAATTATTTTTAAATAGGATTTTTTCTATTTCTATTAGGCTACATGTGTGATCTTGATATATTTAGGCTACTATTGTTATGTTCAGTCTAGAATTAATAAACAGAAAATAGACACCGCAAAATAGATAGTCTTGCTGATCCTTAAAACGGTTAATTACTAGGAGATCTGTGATAGGCCCACAAGGGGTGTGGTCTTGGGGAGGGGGAGGGGGACTCTGATGACGAGGGCCTTAGAGGTGGCCGCGAGAACAGAGATGCTGTGGGTCTGAACCTCGGTCGAAATATCTGTACACGGTCGGGATTGTATGAGCTTTGTTTCCTGATGACTTCTTTCCTCTTTCAATACCCGAATGGAATCGTGAGTAGATGACATTTGTACTGTTTTACTTTCATCTCGAACGCTATTGTACAAAGCTCTCCCGAGTAGGCTACATCTTTTATGCCTTTCAAATCAGCCAGCTAAAACATGTACTGCCATTTCCCCCCAGTAAATCCTTCCTTAATAGCGTATTATTATCCACATCAACTTGAAACGTGATATTCATTTTGGGTGCACATCTATTTTGTGGCGGAGGTGGATGGGCCTAGATGGCAGGGCGATGCGGCTTAAGGTACTACCCCCCCCCCCCCCCCCTCCCAACCCAGTCTCCATCCTCCAGTCTCCAGTGCTCATTTCAGATCAATAATTGTACGACCAAATTGGCTGTGTATAATGGTCCCAACTCAAAAGGCTGCTATGCTGTAGAGCTACCTTGTTCCTTTGCTTGAGCCAGTTCTTAATGGCCATTCCGGCGAAATGGCCTATGTAATCAAGCATTAAGTGATGTATAGTCTTCACTGATTTGAAGGGCACTGTATGAGGGGATATACAAGCAATACGCCTCGGTAGCTATATGCTTGTCCAAAAGAGCCTTGGCGTTATGCGATGTGGTTGCTTGCTTTATTTCACGCTTCACTTATGTTGTGCATCTTGTCATTTTAGGTAGTGCTCTAACCCATCCGATAGCATTTCTCATAAGCTTGGCTTCTATATATATATATATATATATATATATATATATATATATATATATATATATATATATATATATATATATAAAATATCATTGACGCCATCGCTCAAAGAGAGAGAATAGCTACCCAAGATGATGGGTAATTAATAATTAAATGTCAACAATTTCAAAAGGGATGTCTTGACCTGACATTGTATTTAATTTATGTTTAATATTGTGAGCTGTGTATGACATTTCTTCTCTGAAGTCGTTATGGTGATCTATGTGGTTAACTATCTATCTATGTGGTAGCATGCATTGACAACATTTTATTCATAACATACATTCATAAAACAATGTACTAGTTGCATGTTCAATATGTAGGCCTACTTTAGGTAGAAAGGGAACTAGATTGATAGATATATGGATTTGTTGATGAATAGATATGAATCTCATCCCAAAGGGCATTTTAAAATATTTGTATTACCTCTGTATTTATTGAACACAAACAAATGATTTAGCCAATTATGTGTATTCTTTAAGTAAATATAAAATAAATGGTATTTGACAAGTATAGGCAAAATGCATTGCCATAAACATTTTCGATAGCTCATATTTCCAAAACTTAGAAAACACTCGTATTGTGAGTGTGTATGAGCATTGTTTTTTCATTGTCATTTAAGAGTTAAACTTATTATTTACAGCATTCCTGTTTCTCCCACAACTGGGACGCAGCTCATGCGGAAACAGAAAAGCCAAGAGCAGCGTTAACGGCCCATCTATAATGAGCCATAATGAACAGCCATGATCAGTTAAACTTCAAAGATTCTTGTTAAAGGCGAAACGTGTGTTGAACAACAAGAATGTCCCTGTTGAGCACTGGGGCCCAGCTCCTCGTTCCTATTGACTGTATGTCTGCTCTGATGTTTCAGGGGCTTAGGACTAAGGCCATGATGTGAGCGTCGTGGCCAGTCACCGTTCGGATCTCTCCAGCCAGCTTTAGAAGCCCTGTTTCTATAGCAACAAAATAATTGATCACCACTAAAAAAGATTCCACAATGCAATCCTCTGCCCGTCCCTCCCAGCCGCCAAGGCCTCGGCGCCTTGAGGCAAGCAGGCGGACTAATACTGCCGCAGAGCCAAAGTCCCATGGCCCTGGTTTCCGGAGGGAGGATAAAAACATGAACACAATCACCAATTCTTCCCCACGACGCCCCACAAAAGCCTCTTCAGAAAATACCAGAATCCGGGCGGGCGTGCAGCCCCGCGCGCAAGTCACCCAGGCCAGGATGGGCCTGAAGAAACAGGGTGTCGCGGCTTCCAATCCAGCTAAACCCAAATTGAAGGGTGCACGTGCACCAGCGGCAGCGAAAGTTGCACCTCCAGCACCTTCTCCTCCCGCTCCCCCCTCTCCTCTCCTTCCCCTTGATCCTAATTGCAATGAGCCCAGCCTGCCATGCCTGTGTTGCGATGGCCGCTCTCCGCAGGACAACAACAGCATGTTTAACCACAACCACAACAACAACAACGCCATCTCTCTTAGACATCAAATGCGACTCCAGCCACCTCCACCCCCATTGGCACTGAGGCAAGAAGGGAAAGGAGCCCAGGCTAGCCCCTCAAAGGCCTTGCCCCAGCCCATAGCTGCATCCTGTGCTGCTGCTGCTACTGCTGCGGCTATAGAGCATGAGGGTAAAAATGCAGACAAAAGTGTTGAATTGGACAACAAGAACAATGCAAAGCCACACGAAGAGGAAGACGAGGACGACAGCAGTGGGGATATTGATTTGGATGTTGATCAAGGTGATGATGACGATGATGAAGATGATGATGACACACTAGTCCCCTCGTGCTGTGACTGCCCCCCCTCCCTGCTAGACCTGTCTCTCTCTACGTCCTCCTCCTCATCCTCCACCTCCATCAGCTCCTGCTCTGACCTGGAGTCCGACTGTGCGGATCTCTCCACCTCTCTCTGCTCGTCTCATGGCCAAGATGATCTGGGCACCCCTGAAGAACAGCCCCTTCCTCCAGCTCCTGAACGCCCCCCCCCTGCCCTCTCTGCTCCATCTCTTCCCCTCAACCGCAATATCTCCCCCCTAGCGTGCTGCTCTCCTCTGGATGCCTGCTCCCCTGATGAAGGCTATCCCTCTGCCCCAGCATCCCCCTCCTCTGACTACCTGGGAGCCAAGAGTTACACGGGGCATGGACATTTGGATTCAGAGGTCACCAAGCTAGGTCTGTTGGACTTCTTGGAATCGGTAGGTGAGTTTGGAAAGATGGAGCGCTTCAGTCAGGTGATCCAGGCGGCTCATTGGGATCTGGAGGGGGAGCAGCATTGGGACGTCCTGAGAGATCGGCTGGACCACCTCGATCGCCTGGAGAAGGTCAACCGGGAAGTCAAGCTAGCCTACATCGCCAGGCTGCATGAGAAAGATCTAGATTTAGCAGATTTCGAAGAGCAGGACTTCTCCGATGTTTTGGATGAAATGGGGAACATCGATATGTCATGGAAGTTGTATAAAGGACGTGGCGGAACGCTGGCAGAGTCTCAGGAGTTTTCTGACGCGGGCGTGGACCTCACTGCGCCGTCTGATTGTGATGAATCTGTGGTTTCGGATTCCCTCACTCCTTCCCCCGTCAATCCGCCCCCAAGACCCCCCAAACCCCCTGCTCGCCACGCCAGCGTGAACTCTGACCTCCACACTTACATCAACATAAGCAGGGAGACCACCTCCATCGCTGTCTCCACTTGCCCCACACCAACTTTCTCCACCTTCTCCCCAAACTCGTCCCCCACCTTCTCCACTTTCCGGTGCGAAAAAGCCCTTCCACCATCTCCGCCATCCATCCCTCCTCTCCCTGCCTCCCAGCCCCTTCCATACCTGACCCTCTACACGGCTCCACTGCCCCCTCTGTTGCCCACCCCGACTCCTCCTATCCCTCCCCCTCGGAGGCGCCACCTGGCCAGGAAGGAAGCTCAGCGGCTGGCTAATCTGCAGGCCCTGCAAGAGAAGACCCCGCTGTCTCTTCCCCCTCCCACCACGCGCCCTCCTCCTCTGCCACCCCCGCCGACCATCTCAGTCTCCTGCTCATCGGCCTCCTGCTCTCCCCCTGGAATACCACAACCACCCCCTCTTCCCCCTCCGCCCTCCTTCCATGCATTAGATGTGGAGATTCGGAAGCTGTTGATGCTGGCAGGGCTAACCCAGGCCGAGCTCCTTAAACTCAGCCCAGAGCTTGGTGACTGCGTGGGAGAGTTAGAGGAGGAGGGGGACGGTCTTTCTCTGAGGTCTAACGAGGCCCAAGAAATACGGCAGTTCAAAGGTGTAAAATGCGATGTGGCCGTCATCAGAGATGTCTGGAGCAACAAAGAGGAGCTTGATGCAGTAAAAAGGATAGAAGTGAGGGAAGGAAAGAAGGAAGATGGGAGCCACGACACACTGAGAACCACCTCGTTCACAGAGATGGCCAGGAGAAGGAAGAGAACCACTGGGCTCATGTCTGAAGCATACTACAGCACCGAAACGTTCAACTACTCCCTGCCCCTTTCAGATTCTCCTCCCCCTCCGCCTCCCCGGCCCCTCCCCCCTGTGCCTCCATCCCTGCCCCCCTCCAAAGCTTGTACCCTTTCAGCCAATTCTGCACGGCCCGAGAGATTTGATTGGCTCATCGCATTCACACCGGATAAGGAAGCCCAACTGCTGCCTCAACCCCTGGAGTTGGCAAAAACTGAAGTGGACACACCAAAGAAGCTGACGTCCTCCTCAGGGTCATCTACCGTGTCGGGCCCAAAGGTCACAACCTTTAAGGAGCTACGCTTTCGCAGCCGCAACAACTGCCTTCAAACCAAGATGATCACTGACCCGGAGCCGGACCCAACCATCATCACCCCCGACCCAGACATTCTCTACAACCTCAAGTGGAGACGGGAGAAGAAGGACGTGCACGGGGATGACCACCAGTGGGAGTACACCTCCCAGGCCCAGGCCTTTTTCATGCAGCCCCCACCGGCGCTCACATCCATGGACGCACTGAAGGAGATGCTGCAGAGGGCCGACGAGGAGGGCAGGCAAGCGGAGCTCTGCGCCACACAGAAGATGGGCTGCTCGGCGAGCGACGGCAACCTGTGGACCAGCGGCGAGGAGAGGGAGAAGCAGAGGGAGGGGCTGAGGGCTGCGGAGAAGAGTGCTAAGGAGCCGGAGACCGAGGTGGAGGTGAGGGGAAGAGCAGACGGAGGGAGGACTTTGGAATCCAGAACTGCACGTGAGTGTGATCATTATCATTTGGTCAGAAGATAACGATGTGAGAGTGTGCGTACAAAGGTGGTGTCGTGGTCGTGGTTGAACGTGTCAATAGTTTTATTGCAAAGCAAATGTTCAACTTTGACCAAATCAAAATGTTGAAATGATGGGGAATAATAATAATAATAATAATAATAATAATAATAATAATAATAATAATAATAATAATAATAAAATGAGACATCAGAAAATGTATCCAACGAGAGTGTATGTAGTGACTGCCTAGGGTAGGTTGTCCCCTGTGTGTGTCTGAACAGGGAGAATTCCAATTTCAAGGAGATTCATCAAAGTAACTTAAGACTGCAATAAGTGCAGTCTGGACCGCGCATCAAATCTAAACTGGGCAGATGATGGAGATGAACAGATGGAGAGTGAGGGGGAGAGAGGGCCTAACAGCTCGCTCTCTGTCTCTCTCTCTCTCTCTCTCTCTCTCTCTCTCTCTCTCTCTCTCCCTCTCTCTTTCTCTCTGAGATGGCAAGGCATTGTGAGGAGAAGGCGGAGGTTCTTGTTGTTGGAATGTGATGTCATCTCTGCCTTTTTCAATTATTCATCATCTCGTCAAATCGTGCGAAGGGAAAGTAGTGCCTACTATGGGAGTCCTAGCCATATATATCATATTCTGATCGATCACTTCCTCCCTCTCTCCTTGTCTCTACCTCAAGCTTCAGCCCCATCGTCTCCTCCTCTCCTATCTGTTCAGTCGCACATTTCCTTCAGTTTATTTCTCATTCTATCTTACTTTCCTCATACTTTATATAGCGCAGTGAGTCACCGTTACATTTTTCTACTGCTGTTTCTCTCTTTCTCTTGGTAGCCCACTCTCCCTTTATTCTCAAAATGGGGAGAAGCCAGAAAATGGGTCTGTTTTGATTTTTAAAAATACATATAAACGTTCTGATTCTGACATTGCATTTCCCAATTAAACTTAACTTAACTGAAAAAAAAAGGAAGTAAGGAAATAGTATAAAATGTTAAAATCTCTTACTATATTCATCCCGCTCTCCATTTTACCTCCTCCTTTGCTACAATGAAGGTAACCATTGGGTAACTTGTGCTCAAAAAAGGTGTGTGGCCCTTTAAGAACACTAAGGGTGGGTCCTTGTGTGTGTACCAATTACTGAGCTGTTGCAGCAGTAACAGGAAGTATCATGTGTTAGTTTCACTAAACTGACAGTGGAACTCTTTCAAGGTATGATTGCCCTCTAGCTTGTTTTTCTTCCAATAGACTAGGTTTCACAGGTGACCCACTGTAATTGAGTTTGTATTTCCAGCCTCAGACTCAGAACAAAGATAGACCCAGTGACTAAGCAGAAAGAACAGACCACTGCTCTCTACCCACTGACTCAGCGGTATAGACAGAGGGAGGGAGAGGGAGGGAGGACAAGGGGGGGGGGGGCGTTGGGTGGGGAGAGTGGAAGAGGAAAGCTACACACAGAGTAAAGGACATAAGTTTATCACCCGGACGTTGATGTTATCCACTGCTCACTGATGCTATCCAGGCAGAAAATGTACTGCAGAAAGATCATAGCTGTAACTTTCATTCATCTCCATTGAATTTCTTGCACTGTGTGCGCATCAATATGCATTCAGAAACCACACGGCTTGAAATGTTGTTAAAGGAGTGTGGAACACTATGGAAATGTCTGTCTGTGTCGTCTCCACGATTGTGAAAGTTATTGTTCTTGTTGTTCATGTTTTCAAATCAAAGCAAAACTTAATTGAACGAAACCTGAATGGTGGACATTCAAAGGAAATCTGTGCAGTAATCTGAAATTGATAATCAGCAGAAATCAATGGACATCCCAGTTTCATCCTCCTTTAAACATGACATTACTGCATGACGTGAAACGAAGACTGTTGTTTTATTGGAAGGTGTCCATGGATCTCCTCTGTGGACTAACATTCTCTCCATCTCTGTCTCCTTCCTGTCCATCTGCCACCCTCCACCTCTTCCATTCCACCCGGGTGTTTCCAACGGTTGTCTCTGACTCTCCTGTCCCCCATATGACCATGCTTGTACACCCTGACCCCCCCCCCCCCCCCCCCCCGTCCCAACCCCCCCCCCCGTCCCAACCCGTCCCCCTCTGCCTGCCTGTTACCTCTGACCACCAGTGTCCTCACCCCCACTGTCCCTTGCCCAGACCCGCAACTATCCCCCGGCTTCCCCCTACTTCCTCCATGCTTCTAAACCGCCCTACCGTCCCGGCTACTACAACCCCCAGCCCAACACTAAACCCCAGCACAACACCGCCCCCCAGTCCAACACCGACACCCGGTCCAAGACTGCCACCACGCCTAACACCGACCCCCGGCATAACACCAACCCCCGGCCCCACAGCCACGCCGGCAGTGCTGACCGCAGCACACCCCGTTATCACCACGCCACAGACTCAGAGCGCCTGAGTGACCCCTGTGTCTCCTCTAAACGTGGGCCCGTCGTTGTAGTCGACCGCGGTGCAACCCACGTGAGCGAGGCCGGGCCTCGCCATGCAGAGTCGGTGGGTCGCCATGCCGACGATTCACATATCAACGGGGAGCTGATGCAGGACGACGCTGAGTCGGACCCTGTCAGTCACTTTGACTCGCTGTACTGTAATGAGTCAGAGAGTGACCGCGGTGCTGTGTCCCTCGGCAGCGCGGAGGCGGCCGGCTGCTCCACGCCGTATAAGAACCTGGACGTCATGTTGACGTACTCCAGCACGCTGACGGCAGCCAGCGGGCCCCTGTGCCCCGGCAGCTCGGCCAAACACAGACCTTCCCACGGCTCCTCCTCGCACAAGGTCCCGGACGGCAGCAGACACGCAGCCAGGGCCTCCAAGGAGCTCCCTCCGCTCCCCGGCCTCTACCTGTACCACCCTAAGAGCTGCCCTCTGCACAGAGGGGCCCCGCCGCGCCTGTCCCCCATCGGAGCCCTCTCCCCTCCCCGTCGCCCCGGAGCTCTGCCTCCGGGGCTGGACGCCTCGGGCCTCAGCTCTCCGCTCTGTCCCCACTCGCACACCCTGCCTGCCCTCGCCGCTCCCCTCTACTACCCTTACCTGTACCCTCCGATACCGCTCCGCACAGCCACCCCGCCCCCCCACGCTCCCCCGCCCAGCACAGCCCCTCCCCGCCCCCCTAAACGCCAACAGGCTCCCCCGAAGCCAAGAGCGCCCAGTAAGATTTCTTTCTCTCTTCTCTCTTCTTGGTTTCTTCCCTTTGCCATATGTCTTGCGCATCGTCTGTCTGACATCCTGCGTGCATGGCTGTCTGTCCATCTTGGTGATTTTTCTGTGTGCGTGTCTCTACTCTGAAAAGAAGCCCTTATACTTTTCCTCTCTTGTATTTCCCTGGGGGTTTGCAGATTTGAAAAAATGGGGTAAGTACAGCCATGTTGTCTGTCAAAAGCCAATTCCCTGCTGGTCACATGATACTTTGTGGAAGCCTTTTCAAATCTGCAAACCGTCCTGGGAAGGGAAAAGCAGCAGCTGTTGCTAACAGAGAGCTTCTGGATTGTTCTTTATTGTTGATCACTTTTGAATGTCTTCCTTTAATCTGTCCATTCTTCATCTGTGTTTCCATATAATTTCCATTGTCTTGTGTTCTTGCATGGTGTACCTCAATGGACTCATTTCACGCCAACCCCAGCAGGCTTGTTGAAGCAGATTTTTTTGATCATGTTAATTCAAAATCATGTTAACTGAAAAGGAATCCTTCTACAAATCCATTTTCCAATCTCCTCCATGATAAACTAATGCACTGTACATTTCTGTTTTATGTTTTGCCTTTATATAACCTTAACATATTTCTTCAAACTTTACATCAATATTCATAGAAGCATATAAATGATTTCTACCCTATTTGTGTGTTTTAAGTATATTACCTTTTTAATTACTTTATGTTGCATCCAGTATACTGTTCACCTAAACCTGCACTGGTGTGTGCGTGTGTGCGTGGATAACTGAACAACTGGCATTGTGTTCACTGAGATGCATCGTACGCTGTCAGAATGTGTTTTGAGATTAGTGCATGACTAACAGTAAACAGTAAACTCAATCAAGGGTCTAGAATCTCCTCTAGACCACTTCTAAACGTCAGCTCTACAGATGCAGATTCAGCCTGTGCTGAGAGGCGATTGCGATGCTATATTATTTTCCCGGATTTGCTCATGTTTTACTGACCTGAATTGTACCATCTGCTACTACCTGGCTTCGCCAATGCATCTCATGGCTTAACTTGCATTACTTTTGTTAATGCTACTAACATGTATGTCTTCAGTGCTGTTGACTCTGTGGTAACACCCTGGTTACTCTCCATGGCAGCGATCCACTGTGTCTCCTTCGCTGGCTCTACCCAGAGTGACTGCTCCTCTTGGATGGGGGAAGATGTCAAGATCCCGGTGAGAGGTTTTGGCCTTCCTTCCGTCTTACTGCAGGAGAAGAAAGGTACGTCCGTGAGAGAGTGTGTGCATATGTGTGCCCGTTTAGTGGGCCCTTGTTCTTCTGGTTTGTCAGCTGGGTTGTCTAACTGAAGGCTGCGTTGTTGTGCTCCCCAGCTCTTGTCAGTGCGGTGAGCCTGGCAGTGGAAGCCATCTTGTCCCAGTTCAGCTCCTCTAGGACTGTGGTTCAGAAGGTGAGACTAACCCTTTGGTAACTAAGTTTGGTTTAATTTTAACAATACATTTTTATTCCGATCACCATTATAACTAATCTTTGGAACTCCAAGAATGGGTGTATTCTGATTTTTATATTTAATTGTTGAAATGTTTTTTCTTCTGCTCGTTCTGCATCTTTATATACACTTCTGGTGTCAGTCTCTTGCAAATAGCATGGTATTCAACTGTCCTTAGAGAACCTTGTAGAACACTAGGTTCCCTTGTGTACTAACTTTAGGTTCCTGTTAACCCATTCTCCTTCCTCCTCCTCGTCCCTATTGTGTCCTATACACTACCTTTCTTTCTCTCGTGTATCCCCACACCCTCCCCATCTCGCCTCTCTCACTTCCCATCTGTCCGCTCCGGCTCTGTGTTCCTCCTCCTCCTCCTCCTCCTCCTCCTCCTCCTCCTCCTCCAGGCTCTCTCGGGAGACAGCAGTGTCAACCCAACCCTCGGCCGTCTGGTGCTGCAGTGCCTCTGCCCGGCCTTGCACGGCCTTCTGTCCGACGGCCTCAAGCCCCATCAATGTGATGTGATTGCAGGCAGGAGGCCAAACTCAGCCTGGGGATTGGTCCAGGCCTCAACAAAGCCAGGTAGTGAAAACCTTTCTTCCTCGGGAAATTACAACACATTTCCTCTTCCTCTCTGTCTCGTGTCTCTTTCCGACGGTGTCACTCAATACGTGTTGGTGTCCAAGGTCAATGAACGCAGGACAAACAGAGTAATGACTGGATATTGATTGGGGCTGAAGAGCCAAAAATGGCCTGTTATTTTCTCTTTGTAATCCGCTTAGCTTCTCTCTCTCCCCTCCTCCCTGTGTCCCATAGGCCCCAACACCCAGACCGTGTTCAATCTCCAGGTCAGAGTCAGAGAGCTTCCCCAGCTGAAACAGAGCAAACAGCGATTCAACGCCTTCCTCTTCGGCCTGCTGAAGTACATCCCACAGATTGTTTCTGTTTGACTTGTGTAGTCCAGTGGATATCTAGTTCAGTACTCATACGCAGTCTTCTCCTGGTCTCTTCAATCCTCTCCTTCTGTCTTTCAGTACCAAGCTTCTTGATTTCTGGCTGTCTCACCTCCAGTCTTGCAATGGTACGTACTCCTCTCGCTCCTCTCCCCCACATATGGTTCCTCAGATGTTTCAGTAAGTTAAACCGGACCTATTTGCTCCTCCAGATGTGCTGGAGACGTTCTACCAGCCCTCCTCCTTCATGCGGCTGTCCTCCATGGCGGGCCAGACGCTGTACGAAGAGCTGCTTCTGCTGCTGCAGCCGCTCAGCCTCCTGACCTTCAACCTCGACCTTCTCTTCCAGCATCACCACTTGGAGCCGGCCAACCACAGCCCTCAGCTCTCCGGCCTACCCGCTCAGGATGCGGGGGGCTTCAGGCTCTCCCCCCAGGGGCTCCTGTCCAAGGCGGACCGGGCCAGCAGCAGCTCCAGCAGCAGCAGCAGCAATCATCTGGAGAGCTTGTCCAAGCTTGACTTGGGAGGTCCGGAGCACAAGGAAGCCACTAGTGAAACCAGCTCCTCATCCGTGGCCAGTTCAGACGATCAAGAATCAGGGATGCACCCCCATAGCGAGGCGCCGCCCTTGAAGAACCCAGTGAGTGTCAAGCGCACCAGCCCCCAGCTCCTGTGGGTGCAGGAGAAGGAGATCAGAGATCTGCCCCCGCCTGCCATCGACGACGGCAGCCTCACTCAGCAGGCCGGACAGGTACAACGCAGAGCTGCTCGGAGCCTGCAGACCTCAGGGTTTACCTCGAGCTGCAGTAACGTGTTCCCTTCCCACGCAGGTGATCCAGGACAGCTGGGAGGCGGTCATGCGCCTGGGAGGGCGTCTGAGTCGCAACCTGTCTGAAATGAGCCTCCCCGCGGGCCAGATCCAGGGGAAGGAAGGTACGGAGCTCTACTCCCAGACAGGAAGTGACTTCCCTCGGGTGGACAGCTCTAACAACGTCCCCTGGGGGCTGGGCCGTCTTTTCGGAGCCACCAAAGGTGCCGGGAGCCCCGTGGGTCCCCCGCCACACACCAGGTAGATCAAGCCATGTCTCTACCTCGCACCTGCAGAAATGCTTTGCTAGGCTGCGTGGGATTTAGTGGATTTGTTTGTAATTATAAAATGGTGTAGTGGAGAACCTTATGAGAGGGACTCATAAGGGGCTCCACGACCCTAATGACGGGTTCATAAGGGTCAGGGAGTCCCCTTCAGCCACTACACATACTCTAGAAATGTTTAGCTTAATTGCCAAAGCATAGTTTTAACATTGCTTGTGTTTATCCTGTTGTTTTTTTAAGGTGCATGCAAAAAAGCTTCCACCAAACAGTTGTACTGTATATTAAGAGAGCTTATGTATGGTTGCAATGGTTGTACTGTATATTAATAGAGCTTATGTATGGTTGTACTGTATATTAATGAGATTATGTATGGTTGTAATGGTTGTACTGTATATTAATAGAGCTTATTGTAATGGTTGTACTGTATATTAATAGAGCTTATTGTAATGGTTGTACTGTATATTAATAGAGTTTTATCTTTGATGGTCTCTCTGCAGGCGTCCCTCACAGTGGTTGGGCCCCGGGGTCACTGCACTGACACGCATGGTGAGCAGCAGTTCCCTGCCAACACTGAAGAGGGCGCCGGAGCCTCAGACGGAGAGAGAACCAGAGAAGGCCAAAGAGGTGGAGACACAGAACATAGAGGAGAAACCCCGGCCACTCAGGTAAAAATAGACACTAGGAGAAGGAATGGCTTCGTTTTTTCAAGTAAAGTATTGAGTCTTCTGTGGTTGCTCACAACATTGTGTGAAACATGAGGCTCTGGTCCCCCTCAGGTCAGTGCGAACGTTGTGCGACCACTCCGGGACGGGGTCCGAGCTCAGCTTCCAGAAGGGGGAGGAGCTGGTGGTGCTGGAGGGCGTGGACCACGACTGGATTCGCTGTCGTCAGGGAGAACAAGAGGGGCTGGTACCGATTGGCTACACCTCACTTATAATGTGACTCCAGCCACATAATCACTACTGTCAGTCACCTCAAAATCTACAAAAACAAATGCAAAAAAAAATATTTTAGGGGGAAGTATAGCCGGGAGATGATGATGATGATGATGATAATGATGCGCTACTACTCTGGAGGAGAATAATTCACGCTGGGTTTTTAATGTGATGCTGGTGTTCTCCATCTTCACCACCATCTGTTCCGCGTTTTTTTTGCATCTGGAGCAAACTCCGCTCTCTGTCCCCGCCTGAATGGATAGCAGATGGTCTGAAGTAATGACTCAAGCGGAAAGCAGCATCCATGTCTGAGAGCGAGTCGCTCTCTCTCCCCAGTTTGGGTGGCGTGTCCCTTTTTAAATGTGTCGACTCCGCTTGTCAGCCACCCATCTTAAGATGAGTGATGGGCACAGACAAAGTGCGCTTTGGGCATATCCAATTACTTTCAGATGGGTAACTGACTTCTCAATGGGGTTGACGTTTGATTACGCGGTAGCAAGTTTAATTTGGATGTGCAGGGGGAGAGGAGGGTTTGAGGGCGGGCACGGGGTCCCTGTTGAGTGACAGTAGTGATGTAGTGAACCAGTAGTTGTGTTGTGTGATCCGACGACCCCCTCACCCCATCCACCTCTCACACCGGCTCCTGTGTGTCGTGACATTGTCCTGCTGATATATTTTACTATTTAAAAAATATATATAATATGTATACATACACAAGATATAAATATATATAGAGAAATAATTATAAGGGGGAGAAAAAGAGATTGATCACATCGACCTTGAAAAAAAGATTGAGGAACAATATTCACAAGTCAATGATAAATAAATGTTCTGATCTACTGTTTACATCGTCAAAAATGAAAAAAAAAATGCAACCACTCTCTCGGTGGCCGTCATACATGCAAGGAAAATATGAAGTGTTTGTGTGTGTCTATGAGTATGAAATCCAGCAAATCCTGCTTTTGTTTGTTGCAATGGTGCAATCCCATATACACGTAGACTTGTAAAACTTAGGCTCATACCTTTATAAAGCACTTTGCATTGTATCGTGCAACAAATGCTTTGACTGATTGCAACACATGCAAGGAACTATCTTAGCCCATACATGCGTATATAATCACAGAATACTGAGTACTGTTGGATGCCAATATGCTGTAACCTCTGTAGCTGTTCTCGAAGCTCAGTCATTTCTACTCTCTCCTAAACCCCGGCCACCAGACTGAAGTAGGCTTTGATTTAACATGCCAACTTTAATTTAGTCTTCTAACTGAAATGGATGCAGTTGGCGACGCAGTGCGTGTGACTGGATGCTACTGTAAAGCCTAACTGTATGATGGCTGGTCTTCTCCTAGTGTGCATCGGTCATATTTACCTCTACTGACCATGAGTGGTCATCCTGATCATTTATATTAATGATAGTGGTAGTAGAAGTGTTAAAACGTGCAAGTGATTCAATGTTCTATTTGGAATGTTAATTATAAGCAGTATTTTAATTTGTTAGTTCGTAGATTTGCTATCTGTCATTCCTCTTCCTTTTTTTGTTTAATGCCCTGGTCTTCATTCAATCTGGACATAGTTCATATTTGAAGCCTGGTGTTAAAAGATATTAGGACTCAAAGTCTAACTTAATTCACAAAAAAAATAAAATGCCTACAATTGATGCCATGACTTTGACATAAAAAAACGTAACAGTTGCCTGACGAAATTCATGCTCAACAACAGCTTATTGGCCCCTTAAACATCAGTCCCTGAAGGTTTTCCAATGTTCTTATGCCAATGCCATGTAGCATGAGATTATTGTCATCACAGCAACAATCTGGGGAAATAGTATAAGTAGCATTAGTTTAAATTGAAGTGCAAAAGACTTAAAGTACTTGGTGAAACACAGCAAGCTTGCGTTACTGTTGCCATTATGTTGAATCCAAGATTCATGCATAATTCATCTATAAGTCATCTACGATTACAAATGTTTTACACATCTTATTTGTGTTGTAATTAAAAACGTTCTTTTTTTGGTTCAAAGTGTAAATTCCAAATGTAAGTTTATATCCAGAATTTATTTGTTAGAAAATCGTTAATTTATTGGATGTGCAAAATATTGGTATTGAGGTTTCCTGAATGATAAAACTAGAGTTGTCACCTTCTTTGTTTCTCTAACTATCTCTCTGGTGTGTGTGTGTGTGTGTGTGTGTGTGTGTGTGTGTGTGTGTGTGTGTGTGTGTGTGTGTGTGTGTGTGTGTGTGTGTGTGTGTGTGTGTGTGTGTGTGTGTGTGTGTGTGTGTGTGTGTGGAGATGTGCGCAGAGGAGTGTATTCACATCTGCGCTTTCACTGGTGTTTGTTGTGTGGAGATGTGTGTGGCAGTGGTTATTGTGTTTCTCTTAGTTCTCTGCTCCTAGTCTCTCTCTCTCTCTCCCCATGGTGTCTTGTAGCCTGCCCTTTAGTCCTACCCTGTATCCAACTGTTGTGTATATTACAGTGCCCATATAGTATCAATCACTGTCCAGCTTCTGCATGTGCTTGTTGTAAATACACTAAATAAATTAACGAAAACCAAACCAACACTCGTCAGTTTGACATGTTTTTTGCCTCTCTACTATTCAGTCATTCAGCATATGGTTTAATGCTGAGCGACTTTACTGGAATCCCTTTTAGTTTTCCTTTAGTGCTTTGCAGTCCAGGCAGCACACTAGATGAGCTGTGTCCTCATTCGTAGATTCACTTGTCTTTTTTGTAATAAGAAATAAGGAAGAAAAAGCTGAGCAGGTCTATTGGAATGAATGCACTTTGAATAACGGCCGCTTGAAAGGACAGGAAGCTGCCAAGCTTGGAATTGGCAGAGGTCAAGGTATAACTGGGAAAAACAACTGTATTGAGTATTATTCCACTACATGTCCCATGTCCTCCTCTGGAAACGCAATATGTGTAATGTGTCTGGTTTGAAGTCCAGCCAGAGCCTCCCAGGGTGTCCTAGGATACTGCAGAGAGGAGAGTGGCGTCAGCCAATCAGGGAGAAGCGGCCCCTCCCCCACCACACATCTTGTACCGGTGTTCTTTTGATAACCTCTATTGTGGGTCATTATGGAGGACAACAAGGCGATCACGCGCTCTCGCCTCACGCCACTAGATAGCACTGTTAGCGTGAGCTAATTATTTTTCTTCACTGCGGCAGTTTCCTCCATGGAGAAATCATAAATATGTTCACCATCTCCATGGCGGCACGACCGCACCGAGGCCATGCTTCTGATTTTGAAAAAAACGTTTTCCCGTATTTAGGAGCCGAAGTAGAATGTTTTTTTTTTATTATTGTGGATATAGAGGCAAAAAGGTTAGACAGACATTCAATGGCATTGAGTGATGATATCAATAATTTCCTTTTTGTTTTTCAGATGCACATTATCATAGGGAAGAGGCAAAGGCTACATTTCATGCAAACTATATAAATAACTCTGTATTGTGTGTACCTTTGCTATAAAGTTAATCATCCACTGGCAATAGTGTAGTGCTTTTTGTTAGAAAGGGATAATGGGAAATATACATGTAAACAGTCAAAGAAATTGCACTTTCTTGGCTTGTTATTTGGAAGCCACAGTATAATTAAGAGTAGACTTAAAAGACTGTCGTTGACAAAAGGTAACCAATTCATTAACAATTGATTGTCTGACCCACAAAAAATAAAATTATCTGAAATAAAAATAACGAAACAAATCATGTATTCTATAAAAAGATTCATATACAATCATTGTCATTTAAAAGAGAAATGTCTGATACTATATCGGTCAGTCATTTTTAAAAACGTCTTAGTCAAACAAAAGTTCTGTTTAGTAACAACTAATCCGGATAGTACTAATATATAATTCATAATACTAATTGTACATACCACTGTGGATAGGTAGGTAGTAAACTATATGTATTGTAAAACATTTACTTGTAATAAGACACTTAGATATATATCTTTACTAGGTGTATCTTCCTTTTTTTCTATGATAACATTGGCAAACTATCTGTACAGAAAACTGACCTTGCATTTGCAAAATAATAAAATATAAAAAAAAAGTAAAATACAAAACAAAGGTGTTACATTGTCAATAGTTACCACAGGGAATATTGCTTTTAAACACTGCATCAATTTGCGTAGATATTAATCATACAACATGGCACTTACAGAGCATTCTGGGTACATTCCTCTATTTTTTTTTGTTTTTCTTTCCCTTTAAAACATTTTGATTGTCTGTGGTCTGTGTAGAGCAAAGAGCAAAACATTCTCCAAGGCAGTCTGAAGTAAACAGAAACACATTACACCCCCTCCCCCCACTAGAACAATACTAAGTATAGTCAACAACAAGCACTTTCTAACCATTAATATGCAGAGTACATTTCCTTACTAGACATTTGCTATTTTTAAAATATAACCTCTGAGAACCTCGTTACAAACTCTATTGCAGCATTGCCAAAATTCCTTCCCATACGAGTCCCCCCACTCCCACCCCTTTGTAACGGATAACAGACCTGGTAGGGTGGGGGTGGGGCACTGAGGAGGACCAAAGCACTGTCTAAATAGTTAAAAATGTCTCCCTTCTCTCGTCTCTGCTTACCCTCACCTGCGCAGTGATCTGGGCCAAAGACATTAAGCACAGAACACGGAGGAAACTAGTCTGAACCGCTAGGGAGAATACTCTCTTTATCCTGAACTGAAGCATGGCATTCAGACAACTGACCAATGTCTCCACGACTTTGATTAAGGTGCCAAAGTATGGGCTGTTCAAATGTGTGTGTATATGTGTGTGTGTGTGTGTGTGTTAATAGTGTGTCCACTTAGCATGCAGTCTATAGTGTGCTTCATCTATCCAGCACTAGTGCAAATTCATCTCAGCTGGTCAATTTTCTGTCAACTCTCTTTCGCTGTCTCGCTCTCTCTCCGCTTCGCACGTCCTTCGCCTCTCGGACTAAGAATGCGTTGCCATGGTTTCAATGTTGGTATGATGCCCTTTAGAGCAACGGGTTCACCACACTCAAACTGTTGGGCTGTGTTCTGCGTATAGATTTCCTCTCCATCGTATGCATCTGTTCTCTCTCTTTCATTTTGCAATAATTAGTCCTTAAGGCGGGATTGCAACGCTGGTGTTCTAGAGTTCCTCTCTGTCCCATCTGTCCTCGAGGGCCGGCTCCAAATCCCCCCGGAGCGATCCCACCTGCATTAGAGAATGGTTGAGGCATGCTGTTAAACGATTGCACTGGCTCTGCATATGTGATTGTGGAGAACGTTTTTATCATTCCGTGTCTCACCTCTGGCTCTAAGCTTATGAATGTTGCAGTGCAAGGAGTAAGTCGTTCAGTCGTTTCTTCCGCAATTCTCTGCGGCAAACTTGGTTGTCTTTGTCTTCTTCTTCTTCCTGGGGTTCGTCTTCCTCTCCCGTTTCCTCTCTTCTATTCTGGGCTTTGGTTCGCTGTGGTGGGCAAAAAGACAACCAAAAATGTGGAGTCAAACAGATTCGCAGATTTCCATCACCCCCGTTTCTCTTAGGAATGTTTCCTGCTTAAAGGAAAATAGTTACATTTTTGGTTTCCATCGAGAGAAAAATGGGCAGGTCGAGTTGTTGGGAACCAAGCTGTGTCTGTGTGTGTGTGTGTGTGTGTGTGTGTGTGTGTGTGTGTGTGTGTGTGTGTGTGTGGGTGGGTGCGTGATTGCATCCGTGATTGCGTGCATGCGTGCATGATTGCGTGCATGTGTGCGTGCGTGTGTGCTTACATGAGGGTAGGCAGTGTGAGAGACGGAGGTGTCTGGCGTCCCGCTGTGGGGGTCTCTGCTGATGACGGCCGACCCGAGAGGCTCATCTGTGGGTTCAGGAAGGGACTCGACGTAAGTTATGACAGCTCGGAGCCCTTAGAACAGACGCAGGCGGCGACGGACTCTGGTGTGTTTGTTCACAGCTCGTTAACATGTGTCTCCATGGTCACCCTGGCGACTGTTTCTAAATGGCTGTGTGGTTCCGCCGTTTCCCGTGAAGCGGGATCAATGCCGGGTTCACGGACAGCAGCGGTGGCGGACAGAAAGGAAACATTTCTGCCGCCAGGATTACTGTGGTTGGAAAAGCACTTGGCCCGTAGCTCTGAGTGTGATACACAGGGACAGGCCCCGAGACGGGGAGGAGGACGAGGCCAACGCAACTCTCCCCCACCACACACACGAGAAAACACACATGCACACACGTGCACAGAAGTCCACTTAGACACACAGACACACACACGCGGACACACGCACACATACTTATTTGCATGCACGTACATGTGAAAAAAACTCTAAAGAAATAACACACACACACACACACACACACACACACACACACACACACACACACACAAACACCCAAAGTGCAGTCAAATTGAAGGATTGTGTACACACAATTCAGCCACACACGTCATACATCATGCATCCACAGACGCCTACAGGAACAAAAACTAACACACACACTTGCTTCATGGACCTGACTGGATGTTGCTGCGGTCCCCGTTGCTGGCGGGGCGGTGTGCATCATCGCTCTCCGCCTGCTGCCTCCGCCGCTCCCGCTCCATCCTCAGGTGGATCTGCTTGTCCCGCACCAGCTCCCAGTTCCTCACCAGGAACACGCGCTGCCTCACCACGAAGCTCCTGGAGACGCAAGGGTGCGCACACACACACACACACACACACAGGCGCACACACACAGGCACCCACACAAACACGCATGCACAGGCGCACACACATGCGTACACGGGCACACACACACACATATAGACATAAACCCACACAAACACACACATGTAGACATAAACCCACAGGCACACATGTTTCCCATTTGTATTGATGCATTGTGATTCCTGTACAGCAGTAAAACTCCTATTGAAACTGAATAAATAATTGGAAACAGTAACTCATGTGTTATGTAAACGTCTAGTTCTCTACCTCTCAGTGCTGGTCATGGGCTCCATCTCCAGATGAGGGAAGAGGCCGACCAGGTCCCCAGAGCAATCCTCCTGAGAGAGAGAGAGAGAGAGAGAGAGAGAGAGAGAGAGAGAGAGAGAGAGAGAGAGAGAGAGAGAGAGAGAGAGAGAGAGAGAGAGAGAGAGAGAGAGAGAGAGAGAGAGAGAGAGAGAGAGAGAGAGAGAGAGAGAGAGAGAGAGAGAGAGAGAGAGAGAGAGAGAGAGAGAGAGAGAGAGATTAAATCAACCATTGAATAAATGTGAGTGAAAGGCAAGCAAATATCTTTACTCTTACTCACGGCTTCATGGAGAGACGCTCTTGTTCTCCCCTTCGGCCGGCCTGGGGGCATGAAACAGAGGAAGAGATTATAGGTGGGAAGGTAGAGAGCATGGAGACAGCCAAACTGCCGGCTGAGTTAAAGAGCCTTCTGGAAACGACAGGGGAGCAGGCAAACTGAACTGAGCACAATCACTAGGAAGTCAGCTACTCACAGCAGAGCCTCTTCCTCTTCAGCGGCACCGCGGGTGGCTGGTTCAGCTGTGAAACACACGAGCACACAACCTGTTACACACCAACCGGTGGCACCTCGTTCTGCACTAAAAAGGTTCCCTAACTGTTGACATTCATTTTTTCCATCTCATTGGGCCCCCTTCCCCTTCCCCAGCGCCTCCCTGTGGCTACTTCGAATGAATCGCTGCAACGTGATTTGCAATAGGCGCTGCTATTGGCTGAGTCCGACATGCCCCGCCCACCCTGAGGCTCCTGTAGTAGTGGTAGTAGTAGTAGTGAAGTGTACCTGGTTGTGTCTCCAGAGCCACAGTACATCATAGGGCAGCTGGAAATCGATCCGCTTCAGCCTCAGGTACTTGCCTACGAGACACAAGGGGTGGGTGTACCACGCGGTTAATCCCCTGACGCTAGGAAGGAATTTTACACAAAGCATCAAAAACCACTGGCCAGCCATGGTAGCATTGTTGCTGTACACGCACCGACATGAAGTGGAGCCGGAAGGAGGCTGTGCTCGCGCTCTCCCGCGGTATACTCCAAACTCGCTGTGCTGGTTGGGTTGGATTCGGTGGGGGAGCTGGAATAAATAGAAAAGCCTACTAAAAATATATGTAATTTATTCAAGTTTAGGTGTCAGATATTTGGGGTTCAAAACCTTTCAAACGGCCTCACTGTAACTATCGGTCCCCATTCTGACAACACGTCGAAAATAATTGGAGAAAATGAAGGTAAAAAACTATAAATGTTTTTCATTTTTTATTTTTAACAAATGACAATTTCAGTGTGGACTTAATGAACTCACTCTGTGGTTTTGTAATCGTCCGAGTAAAGGCCGGAACTTAAGAACCTCTTGCTGGGGTAGGTCTTCGCTCTCCTCTCCCATTGGACGGCTGTGGTGGGCGACAGCTGCTCTGTCTCTGACTGGTCTAAATATTGTGCTGGATCGTCGCTTTCGGGCTTATCGTCGCTGAGACTAAAAGGAAGGAATGAAGAGAGAGGTAGAAAGACAGGGAGGAAAAGGAGAGATAGAGAGAAAAGGCACTGGCTTAGTACACAGTGCTGATGAGCCGTGGGTTAATATTAAAGGTGTTGATCCCTGAGTACAGTTCAGCACAGCCGCTCACTGGCGTCAGGTGGGTCTCAAGGCATGAGCTAATCTAGCATAGCCAGACTTCCGCTCAACACGCCCACAGAGTCTGATGGTGGGGGGTTGAGATCTTGGCATGAGGGTTGGACAGGAAAGGGCGGAGAGACACCGTCGGCCACCTCGCATACTTACAATGTTACCTATGGAGTTATGCGAGCGAAAACTGAGCCGGAACACCTCAGTTCCTGGAACGTTTCCCCCCCATGTTCGTGGCCAATCAAAGAGCCCCCTCGGGGCTTCAGAGGTCTCGTTATCGACAAGGTTTCCACAGATCCTCCGTTAGCTTGAGAGATGTGGGGGGGGGGGGGGGGGGGTTTGGCTACACAAGGTTAGACATGGACTTACGCGTCTGCGAGTGTGTTTGTTCATATACCTCTGACGACAGGGGGAGTCGGCGTTCTTCCTCTTGCGTCCTCGCTTCCGCTTGGCGCCCGCACCTAACTCGCCGTCCCCCTTGGGAGCCGCGGGGCGCACCGCCAGCCTCTCCCCAACGACCTCCTCCCGGCTCCTCGCCGCTGGCTGCTCTGGGGACTGCGGGGGGGCGGTGGAGGGAGACGTGGAGGAGGAGGAGGAGAAGGAGGTAGAGGAGCAGATGGGTGGTGGGGGTGGGGGTGGGGGTGGTGGTGGCGGTGACGAGGACGACACCTTGGAGGTCGGTACAGGAGCGGGCAGGGGGTACTTCCTGGGTCGCCCGGGCCCTCTCTTCCTGACCTCGGTGCCGTCTGTTGCTGCTGAGGCTACTGCTGGCACACCTTTCTGCTGGCCCCGACGTCTCAGGTCACCTTGTGAACCTGTCGTGTGAGAGCGGGTGAGCGTGTGTGTGAGGGAGGGAGGAGGGGTGGGGGAGAGGGAGACAGATGTGGATAAGTGGCTGAGCCAACAGGAGAAGAAGCCGCACTCTACTGATTCATGGGCTGCAGATGAGGTGGTGAGTCACGACGTTTCCTCTGAACTCATCATTTTCCGGGAAGCTCGACTTGTGTCCGAACACACGGGCACGCACACGCACACGCACACACACACACACACACACACACACAAATACAGTGAAGAAAAGTATTGCAATCTTCAAGGGTATACCCGCACTGAGAAGCACCCCCATGCATGAAGGACTAGCTATTGCAAGCTTAAATTGTTTGGCTAATTTGGTGAACATTGGCACGACCAGAGAGAGATAACGATGAACAATTAGTGTGAGTGGGCAAAAACGTTTGTGTGTGTTTTCCGGTGTGTGTGTGTGTGTGTGTCTGTGTGTGTGTGTGTGTGTGTGTGTGTGTGTGGGGGGGGGGGTGTGTGTGTGTGTGTGTGTGTGTGTGAGGGGGGCACACTAATGAAAAAATAGTTAAACATCTAAATTAGTTTAAATGATGTGCTATTTCAAAAAGTAGTCCAACCCCTCCCCCCACCCCCCATCTCTATTCACTCTTTATCCCTGGTCTGACCCCAACGGTACTCTCTGGTCCCTCTTTCCTCCTCTATCCCTGGTCTGACCCCAGCGGTACTCTCTGGTCCCTCTTTCCTCCTCTATCCCTGGTCTGACCCCAGCTGTACTCTCTGGTCCCTCTTTCCTCCTTGATCCCTCCTTCCCTGCAGTCCGTGACCGCTCTTTTCGTATTATCCCCCCCAAGTCAGGCAGGGCCCCTTTTGGCCAGCGGGGCTGCAGGAGCAGAGGCATGGCTTTAAATAACCGCCTTTGTGGTTAGCTAATGACTGCGTCGCTTTGGGCTGCAGCAGCAGAAGTATGGTGGTTTGTTACAAACCAAAGTATTTTTCTGGCAGACCTCCTTCAGGATGCCTACCAGCCAGCCTGCTGGGGTGCTTAGAGAGAGATTGCAGAGTATAAGCGTGTGTATCAGTGCGAGCCTGAAATTGGCAATAAAAAAAGAAGGTTGATTTCCTTTCTGATTACCTCTAAAAACATGCTCCAGCCCTTGATGTGCAGGAGAAAGAGGCGAAGATGTCCCTACTGCATTAGCCAAATTATCACTCTGAGAAACTCTGAGAAACTGAGAAAGGCTGCAAATCTCTCACAATCTCTTTCCCTCTCTCGTGTTTGACACTAGACCCATTTACTCAGAAAATACATGTCACACTTGCTTTTATACCCCTAAAAGGCATGGTATTATAATTAATCTGATCTCACAGGGGCTAACCAATACATTTTTAACATGATCTGGCTTATAAATTACTTGGCACTTAACTTTTTTTATGACAAGATAAATGTGTGCCCATCATTTCCTTGTAGGCCTTCTCTATTCCTTGAGATACAATGGTGGTGTGGAGGACAAGACAATACAAATCCTTGTTGTATGAATTGTCTACTGATGACCCCATTTTTGGAGCTTTTGGGTCAGTCTTGTCAGTCAAGTGGTATTCTTTCATTCTCTGTATCCAAATCCCAAAATATATATTCCAAAAAACGCCCAAATCAGGGCGATTAGGGCTTCATATACAGTATGTATTTCTTATCTGGTAGTACAGTAGTTGAATGGCAAGTGAGTCTTTGTGTTGGTTATTGGACAAAGATGTAGCTAAGAGATGTCAGGGAAATCCAGCCATGCGTTCTCACCTGTTCCTCGTCTCTCTCTCCAGGCCAGATCCCCCCTCCTCCATGACATCTCTCCAACCCCCTGACCTTCTTTGCCTATTCTTAGGCCCTTCCGGCCCGTTTCCATGGCAGCAGAGGTGAACAAGTTGATGTGTGTTGGGGACTGGGGAGCGGCATACAGATGCGAGTCTTGGAATTCATCTTCATCCTCGTCCTCCTCCGGGTCCGACCCCTCTGACCTCTCAGCGTGTTTACTGCTGGCCGCGGTGCTCCAGCTGGGGCTGGACAGGTTGAATCCCGGACGCCCCGACAGCCCGCTCTTCATCCACGGCTGTCCCAGACCCCCCCAGCTCCCCCCGAACGAGGAGAGGTGAGAGGAGCCCAGCCCCAGGGAGCTGAGCGGGGTTTGCTTAAATCTATCTGACGATAACCTCGGTAGGGAAGACACGCTGGGCACAGCGGAGGAGGAGGACTCCCTGACGGTCTTGCACAGCCATGGTGAGTCCCTGGCGGCTTTCCTTCCCCCGTCGGCCGGCAGCGAGACGTACCCCCGCGGCGGGGGCTTGTGACCTGTCCTCCCTGGGGCTCCCCGCACCCCCTCCTCCTCCTCCGCATCCTCCTCCTCCTCGCTCAGGTCGCAGTGCTGGTGGCGGTGTTTACGTTTGTGTTTGTGTTCAGACCTGGAACAGCCACAGCCGAGGGCGGAGGTGAACCCTGCGCCGGCACGCAACCCTCCTCCTCCACCGCCGAGCCTCTCCGCGTCCCCCTCGTCCTCCACCCCCAGGCCCCCGTCCCTCAGCGCCCGGCCCATTCTCCGGTGGAACCGGGCGGGGTTGAGGAGGAAGTGTGGGTGGTGGGGCTGGTGGGAGACGTACTGGTGGGGCGGGGGAAGAGGGTAGGAGCTGTGGAGGTGGGGATAGATGGGCACGGTGGGGGGGTATCCCCTGTAGAACCCCATGTCGTCGATGGGCTCTTGGAACTTTGAAGGGCAGCCACACTGTCTGCGGTCCGGCTTCCTGCCACAGTGCAGGGGCTGGCACGGGTAGAAGGGCTGGGGGCTGTACGGGGGATTTGCCGAATAAGCAGACGGGTGGGGGGAGTAGAAGCCGTTCAGATTGATCCGGAAGATGTTGGAGCGCAGGGGGTGCAAGGACGAGGGTTGATGGCGCCTGCCTCCATCGACCTTCACGCCTCCCTCCACGCCTGGCCCCAGCCCCGCCCGCACCCAGCCGCGCCGTCCGATGTGGACTTCCCCCAACTGGCCAATCACATCCTCCAGCTCGGCCAGGAACTCGGGGTTGTGCATGTGCAGCTGATGGTGCTTCTTCTTGTGTTTACTCTTCTGTTTCTTCACGGCGTTGTGACCGAGGCAAGGGTAGCTGTCCACATGAGAGCACTTGTTGGCGCCCTGGCAGGGGCAGGAACACATGCAGCTGCAGGAGGACGTGCAGTCAAAGTCCCTCCTCCTGTGTCGATGCCGCTCCCTCTGCCTCTCCACGGCCCCGGGGCTGGACATGGGATGGGCGTGTCTGTGAATGGAAACCAGGTGAGGAGCGACCGGAGATGGGCGTTTGGCTAAGGCGGAGGGGTACCTCTGTGCCCCCAGGATCAGGCCCGTCCGGAACACGCCGCGGCCCCCCCTCATCTCCCCTCCCCGCTCAGACACACTGTTGTTGTCCGTGCCGATGCCGCTGTCGCTAGGCAGCGTCTCCTCGCTGTGCGACTCGCTCCTGGGGGAGGGAATGGCCTCCTTCAGGTGAGCGGGGGAGGCGGGCAAGTGGTGCAGGGTTGGGGCGAGCGCCGAGAGCTTACAGGACGACTGGTGGAAGGGGAAGTGCAGCCTCCCCTGACAAGGACAGCTCCTCTTCACAAAGGGGGAGAGGGAGGATGTGGGAGGAGGGGGGTGCGGGGAGGTGCAGGAGGAGGCAGGGGAGGGGAGGGAGAAGGGGTGTGGGAACACCAGGGAGGAGGACGCGGGGTCCGTGAAGCTGCCCTCGCTGTAGGGGCTCTGCGCCCCGCTGGAGTGGGTGAGGGAGGGGGAGGGGAAGGGGTGCGTGGCCGGGGGCTGGAGCTGGTGGGAGGCGAAAAGAGGGCTCTCCGAGAGGCCGGTGAACAGAGGCGGCTGGGGGGACCTCTGGGCATTTAAAGGTGAGGCGAGGGTCCCTGCTGGAGCTTTAGGCTTGCGTCCTCTCCTCTTGCCCATGTAGATGGTCCCCCTCTTACTGACATTGATCTGGGCGCCCCACTTGTCCCCCAGAGGGGATAGGGCTGAGAGCGTGTTCCCCGTGGCTTCCTGTGGCCGATATGCCACCGCAGCACCCTCGCACTCCACCTCCCCCCTCGTCCCTCGCCTCCGCCCGTACTCGGAGCGCATCCCTGGGTAGAGCCTTTTCCTCTTCTTCTTTATCTCACTGATGAGCTTGCGTATCTTCAGCTGTCTGATGCCTCGCTCGGCGGTGAAGGCCTTGTACCTCCCCTTGCCCTCAGAGGAGCTGGGTAGATCTCCGTAGGGGTCTTCGGGCAGGGGTCGCTTCGGAGGGCGCCCTCTCTTCCTGGGTGTGGCGTGAGGCAGGGCCACACCTCGGAGAGAGGGGCTGGTTACCGGTGAAGGGGCTTTGGGTGCTCCTTCACAGCCCGGACGAGGAGCGTCTTCTGTAGCTGCTTTTGGGGAGAATCTCGGCGTGAGCTCAGTGTGAGACCTGGGCCGGCCTCTCTTCCGCGCGGGGGTCATGGCATAACCCGGAGAGTGGAGCTGACTCACGCTATGTGCAGGCGAGGAAGGTCTGCATGTCGCACGCTGAGGAGATGATGTTGGAAGGGAGACGGAGGAGGAGGTCAGGTGGGCCAGATCTGTAGCTCGGTCTGGGGACATTGTAGACGGGCAGCTCTTGATCTTCTCTGGCAAGCTTAAATAGGGGTTGTTGGAGGAATCCACGGGGGGTTCCTGGTTCTCTGCTCTCTGAACCCTATGCACTAGCTTGGTCCAACTGGGGCGCCTGGCTTTACGCTTCTTCAGCGGTCGGCTGTCCTGCTCCTGGGGAGCGGCGGAGGCTGACGTGAGTGAGCAGGCAGCAGGAGGAGAATGAGAGAGAGGAGGAGCGAGAGGAGGAGAGTGGTGGCTAGGAGATACAGTATGATGTCTCAAGGGGACGTACTGTTCTTTAGATTTAGTGTTGTCACCCACAGCAGCTGACTCTGCTTCTCTGACTGTCTTGTTGGTCGTTTCCTCTACCTTCTCCCTCTCACCTGGGATGGTTAATTTACAGACCCTATCTTGCTTAGCAACATCATCTATTTCCCATGGCTCATCTCTCTTGTCTTTTCCCCTATGGCTTTCCGGGCTAAGTTTATCCCTCTTTCGCTCAATCTTCCCTCTTTCTGTGTTTTCTGCTCCCTCTCTCTTTGTACCTTGGTTCCTTCCCTGTTCCTCCTTCCCCTTCCCGTGTCTCGACTTCCTGTCCTTCACTTTCAGTCTTTTCTTCTTCTTGCCCTCCTCCCACCTCCCTCCTTCACTCTTGGCTCCATCCGCCTGACCTCTGTCTCTCTTCTTCTTCTCCTTCCTGTTCCCTCTCCTGGCTTTCTTCTCCTTCTTCTTATCTAGAAGAGGAGGCCCCTGGGTTGTGTCGGAGCTGCAAGAGAAGAGCTGTGTGGGTGGGGAGGCGGTGGACCATGGTTTAGGGTCGACCGAAAGCGGGCAGACAGCATCCGCCCTGTTCTTCTGGAAGCGGCAGGGCTCTTTGTGTGAGCTGCGGGAGACGGCCGGCGGTCTCGCTGCAGGCTCTGTATCATTGGTAGAAGTTGACAATCTGCTGATGCTTCCAAATTTGACCTTTGAGGTCCGGGCATTAACGCAACCTTCCAGCGGGCCTTTCCCATTGGCCGTTCTCTTCAGCCTCCCCAAACCGTTATGCTTGCTGTGGGTCTCTCCCTCGTTTCTGGGTTCCCCTGCGGAGGTGGCCGGGGTGGACAGGGCGGTGGGAGAGTGGGTGGTAGGGGAAATTGACTGGTCTGTTTTCAAAGAGCAGATTTTGTGTCCTGCGGTGCCTCCAGACTGAGCGCTGATACTGGGAGGCTTGTCTCTCAGTGGCTTCCCAGGGGAGCTGTTCGCATTTGCCTCTGTCTTAGCGGATGGTTTGATAGAAACCTGTAAGTAAAGAAAAAGCAACAACAGCAAGGTCATCTCCGTCTTTAATGGCCATAATGTCATTATTGTAGAGGTAAAAGCAGTGAAGGGCAAAGAAGTTAAACAAGAGAACACAATGACTTTTGTTTGTGTGCGACTGCTGAAGGAGATCGAGGACAGAATGACTCAATGGGGGAATGAAAAGCGGGTTTATTAAGTAGAAGTACAGAGTGAGGTTATGGAAACAGGAGTAAAGTTGGCACAGAAGGAGGACAAATACAAACAGTGAAAAAACAGAGGGGAGAGAGAGAGAGAGAAGCAAAGAGAGAGAGAGAAGAGAGAGAGAAGAGAGAGAGAGAGAGAGAGAGAGAGAGAGAGAGAGAGAGAGAGAGTGAGAGAGAGAGAGAGAGAAGCAGAGGGGGAGCGAAAGATAAATGGAGCAGGTAGAGAAAAGAGGGGATGTAAAAATAGAGGAGGCACAGAGATAGAGAGAGAGAGGCTGGGGAAACCGAGAGAGACAGCTGTGCTATTGGTAGCTATAAATTGCCACAAATAGAGATGGGAAGTCTTGACATTTTATACATGTCCTATAATTTTGGAATGTTGATGCTTGAGTAGTGTTTTCACAGCTAAAGCAATAAGCCTCCCCTTGGGTGATTGTCATGAAGACGGATGAATACATGTCTGCCTCGGCTTTCAGTAGTTGCTGTGCTGTTGGCCTATTTATAGTTCTGTTGACTCAAATCTACTGCTTGGGTTTCAGTATTTAAACAAAATCCCGATTACTACCTCTGCTAAGAGCAGAGAGGGATTTTTTTCACTGGGTAACACTGGTGGTGGACTACAGTTACCAAAATTCACACATAGGTGTCATTAATAATGTACAACTATGTGGTTGTGGTTAAGAAAGGCACTATTAACTATCGACAGGAATACAAGCTGTGTATGTCAGACCAATTCTCCCTTTAACCCACCTCACGGTCGGTGCGGGCCCCCGGGCTGGCAGGAGCCGAGACAGGCGGAGCAGTGGCTGATAATGGTGGTCGCTGCGACCGCGAGGATGATGAAGGTGGAGAGGGTGCAGCTGATGCAGTTTGTTTGGTGTGGGGCTGGACGGCGTCCAGCACGGAGCCCTGCTCCCTGGCAGCCTCCCCCGGCGCGGGGCTCGTGACGCCCTGCTGTCCCACCTCTCCCTCCCCGCCCCCGCCCCGCAGCGCCTCGGCCCGGCCCTGCCTCTGGTAGGTCCTGAAGGTGGGCTTGCAGACGTAGCTTTCCAGCATCTTGGGGGGCTTCTTGGTCCTCTTGGCTTGGAGTCCGATGCGCAACCGCACGTTTCCCTCGGGGCCGTCGGCGGGGCCCGGGTAGAGGAGGGGCCGCGGGCCTGCGTCTCCACAGCGGCCCTCGATCAGCAGCTCCAGCACCGTCCCCTTGTCCCCTCCCGGACCACCTCTCCCTGCTCCTCGCCTCTCCTCCTCTGTCTCTTTACCCGCCTCCTCCCCATTCTCCACCACCTCCTTGTCTCTGCTCCTCTTCTTGTCCCTTGCCCGGTCCCTACGGGGCTCCTCGCTGGAGGGGCCGCGGGGCGCGGGGGAAGTGGAGGGTTTGGCGGTGCTGGCCGTCGGAGGGGTCCCCCCCTTCGCTCTCTGGTCCATCAGAGAAGTCAGGGGGGAGGGGCCGGGTGCGGTGGGGTTCCCAGTGTAACGGCTTCAATGCAGCACTTAGGACTCAAAATATGGCTGAGGTGGCTAGGCTGGAGGTACACAGAGAGAGAGACAGACACAGAGAGAGAGAGACAGAGACAGAGAGAGAGAGAGACAGAGAGAGACAGAGAGAGAGAGATCGTTATTAGTCATTTTATATTGAGGGGGAAAACCCCTTCGACCATACTGCTGAGGTAAGGTGCTCTTAATCCTCTAGAGATGACCTCACCCTACAGAAACACTCCCCGTCTGTCAGACCCCAAAGTTCAGTTTCAGTTCAAGTTCCATTAAAGAAAATCATGAAACAAACTGTTTTACTGTATCAGCCATATACATAATATTCACCTAGCTATTCATAAACTATGAAACAAAAAACATAGACGGTACTTCCTCTACTGCTGAAAAATGCTTGTGATATGCTAACAGCCAAGGTTAACATCACAGCCAATCTTTGGATAACATGCGGCCACTGTTATTTTATAACACGTTTCCGCTCTCATTCAAATAAAGCCTTCAAGGGGCTAACACTACACCAATCTGGCTAGCGTGTTCTATCACTCTTTAACAGCCAATAACTCAGATGTCTCCCAAGATGATTCATCCCTTTGCTAAGTACCTGTATAACTTGAAAATGCTTTCAGGTTAGATTAACTTGACCATCATGTCACATTGTGTTTAAGAGCACAACACTGCTTCTCCTCCACTGGTTCTGGTTGTTCTCCTTGAGTCGCAGACCTCTCTTCCAAATCAAATCCCCAATCAGATCCTCACAGATCCCCCATCTGATCCAGTTCCAGCCCCGCTCTCTCTTAGTCACTTCTATCGTCGGCCTCTCTGTTTTCGGTAACTCCCCCAAGTGCCTCCCCTCCCCACCGTTGCCTCTGCTGTACTTTCTTTTCTCTCTGAAACTCCCCTGTTTGTCAGCATGCCACTGCATACATTATCTTAATCCTTTTCACTTCTCTCTCTCTCACTCGCGCTCTCTCTGTCTGTCTCTCGCCCCCCCCCCCCCCGCCCCTCAACATAATAACACATGGTAAAATAGTCAACTAAAGGGCTGTTTCCATGTTAATCAGAACCATATTTTCCTCCACCTCTTTTCCTCTTCCCCAAACTAAATCCCTCCATTCACGCCCCCCCTCCCTCGCTGTAGTAACACGAATCAGAAGGAAAAGGGGAGAAAAAACAAAAACGTATTTTTTGGAAATTAGTGCAAATTCCTTCCTCCTCCCATAGCTTCCTCTAAGTTGAGTAAGCTTTTCATTGACCCCATTGTAAATGGGCTTTTAATGTGACATTACCGTTAGTAACACACCCTAAAATAACATTCTCCTCTGTGGCGAAAACTTTCCCCCCATCGCACTCTCAATCACGCAACGCTAAGCCGGAATTTGAATGCAGGAGAAACAGCGTCCAGTGTTGTGCTTCCTTTATCAAACACGTTCTCTCTCTCTCTCTCTCTCTCTCACACCCATTTTCTAATAAAACACCCCGTCTGGCATTCTTTTTTTCTCCCCCCCCTCTCTCCTGAGAGCCACTTATGAAATAGCTCATCTGTCTTTCAGCGAGCTGGACTGCCCTTTAGATGTAAAAGAGCCCCTCAGACAATGTTTTCATTTAAGAGCTCTGCGGGCCATATTTCTTACCTCCCTCCACACCCAAGCCCCCTTACTTGATTCCAAATCAACATCTGTTCCAGTTACGTTCTTATGTAACAGAGTTTGGAAAAGCCCTTCAAGGCCAAATTCTTACTACAATGAACTAAATAAATATGATTACTGTTACTGTGTCCTGTTCCCGCCTGCGAGGGCAAGGATGTGGTTGGCACCCTAAGCCAGAGGATTTCTTTAAGAACGGGGTTTAGTTAAATAACTGTTTAAAGGCCATTTCATCAATCAGCAAGTGTCTTCACTCAAAGGCCAAGTTGATTGGGCACCACTCTAATGGCCTTTCACCCAGTAATGTAAATATAAACTGATATATATCCCAATGGGAAAGGCAGAATGATTAACCACAACATTGGTTCTTATGCTTTCCCATATGTCCAACCACTACATCCCCATCCCACCATGACTGTATTTCCAATAACAACAACCTTATAACGTATTATCTAGTAAAACTTTCCAAGAAAAGATATCTGAGCTGGGCAATTAGGCTGTGTACATTTTAGTGGAGCCTCCTAAACAAGGTTTTAAGGTTTCACAAATCTCCCATGGAAGATACTTTCACAAAGGCCGACATCATGCTATATAGGCTTATAATGACATAGTGTAAGTGAACCCGTTATTAGAATGCCATACATGGTGTACCAGCTGCGTAGGCTGCTGAGGGGTGAAGCTACTGTAGATAAGAGTACATCAGGGGGTGGTACTGCACCGGAGCAGCCCATCACTGATCTGGAGAGGACGTAAACGGGATCTTTGGCTCGATCATGACTTTGCGCACCCCTTCTTTTTTTTTACAAAATGACCAGATACATGATCACAGTCGCACCAACTAACCAGACGACGAAACGCATGCACGTGTTGTTGTTGACATGTATGATCCGCCACGTTAACATGTCACCCCGTGGTTGGTATTACCGACGTTATAAGCAACTAACGCCTCGACACAAGCGGGTTAAATCAGACGGTAGTCTGACTTTGGTAGTCTGTACGCGATGTGGTTGAATCTCCCCGTCCCTGGTTACTGTCCACCGCCGTCGCGTACACTCGTGCCAGCCACCGAGAAATACCCTAATAATAACAACCACGCACATTTAACTTCTACAGACACACATCCTCGGAATCAGAACAGTTAAAACGGTCACCCGGCTGGTCGTTTTTCCATTAAACATATGCGCTTTAGCCATGTTGATGATGACAGGCCTGCACACATGAAAACACACACACTGCCGTGACATTTTGGAATAAGGCTACGTAGGCCACTTACCCGAGAGCGCGTCCCACAACTAACCGCGTTCAGTCCGGGGCTCGGCGCGCTGCTGGTTCCCCGTTGCGCCCTACCACAGATAATTCAACGATCGTGGTGCAATAGGTGTTGCTTTGATTATATAACTATGACCGCTACGCCTCCTTAGCGACTTTCAATCTCATCAGCTCTCGTCTCAGTGTCTACTGTGCCACAACATTCGCGCGGGTGTTTTCATAATCACACGGCGGCGGAGGTCTCTCCGGAGGCGCGTCTCTGCAGCTAGGTGGCGGTGGTGCAGCAGTGGTGTGTGACCAACCCTCCTCTCGGGGAAAGTTAGATCGTGGCAACCCGAATTATAACTTGATAATTTTCACACGCATGTGTGCACCGGAGAGTGGATGTTTGTGCTCGCGTGACCCGCAAGCTGCGCTCTTTGTTTTATGGTGTAACAGTGGGAAGTGATTTGTGAGTGTGCGCATCTCTGCAGCTAGGTGGCGGTGGTGCAGCAGTGGTGTATTATTTACCCTCCTTCTCGGTGAAAGTTACATCGTGGCAAACCGAATTATATTTTGAAGATTATTTGCACACGCATGCATCGGAGGGTGGATGTTTTGCACGCTTGACCCGCATGATGTGCTCTTTGCTTTGCGGTGTAACCTTGGAAAGTGGTGGGTTGATGTGCGGGAATGCGGAGCCATTTGTGGGTGCCCCGAGGGGGAGATGAGACGTGGAGCACAGCAGAGGATCTCATTGCAGCTTATAATAGGGAGCGACTAGGGAGGGCTATTTAGAAGGCTAATAAAATGGCGACGACTATAGAAGTTTGTTTGTTAACATATATGTAGGAATTTAACCATGCACTGGTACTAACATACGACTTTATCATGTTTAGGGAATTAGGTAATCCAAATTTGTTCCGAGAAAGGATTTAATTACGAGTTATTATATTAATAAGAGCAGATATAAATAAATAAATATAAAATAACAATTGCTATGAATGCAATTGTTGTATTAGGCCCTAACGTCATACTATGTGTAGCAAGTTGTAGGAATTGGTTTCAAAAAAATAAATCGATTGAAACACAGGTACACGGATTTCTATTAAGCTTATGCAATTGTCTGGCAATGCATTCTTTATTACCCCCAAAGATGTATTAATGATACATATATCCCTCGAAATAGTCTGCAGCACTCACACAAACAGATCGATTCCCCTCATTGTGTGTCTTGACCTAAAGCACCTATTATTGATGACGCTTAAAATAGCCCATTTACCCTCTGAACTGTGAATGAGTAATACATTGAATGATACAGTCATGGTTACTAAGTTAGTTATGTATTATTCAACCACTCTGCCTGTTTATTCCAAATGACTAGTGGACGTCTGGAACGCCCATCTATATCGTGTCTATTACTATCAAAGGTAAAGGTCCAGTTACTCTTAAAATTAAAATAAGGTGATATGGATGTATATGAATACAATAAACTAACATTTCTACGTCGCAGTGTGTATGTTGACCCCATTTACACCTACCGCGGTATAGCCTAATAGTTATTTAGTTATCTACTATATATATATATATAATTCAATATGATACTTACATTCAACGAACCACGTAAACGCCATTGATGGTGCTGTTCATTTATTTAGAATAAATTAGGTTTAGATACATATTATAGTTAATATAGCATTTGTCGACTGACTGGGTCTAAATAATCGACCGCACCATTATTTTTTTGATAAATACAAGTATGCTGTTATATCATTCAATTGAACTATTTGAAAATATATCACTTTTGGTAAGTGAAAATGTCTGTTATTCTCTTTTTAAACAAAACTGTGCTTTTATCTTGAAGGCTGGCGCCTTTTCCGGTAGACCCCATGCGACCGATAGTAAAATATGAATGGGTTTCAATGGAGAGAAAGTAATTATTTTCTGGTCCCAGTCTTTATATGCCCCGGATTACACATATGTTGTTTGTGGATTTAAATGATAATTTTTCATGTCAAGAGTTTGACCGTTTATTGTGCAATTGTTCAGTTAAAGGCTGTAGAGAAAACACAATGAGAAAGACTACATGTCTCGTATGTGACGTCACGCTCCCTGCGACTGGCATGGACAAGACCGACAATCTCCCCATCGGTATAACTGAAACTCTCCACATGCCCAGACTTATAATAGTTTTCACCTCTGTCGATGCTTTTATCCTCCCCTTGGAAAAAAGCGGTGAAGTGGAGCAGAGAGGTCGCCATGTCTGTACCGGAGTTCCAAGTGCGGGTGGTGACGTACATCATTCGCGTCGAGAGCAGCGAAGGGCTGTAGTTCACAAAGTGGCCTCACACAAAACCTAACATTATCAAACTTGTTCGCGATTTTTTTTGTTTTCTTTCCATGAAAAAATATTTAAATCCACAAACAACATATGTGTATGTTGTCCACCTCCACCATCCACCTTTACGTACCAGCTGTGACGCAACTTCCGTGTCTGCAGAGAATGATGGCGATACCCAAAACGGGTCGACCACATTGACAAGGACTTGTATCGTTCTGTTGCTGAACGTCATACCAGGGACATATCTCATATAAGTATAACCGTGTCTGCCATAATCATCAATAATACACTGATCGTCCGGTGAGTGGTTGGCCATGGCCGCTGTAGTGCTGTCTTTCACGTGTTACTGTTAATGTTTCTCGGTTAAGCTGTCAGCCCCATATGTAGCCGGCACAAGGTTACGGTGATCCTAAACTGTTAGCCATGCCTGCTTTTAATAAACAACACTGATCAATTACGAAAATATATATAAATGATCAACACTCCTTCGATCGTTTCTCTTTCAGACCATGGCTCTGCAGAGAGTGTCCTTCAGACTCCGACAAACGGTAAGTTCAATGTCAGGTAATTTGTTTGGACAACCTCAGCTCTGGTGCATTGAATACGACTCGTTATTATTTGTGACGGGTGATAAATATGTAAATATGTATAACTGGCAAGTGTTTAACTAGGTCAAATGCCCTATTTTTAAAGGCTCCACGATGATGCCCATACCTTGTTGTTTCCAATGTGTATTATTTTAATACTGTTAACAGGTAGCGTGTGCTCGGTCCATTCATACCAGTGGGTGTCGACATCTGCAGGAGGCATTGGCAGTAGAACCAGAGAGGAACCCCGAACCCTTCTCCATCTTCAGGACCCAGGAGAGCGATCCTGTAAGCGTCAACCATGTCTCTGAGACGTTATGACAAATGCTTTCAAATGTAGAAGGTGCACTTGATCACATGACTAAGTTGAATGTGATTGTAATGGATTGTGATGGAATGATGCATCTGTAAGTTGGTATTGGTTCAGCTGACCTTGGTTTGTGTGTGTTGGACTGTGGATCCAATGATTCTTGTCCTCTGGCAGGCTTGTCAGTTGGAGAACCATGTGGGTCAGTACTACACCCTTCCATCTGCCCACATTCAGACGGTGTTTCCTCATGGCCTACCTGCGCGCTTCCAACTTCAGGTAGGGGTTATAGCATCTTTGATACTCAAGAATTGGTTTGTCTTTTGTTTTTAAGTTTCCTCGAGTCAATTTAATTTATAAAGCCTTATATAGCCCTCAAGAGTTGGTATCAAAGGGCTTAACAAGCCAGTTATTTATGAGACCGCCTAACCCTAGCCCCCAAAGGGGGGCGGCAAGGGTTTGCTAGTGCTGGCTAACAGGTCAGTTTGGATTAACTGAGAGCTGAGGAACACCCCTAGGAACCATATGAGGGTGAAGAAATGGATTTTGAGTTGGGGTTGCATAGACGGTTCCACCGATGAAGATTAACTTTTAGGGAACTTCTTGACAGCAAAGTATTTTATTTTAGATAATGAAGATACAGGCAGCGATTTACCAAGCATATATTCATTGAGATAATGGGTGTACATGATTCTTAGAGGGAAACTTTCACATCATGGGCAGTAACAACAAGATCAGAGAGGATTGGCCATGGCTTAAGTCAGCCCTGGCGGGAAAGACCAAGTAAATTTTCAATACACTATGGGGGAAGTGGACTGCAAGGCTACAAGACAGTTAAAGGAATCGACACAATGAAGAAGGCAGTAGATTGGCATGGCCCCAGTACCAGACTTTGCTCTATACTTCAGGCGCTCCATATGAGCACTCTCTGTCCCCTGCTGATCTTCGACCCCATTAAACTATATTTATCAAGCTCTTGTATCTGTGTGTAGATGAAGACCTTCAATGAAGGCTGCGTGATGGTGAGGCTGCCCGCCTTGGAAGTCATCTCCTACTTGAAGAGAGCCGACTACAGCAAACCCGCCCTGCGCTTCCTCTTTTGTATCCTTCAGACATAAATACTCAGATGAGACGCTTCTAAAATAAATCTTTTTTAGTTTTCATCAGTTCTGGTGATCTCGTTTTAGTCCTTGAACGACTGGCTAGATGGAGTGAAAGGCAGTGGAAAGACAATGTCCCTCTGTCACACGGTTCACTACTGCTCTACACAAGGATGGCTGGTGGTTCATATACCTGACGGTGAGACACACACACACACACACACACACATATATAAATATAAATACACATACAAACACACTCATCATGTACCATTATAATGACTAGTCAGTATTTACCGTAGTAGTTAAGGGAATTTATTCTAATCAACGTAGCATCCCAACACATGACAAAGATGCTTTATTTGAGTGTCTATTCCGATATCCTCGTTTTCAATTAGATGATCCATTTAATAAATTGCATACAAATACGGCACAAGTAGATCAATAAGAAACCATGAAACACACATACAATACTAGACCTATATAGTATCCATGAGCATGAGCTTGGCATAAACTCACACAACATGTTTACTCATACAGCATACAGGTACATGCCAATATCTGACCCGCATTCATGCCTTTTCTTCCTACCTCCCATGTGCAGCCCACCTCTGGGTGAAGAACTGCAAGGAGCTGCTGCCCTCGTCGTACAACAGCTCTCGATTCGACCAGCCCCTCCAGGCCACCAACTGGCTCCGTAACTTCAGGGTCACCAACGAGCAGTTCCTCTCAAAGGTAACCACCTCACCACCGGATAGTGAGACTCAGTGTTGAGATTCCCTGGGGTGGTGCATTAACTTATGTTGCCCTCCAGATTCAGACCAGGCATCGCTACGTCTGGACCAAGAGGGAGTTCACAGAGGAGGGACGACCGTTAGGGGAGCTCGTGGATCAGGTGAGTCCTCCTTATAGGGTTGAGTAGTGGACGTATTCATACTGATATTATTCATGTATTTTAAATTGATCTCATAATGAAAAATCCCCATAAGGAAAAATAAGGTCACAATTAATTACTAAACGCTGACCAAAGACCATGACTACCAATCACATACCCAAGCTCCAATGTGTCATGAAATTAGAGACGGTCGATGCGATATGCAGGCCTGATAGAGTTCAGGCCTGGTGCCAGGCTTGAGCTCGGCCATGTATGTTGTCAAGAAAAGTGAAAATAGGTGAGCGGTGCCTTTTAAAATGTCTAGTCAATCTACCTGACCTTTTGATTGACATGTCTGCCACCAACTAGGCGTAGTCTTTATAAGGAAGTCTAAAACCTTTGTATGTTTGCACTGAGGATGGTCTGAATGGGACTGAAAACGTTTTGCACGCTCTTTGGGTAGCACTTTACACTTTTATGCAGTAAAAACGTATTGTTGCATCGGCTACATGGTGTGCGAGTTCCGCTCCTTTTATTGTTGTCATGAATTGACAACAATAAAAGGAGCAATTCTCTAAAATTGGCAATTCTCTATGGTGTCTTCGAATGTGTTTGATCATTTCAGGCACAGATAATTTCACTTCCTATCAGCCCTGGATATGACATCATGATGTACAAGCCCTATATGCAAATCTTAAACTTAAATCTTAAACGTGTTTATCGACATACCAATATGTCAATAAACACGACATATTGCTCATTGCGTCAAAATAGCTCCCCTTTCACATTAATAGCACGGCGTGCATATTGTTCCTCCTCAGGGCATTACCCGTGTGAAGAGCAGCAGTGATGTGGTGGGCGCGGTCATCAAGGAGCTGCGGCTGCAGAGCGGCCAGCCGGAGGGGGGCTTCAGGATGGCCGTGGCTGTAGACGGGCTCAACGCCCTCTGGGGAAGATCAACCATCAAGAAGGAGGATAAGAGCCCTGTACGGTTACCTGAGAGAGAGAGAGGGAGGCATAGGGGGTGGGCAGAGTAGTGCACTGTGGGGGTGTCCCAGTGTGGGGGTGTTTCACTCTCAGACAAAAAGGTTCTGGGTTTGATTCTCCCATATCCGTAGCCTAGTTGTAAGATGTCTTACCAACCCCTACCTGCTCCTTAACGACATACGCTGTACGATTAAGTAACTAAACACTGGTAAATAGCAAATGGTAGAAAATAAGCTTTTTAGGCTCCACAGATTAGTTTATTTCCACTGGCTTTTCTGTGATATTGGATGTGTTTATCTTTGTCTCAGGTATCTATAGAGGAACTGACTTTGATGCATAACCTGAGGAAGCTGGTGAAAAATGACTGGGTGAGGAATCCAAATGACAACATGGATGTTTTTTATGATTATATTTTTTTCTTTCTTTTACCTAATTTCTAATAATTTCATTCGGTCTGCCCCCGTCACAGTGTGGAGGAGCCATCATCACTGCCCTGTCCCAGACCGGGTCGCTCTACACCCCTAAGACCGCCTACCTGCCTCATGTTCTGCTGGGAGAGGTCGGTATACCCAACAGCCCCTCAACCCCCTCCAATAAACTCTGACCCAAATGTATCATATCATTGAGTCAGTAGCTGAAGAGGTCAAGCTGTGTATGTGTTTGCTTATACTGAATTTAAATCAGTGGTTTTTAAGCAAAGCATGACTGACCATTGCATATGATAAATAAATAAAAATGTGATGTATGGGCTCCATCCAGGCTTCCCAGGACATTAACTTCCCATCTGCCCATGTGTTGTTGTGTTGCTCCCCAGGAGGGCTTTGACAGAATGGATCCATTTGTCCCGGTGACCGTCTCCAATTACAGCGAGAAGGAGTTTGAGAGCTGCTACCTGTACTACCAGGACCGCCAGTGGCTGCAGCACCCACAAAGTAGGCCACACTGTTGTGAATGGTTTCATCTATTTTTACATTACACGGCACATTACATGACATAGTTGTCTACCGTATGCTCAGAGCCGGCCCTCCCTATACGCAAACTAAGCGGCCGCTTAGGGCCCCGACCTAAGCGGCCCCCTGTCGGCCCCCGACAGGGGGCCCCCAAGAGCGCTGTATTTTTTTCTATTTATATATAATTCTTCTTTTTATTTTTATCTATTTTGAATACACAAAGCAATTTACTTAACAAGAAAGGAAACATTATAAACATACAGCTCATATTAGTTTGAGAAAACAATGGTGAAATTAAGAATTCTGACACGATGTCTTTCCAATAGACTGTATAGAGGTATGATCATGATAACCTAAAATGAAGTAATTCTGACCCCAAAATGATCCTGCTAAGGGCCCCCAGGTGTATAGGGCCGGCCTTGCATGTGCTCAACCCCTTCTTGTTGTTGTCTTCACCAGGTAGGACCGAGGAGGGGAAGAAGGAACTGGTGTTCATGAGCAACAGAAATCCGTCTGCGTTGGAGAGGCTCTGTGCTTACCTCTGAAGACACTTCCTAAATACGATCATAACGACATGCCCAAGCCATACCCCGAATACAGACTGATGCATCAGGTCCCTCCATCAATGTCGTTCTCTGTACATTTTGTTGAATGTTTTGTTATAAAATGTTATAAATAAATAATAAAAAAGGTAAACATGCATTTGTTTGAAGGCGGTTATTTGTCAGTGGCACATTACAACCAACCAACCTGTAATCGAATACACTACCATATTTTATTCCATGATGTAAAGCATGATAATAAGGAGGTTGCCTATGATAAGAAACCATCTTGGAGAAGTGGATCAGATATCATGGAACATGTCCAAATACACTCCAGCTCCCCCTGGAGGTGGACGCAAATCGTGCAGTTGATCACGTGACGTTACTGGAGATCACCTGATTGGATTCTCCACCTCCAGCACAACTTTGGCAAAAACAAATCAAGAGAAACTCCCAAAAGCATGTGAATGTATGCGTTCAATGTAATTGAAGGGCAAGTCTCGAATTTTAGTGGGCAGAGTTGGACCTCTGTTGGAGGATGAAACGTGTGAGTCTGCAACAAGATCATCTGCACTTCATTGGATAAGTGAGCTGACGCAGGAAGAGATGTGAACTCAGTTCTGCTTTATAGTCAGACTGTAATTAGGAGCTCACTGAGAACCCTTCGTTGTAGACACAATGTCTCTGTTAGAAAGAGACATTTTGGTTATGGTACTCTTGACCGCATTTACGCTTTCCTCAGGTAAACCAGCACTATTTGACTCATCATATTTGTCAATTAACATTTCTTAGGTAGGATTGATATTTGAATCGATACAAATGTGTTTGTATTTGTCCAGGAGATAATAGGTGTCTGTCCCGAGACTTCGGCCATGGCTCTGTGGTGTGCGAGTGTAATTCCACATACTGTGACAGCGTGGGGCCGTTGACTGTGCCCTCACTGGGCCAGTTCACTGCCTTCCTGAGCAGCAAGGCGGGCAGCAGGCTGGAACAGGTCCATGGCCAAGTCATCAAGAATAGCACTGCAGTGGGTGAGTAGCAGATGGGAGGGTGAATAGGGTACAGCCTCTTCTATACCGCCAATGGTCATAACAAGTGGCTCGAACTAATAATCCACAAGACAATCAATATCGTTAGGTTAAACGGTTGAGGATACAAGAATTTCTTGACAATGAACCACTTCCACTCATGGAATTTATTGTGCATATGACATGAAACTTGGCGTATCTGCACTGTACACATTGACTTAAACCTATGTTCCTATGTCTTCCAGGTCTCAGGTTAACTATCGTTCCTTTCCAGAAGTATCAGGAGGTCCGGGGCTTTGGAGGGGCCATGACAGATGCCGCTGCTGTGAACATTCTGTCCCTCTCCCCCGCCACCCAGGACCAGCTCCTGCGCCAGTACTTCTCCCCTGACGGTGGGTCAAGAGAACACATGATCCTTACATCTATGCGTGTCTCATCGATATAATGGCTCAATAGTCATTGTTCATGGTCAGTGTTGGGAAGGATACTTTTAAAATATATCCAGTTACAGAATACAGAATACATGCCCAAAAATGTAACATGTAACGTATTCCATTTCATCACTCAATGAGTATTGCATTCTGAATACTTGTATTACTTCCACATTGAAGGCATTTTATAAGTGTAGGAATGTGGCATCAAATCATGTTTACTAAATAGGCCTATTCTGGTGTGTTCTTCTGTTCAAACTGGCTGAATGTGTTAAGCCCAAGTCTCCCTGAAAGTGCACTATTTTATATAATTTGCTGTAGTGGAACAAAGACTATAAGGGTATGTTCATGCGAAAGATATTTGCTATTACATCTAACATTTTTTTCACTGAGCTAAGTGCATAGGTGTTGCCTATAAAATCGCAGAGAGAGAGAGAGAGAGAGAGAGAGAGAGAGAGAGAGAGAGAGAGAGAGAGAGAGAGAGAGAGAGAGAGAGAATATCGTTCAATCATTGGACAAAAAGTTCTGGGTCGAACTCCTTCTCCCTCATCCTGGTGCTGAATATGTTAAATGCATCAGCATTTTTTTGTGTGTTTTCCAGCATACGTTTTATGTGAGTGTCTGTCCAAATTCCCAGACGGTCCAACAATTTGCTGCTAGTCTTGGAGTCACCGCTAATCAAACAATAATTCCCATAATGCACGCTGAGCGGAATGCCTGTTACGTCCAAAGAGGCATATGCTTTGTAGAACTGGATCGGAACGAGGTGCGTTCGCTTTCACATCTCAAGTGAACCGTGCCAGGGTTCATTTGGAAGCGAACCGAGACCAGCTGTTCAGGGAGGTCTCGGTCGGCTGATTTGGTTCACATCGAAGTGAGGTGGTTGCATTCACACCAATGCAAACGTACCGAACCAAAGGGACCAAACTCGTTTAGTGTGCACTAAATGCTGTTGGTGTGAAAGCACAAATAAACTGCTGAAACAGAAGTATGTAATGTAATCCATTGATTTCAATAATGTAACTGTATTGTAAATACCAACTATTTAAATTTTAACTGTAACGGAATACAGTTAGCTATAATTTATATTCTGAATAGGTAACGCCGGCACATGTATTCCGTTACTCCCCAACAATGTTCATGGTATGTGTTCTGTAGGTATTGGCTACACTGTTGTGCGGGTGCCCATGGCCAGCTGTGACTTCTCCCTCCGTCTGTACACGTACGCAGACACACCTGGAGACTACGGTCTGGAGAACTTCACTCTAGCCCCAGAAGACACCAATATGAAGGTTCCTCACTCGTTCATTCACTCGTGCACTCACTCACTCTCCATCTCTCTCTTTCACATTTACTCACACACACACACACACACACACACACACACACACACACACACACACACACACACACACTACTTCTGCAGCACCCGTCTCACCTGTCGTCTCTCTCTGTCCAGATACCCCTGCTGCAGCGGGCTCAGGCCATGTCCCCCCAGCCCCTGGCCCTGCTGGCCAGCGCCTGGAGCGCCCCCGCCTGGCTCAAGACCAACGGTGCTCTGACGGGGAAGGGGTCCCTCAAAGGGCAGCCGGGGGGCAAGGAGCACAAGACTTGGGCTCAGTACTACGTTAGGTAACAACATGCAGACATGAATATATGTTGCTGGACCCCAGTAGGATAAGACATAACAAGATGCAAGAGGACCGGATGACGTGTGTGTCTCCTCCTGTAGGTTCCTGGAGGAGTATGCTAAGCACAATCTGTTGTTCTGGGCCTTGACCACTGGGAATGAGCCCTCTGCTGGACAAATGACAAACTACAGGTCATCCACTGCAGTTTTTTGCAACCTCTCAACTTGAATGACCATAGGTATCTACCCGGTTTACCTAGAGGAAGGGAAGGACTGATGTGTTCATGGTTATGTGTCCCTAAAGTTTCCAGGCCATGGGCTTCACGGCGGAGGAGCAGAGAGACTGGGTGGCTATGGACCTGGGCCCTGCTGTCACGGCTTCCGTTCACCCCCACACACACATCCTCATTCTGGACGACAACCGGCTGTTGCTGCCCTACTGGGCTAAAGTGGTGAGACCACCAGACACAGTGTAACGGGGCAGAGCAGCATAGAGCTTTTTACCATTGCCCTTAATTGGCAGCCAAGAAAAACTTTAGTATTCATTGTGTAATCCAAAGCAGAGCATTCCTGAAGCTCTCAGCTGCAACCTTTTTGGTATTTGTACCTGATAAATGTTTAACAGTACTGATCATTTCAGTAAATGGATTAGTCAACTGTAGATTTATTTAAAATTTCAGATTTATGATGTAAAAATACCAGACATTCACTGATTAATTTTAGAGACTCTCTGCATTTAAATGGTCGCATGAGCGTGAAATGTATTTGCATCAAATGCCTCTTACTCAACCCCCCCTGTTCCCCCCCAGGTCCTCAGTGACGTTGAGGCGGGGCGCTACATACACGGCGTGGCGGTCCACTGGTACCTGGACAGCCTCGTCCCCGCAGAGATAAGCCTGGGCACCACCCACCACCTCTTCCCAGAGTACTACCTGTTCGGCACGGAGGCCTGCGCCGGCTGGAGCCCGGTGGACAGAGGGGTGAAGCTGGGCAGCTGGGAGAGGGCGGAGCAGTATGCCGCTAGCATCCTCCAGGTAGGTGGCCTCAGCGGCCTCCCACTCTGGCTCCAGTTACCCATGTTGGACGGCCCTGTTTAGCTGTTGAGGAGCGGAACGTATCAAAAGCGATTTTTGAAGTCAGATATGGGTCATAAAAGAGCAGGTAGAGGTCAGGGATCTTGTTGAAGAATGCTGAATGGAGTTGGAACCCACCCAATACCTTGAACAACACACCCAAACAACTAAACTATCCTGCCCTGAGAGTACAGTAAAATATCAGTGTGAACAATGTATGACACACTCTTCCGAATGCTTTCCACAGCCAAGGAGGGCACATTGTTACCTTGTCTGCCTTCATTTGGTTTAGCAGTTTGCATGGCATCACAAGGGATTTAGTGTGCGTGTGCCATCCCCATAGGACATGGGAAACCGCACGCTGGGCCCTTCCCTGTGCCTGGTGTGATTGTTCTCTGTGTGGTTGACCTCAAGGACCTCAACCACTATGTGGTCGGCTGGACCGACTGGAACCTGGCCTTGGACCCGGGCGGTGGACCAAACTGGGTCAATAACTTTGTGGACAGTCCCATCATAGTGAACCAAAAACAAGATGTGTTCTACAAGCAGCCGTCCTTCTACAGCATGGCTCACTTCAGGTAACACCCAACTACTGTTATTTGGTGTATGAGATGGGAGGGGTAGTGGACCGCTCTGTTTAGTGATGCATATTTTTTAGTCTGCTCATTTAGGGCATGACAGGAGAAACAAGAACATAGAAGAAACTTTAATTTCTTACGCCTTTAATTGTCCATGATTATAATTCCTTCATAACATGTTATTTCTGTGGTCCATAGTAAGTTCCTGCTCAAGGGGTCTCGCAGAGTGGGCTTGTCTGCCAGTAAGGAGACCACCCTTGAGTTCTCAGCCTTCATCAGACCAGATGGCTCTGTGGTGCTCATCATACTGAACCGGTAGGGGTCGTGGATATGTGGTCGATAACCCTAACCCTAGACACTAATGTGAGAATCAGGATTGTGTTTGTCTGTGTGTAATAGGTCAGCATTGGAGGTCCAGTTCGAGGTGTGGGACCATTCGGTGGGCTTCATTCCCTCTACAGCGCCCCCTAGATCTCTGCTGACGCTCGCCTGGAACACACACTGACATGACACCCACACAAACAAAACCCGATGAACACACACTGACATGACACCCACGCAAACACAACCTGATGCACACACAACACACACTGACATGACACCCACACAAACACAACCTGATGTACACAAAATACACAAACTGACAAGACACTCACGCAAACACAAACTGATTTACACAAAATACACACACTGACAAGACACCCCCACAAACACAACCTGATGTACACACAACACACACACTGACAAGCCCACTGTACTTAACATCACATGTTTAACATGTCAACTGTTAAACTTGCCTGCAACCACCAGAGATGCACAGACACTGGACTAAGGTGTAAAGGGCATCAAGAGGACATAGGTTTGGTCTTACCACAAATAAATACCAAAAATGTAAGCCTAATCTCAGCTATCTTAAAAAGGTTGCAGCTCAAATGATTACTTGAAATTAAGACATTGGAAAAAACCTGCTGACTTTGAATAAACTGAATGCAAACAGTGAAAAATGAATGCAAACCCATTAGGATTGTTCTAGGGTTTTGGATACAAAGCATACTAATGGAACGCATTAGTACTAATGTTTAAATCAAAACTAAAGTGTGCCTGCAGCCAGACATTCACTTTATTATTTTTATAATGTACATAATTTGCATAATGTTCATACTGTTTTGTTGAGAAAACAATGGGAACTGATTTGTCAATAATGTAATTACCTATTGTATGGAAAATTGCCCATTTATTTATAGGAGTAGTGATGGAAATTAATGGGGTCTGTTCTAAAGGATCCATCAAAGCTGCTGCCTATTTGGTGTTGTCATCCATTAATAACCCAGACAGCAGGATGTAGGCTAAATCTGAAAATACAGGTTGATTCAAGGGTTGATTACATGCAAACGATGTTTGGGCATGGATAAATCGGATGAATGTACAGGAAGTACTGCAGCCAAATACAACATTTGTTCCAATTTATTATAACATACATTTTTTCATATATATAATATACATATTTTGATAATCAGATTTCACTTTTTTTTTTTTCATTCGCAGTGTTTTTTCTTTTCAAACGATAAATTGGACTAAAAGTATTTACATAAAAAAGTGATACAAATGTGAAAGAAAAGACAAGTTGTTAACCAATTAATAAAATGATGAGCAGAGATGACATCTTTTTTATATATATACAGCAGAACAAACGCCTGGATGTCAATGACAGAAGAAACAAAACAGGGTTTACCCTATCTGGGAGACCTTGGGCCCGCATTCTCCTTAAAAATCCTTCGTCTTTTAGATGTCACCAGAGACAAGACCATACCTTTACCCTCATACTCCTTCACAACCTCCGTTGGTGGCCCTCTGTAAAGCCATTATTTGCCATATTTTTCTTGGAGGAAAACAGATAAACCAATGCAAAAGTGTTGTGTCTGATGTAGAACATAAGACTTTAGGAGACTCCACTTCAGCAGAGCTGAGTGCAGAAGAGAGACAAAACATGTGGAATACAGAGAGAGCTTCCATGACAACAGTGTATTACAGCAGTGCAATTTTCAGGCTGGAAAAAAAAACAAGGTATGGTGAGAGGACACAGAGGAATCAACTTAGTTTTGTCTCTGGAAATCGACGGCGAGATATACTGCACCTGGGCTGGTCGTCGAGGTCAGTATGAGAAGAAAACATGTAGCACAGCGCGTGTGTCCAGAGTACATGGTTATAGGAATATTTCAAGGGAAAACCAAAGCAAATGTTTATTTTTTGTAGTAGTGATGAAGGGGAGAGGAGAAGAAATGGGTACTTCTGTGAACATAGATGGGGGGTGGGGTGGGGGGGGGGGGGGCGGGGGAATGTGTGCGACTCAGAAGGACCATCTCTCCTGTGTTCTCGAGTCCGTGGCGAGGGAGGGGGACTCTGGGGGAGGCTGGCTACTGCTGTCCTCTCCATTCAAGCCCTTCCTGCACACTGGACACGTGTCATGCTGTCAGGGAAGGAGAGGAGAGCATTGAAAACACCTCAGTTAGTTTTTCTCAAATTGTACCTGGAACTCCAGTTAACCAACACAGAGTTTACTGAGCCCTTTAAACCTGACCTATGCAGTAGCAACATACTGACTAGATGCCAACATACTGAGAGCTTACTCTAGTTGGATTTTCGCTTTGACTTACAAAGTATCGATGCTGTGGACGACCCTATACATATTATTCTCCAATTCTTCCCAGCAATCCGATGCTTTTAAGGCATTAACTTGCCAAAAACAGCACATTCCAGCACAACACTGCAACAGCCCTTTACTAAGGTCATAAGGTGTTGTCCAAGGCTCTTACCATTTCCAACCAGGGAACTATACAGTCTGAATGGAAGAAGTGATTACAGGGTAGCTGTCTGACAGGCTCCCCGACTGAGAAGTCCTCTTTGCAAACAGGACATTCCATACTGCAGTCTGCACACACACAAGACGGGGACAGGACATTAATAAGCATCACGTAGACACTATGGAGTTAATGCTCAACTAAAGGCAGCGGCTTTGTAATGTATGGCCAATTACAGAATTAACATTGTGATTTATAGTCCTGGTGTGTCATTAGACATGAATGTCCTGATCAGACATCGATCGATTCAACCAGTTGTTCATTCCAATATCGTGACTGACCCCAGAAATAAATAGTAATAAGACACCGTCAGTTGACAAAATTGTGGGCTACGTGGGCAGGAGGCAATGCAAGACGAGTGGGTCATGCACAAGTCTGAGGACATCCTCGTGAGTCAGATAGCACCTGCCCCGCAAAGTCTCATTGCTGATGGTGCTGTTCAGAGAAATAGGACACATATTGAGGAGCCAAGCTGGCAAAAACAATTGAGGAAAAAGAGTTGTGACAGGTATATATATTCATAGAAATGGTGTTCATAGTATAACTGATTCCTGTGCTAGTTCATATTGGTAGTTTAATAGTCTCTATTGCACAATTAATATGTTTACATGTTGCCGTTTTAAATCCACTGATAGAATGAGAACTGAAGAAGATACAAGGCGCTCATAGAGGGAATGAGAGCACACTGAACCCATCAAGGTTAGCATTCAGTCCGTTCTAGTCCTGTGTCTGCGTGGAGATGGCATGGGGCTGACCTGCTTGTTCCTGAGAGACGTGGACGGTAGGGAGGGAGGAGATCTTGTCCTTCTCTGCTGGAGGCGGACCCGTGTTTTCAAACTGTCCCAACAGCTGCACGCACGTCATCAAATAAAAGCACTGTTAACATTTCAAATCCATCAAAAGAAAAATATCCCACTGATAAGAAAAACTGATGTGGGCATTGTGTCTACCTGCGTTATTACGGCGTCTAGTCCTCCCTGTCCCCAGGCATAGTCCCCCGGGTTAGAGTGCAGCATCCCTGTCCTGGAGGAACAGTGTAATAATCAACATATAGCAGAAGGCTAGGACTGTCACATGATGTGCCAGTAGCTACCAGGCTAGCAATAGCTAATTGGATTCCAAGAACAGTTTGGACATACCATGATATAGGGGGTGACCCGGCGACTCCAGAGTTGACAAACAGACCCGCCAGAAACTGTTGTACAATCCTAAATATAAAACAACAAGCCTTAAGGGGAGCCACAAGAGCTGATGACAGGGTGGAGGCAGGTGTTGGAGGCGTGAGGCTGACTCACCCTTCCACCGCAGGAGACCGGTCTGGTCTGCTGCTCCCTCTGGACCGGTACCTCCGCTGGCTGTGCAGGCGAGGGGGACGCCCCGGCCCCCAGTGTTCCCCAGACCCAAACGGACCACCGATGGGACCCCCTAGACCCGCCGGAACCGAACCCCCAATGGGCCCCCCTCCGAGCCCCCCTAGCCCACTGAGACCTCCCAGACCCCCTCCAGGGACCCTGGGCTCGGAATCTGGGCTGTCGCCATCCGTTGTGAAAGGCCGGTCCACAAACAGCAGGTGCCATAACTAAAGAAGTGGAGATGGACAAAAGGAGAGCAGAAGAGCAGAAATGTAATGAACAAAAGAAGATGACAAGGGGATACTGGGAACATGGACTTGAGAAGAAGAAGTTGCAATGCCACACAATTCATATCCAAGAATCCTCCTTTCTGTTCTACATGGGCCAGCCTGACATCCTCCCCATGAAGTCCTAAAGCACAACACATACCTCTGCAAACTGTGTGGCTGTGTCATCGATTCCATTAGCGCCGCCCTCCAGGAGACTGAGGGACATGACACACAAGGGGACAAAACACATCATTAGCAACATGCACTGAGCACTCTACCTTATCCTACCTATAACAGTGGAAGATGCATTCAAGGACAGTTGAGCGGAATCTGACACAAGCTCAGACCACACAAACCAGCATGAGGCGAGGCACCAAATAAATAACACTTTTGTATAAAACCAACGCTAATTGTTCACTAATAGATCAATGAAATTGAGTTTTTTCGGAAAATAATACCTGGAGTCTTCTGTTACTTCCTCTATGAATCCCGAGTCACATCTTGGACAAATATATTCCTAGAAAGTCAAAAAATATATATTTTAAGTGGTTGGTGGACGTAAAAACTGTATAATGCAAGCATAAAAACATAACAATAACATACTTTGTCAACACAAAGTCTATATCACTGATATCCATGTTATTTGTATACAGACATGGACACAAGCAGGATACGTTTTGCTTTATTTTATTTTAGACAGCATGCAATCATCAAAACTATGACCAAAACCATGGCAGGCCAGTGTAGCTTTTGCATGCATATAAAAATAGTAGGGGAAACTCCTCCTAATGACAGGTCGAAACGTACCTTCTGGGAAGGAAAGTAAAACCAAACTGGCCTACTTTAACACACAATACAGGGGGGAAATAATCTATATTGGAGGAGGGCAACTGCCTACTACTAACGATACAAATACCGATTATTTAGAGTGTGGATGTAAGCGATTGACAAGGTTAATTTAAATCCTTTTGATTTTGCTTTCGTTATTGGAACGAAACAAAGCATCAAGCAAGCACATACCAACTCATGACGACTTGAGTGTTACCAAAGGAAAAAGGTCAAGAAGCAGAGGATCGCAGAGGGCACCCTTGACAGACACATTATGCTGTTTTAAAGGCAATACAACGACACATCTCCACTGTTTGTGTGCAGAACACAACATCGACCAGACTGAGTGGCATCAACACCAGCCCTTGTCCCGGGCTTAGCACTGTACATTGAAAATAACGACCACCGCCGAGGACCCAGCGTCGGCTATGAACAACGGGACGACCCTGTCAATGTCTCGGTGTTCAGGAAAACAAACGAGAGCCCCGGGGAACGATCCTGAGAACCGAGGGCCAAAGCTCCTGACCGAGGGCCACAGCTAGCTGGCTACCGAGCAGCAAGCTAGCAGCTGATACTGTGGTTATTCCTACATCATGTCATCTATGAAAAGGTAAAGTATTAATAATGACTCAATGAGAGAGACAAAGGGGCCGCCTTACCGGGAGCTTGGGGCTCACTTCTCCCTTACAACAGTGACAGAAGAACCGATGAGGGGGTAGAGCCGCAGCCTCCGCCATCTTCCCCTAAATAGCACAAACACTGACGTCGGTCCTCCAGCGATATGAAGACAGCGCTCGGACGGCAGCCCGGCATGCACCGCGGCGGTCATATGAGAGAGCAGGAGAAGAAGGGCGGAAGTGTTGTGTTGCGTAGCGTTGTGGCGGAAGCCCGGCAAGCACCGCGGCGGTCATATGAGAGAGCCGGAGCAGAGGGCAGGCCAAAGTGTTGTGTTGTGGCTGGCCGCCGCCCGGCATGCACCGCGGCTGTCATAGTGCTGGAGCGGAGGAGGGCGGAAGTGTTGCGTTGTGTTTTGTTGTGCTGTGGCTGCAACCCGGCCGCATGTGTTGTCACCCTCACCCGCATCATTCAAAAAAAAGAATTAGTTTCGCAAAGGTACCCGAGCTAACTTCATGTTGAACTGAGGAAAAAGTAACATAAAGGTAGAACATTTCATGATTAAACCTTGAAGTTTGGGTTGCATTGATTGTCACCTGCGCATGGGCTTATTCATCAGTTTACATTCGAAATACCCCCTTTTCGGTTGACATCCACAGTTTCTGTCGCTGTTTGTAAGGTGGCAGTTACATTCTATACTATCTAGTGTGACTTTGACACATGTTGATTAGGCCTTTATCATTATTTTATTGTCTGCATCTTTATTTTCGTAAACAGATGACTGCCCAGGAGGCCCGCCTGTGTGGGCTCCTACTCCGCGAACACTTCGGAGAGGTGGTGGAGAAGATCGGGACGCACCTCCTCAGGAGTGGGGCTCAGAACCTACGCACCATCGTCAATGAGAGTGGTACTCCGATCGACCTGGTATGCTGGCACATTATTAACTTCTAATACGACGACTAAGGATGTTTTCATAGTTAGACATACAATTACGCTGGCTGGTCCCAAGTTTGTAATAAGGACTTGCGTCCGATGACTTAAACAACAAGGCCTCCTTTCTCTCTGTTTTCCAGGTGAAGAAATCTCTGTGTGTGCTGATGAAGCATGGCGCATGCAGATTCAGCATAGGTCGCAAAGGACCAGGGAGTCCTGTGGAGTACCAAGCGAGCTGCGAGAGGATCTTGGGGATTCTGCGCTATCCACGCTACATATACACAGCCAAGACACTCTACAGTGATACGGGAGAGCTGATCATTGAGGAATTGCTTCAGCGGGGCCACATGACCATGAGCAGTATTGTGAAGATGGTGGCCGACCGACTCACCCACAACATGGAAGGTCAGTTCCTGAGACTTTCATGGAGTGACCTGTTTCAAATGTATCACGTTTTCTGATCGTCTCTGCAAGGCTATTTGTAATAATAATATATAGTGTTTTATTTTTTTTTTACCTCTGCTAGAGGGTCGCAGCATAGAGTACAACGAGGTGGTCTCAACCTTCTCCAAGCTGGTTGAGACACACTTCCTGCAGCGATGTCCCCCGGTGTCGGAGGTCGTGCCACCGGTCAGCACCGCTCCGACGGTCCCCGGAGCCCCGGCGGCCCCCGTCAGCACCGGCCCCCCCACCCCCGAGAGCTTCTCCGACTGCTACTTGGTGCCTAGCGTTTCGCTGGCGGGCCGGGGCAAACGAAGGCGCTCTGGGGAGGACGCGGTCTTGGACCAGGGGACCACCAAGAAGGCCAAGACGGACCCCCAGGTGGATGGGGGACGGGGACACCGCCTAGCATTCAGACTCGTCTAAAGCCTGGGAAGCTTGTCTTGATTAATTGTGTTGAGTTTTGGGTTTCAAAGTATCGGGTTATTTGTCTGAGAACATTATCCACATGCATTTCTATATTTTTTTTTATCTGTCAAGCACACACTTGAATATCCGTGATAACCTTTTTGATTACATACGATTTGGATTCTGTATGAAAGGATATTTAAAATGAGTGAACTGTTTTGAATCTACTTCTCAGACACATGGAGATGAGGGTATCTACTGGCAGGTGAACTTTGAGAGGTTTCATCTCCACTTCAGAGACCAGACCATAATAAGCGCTGTGGCCAGCAAACTGGACCAGGTGAGGGTTTCTTGTAGGATGATGACTAACGTCCAGTGTAGATTAACTTTGTATCGCAAAGTCTTCAGACCAATGACCTTAATGAGTAAAACCAGTATAGACATTGCAAATAATAAAGGATAATAGTGTTTATAATCAGATAAACCCTTCCATAGATGGAAAGCTCTCAACATATGGGTCTTCAGTTAAGTTATTAATGGGCTTATAGCGTGTTAAAAATACTAATATTTCTAATACATACACCATTGAACATGTTATACATATACTGCTGTATGATAATAATCATTTTTCTTTGCATACTTATAGAGCACCAATTAAGGCCTTATCTATGTGTGTCTGTGTCCACCCCAGACGAGCAGTGAGATAGTGAGAACCATGCTGAGGATGAGTGAGGTGACCACCACCCCCTATGCCAGCTGCACGCAGGCCCTGTCAGCCAATGAGGTCTTCAGGTCCCTGCCAGCCAACTACAGCATCAGCCGGCCCGTCTTGGACCAGTACCTCACACTGCTGGTTGATGACCCGGTAACACTGAACTATATTCATATAAATACAATGTTTAACACTGTTTCTGTTGGTCGGTTACTCAGTTTGTGTGTTTATTTTGTTCTATACTCAATATTGGGTACATTTGACATATTATACATGCATACACGTATATTTGTAGCTTTCCTAATGATGTCCTCCTTTCTAGATGGAGTTTGTGGGGAAGACGGGAGACAGCGGAGGAGGAATGTATGTTGTCAGTATCCTTTTGATCAAGGAGGGAACCAGGCTGTCATGGAATTCACGCTGGGAATTATTTTCTTCTATTGTATAAAGGTGTGATAGCGTGCTTTTTCAACTTTTCCCTTTGCTTGTCTTTTATATAGCCTATCTATACATGTTTTATGTATGCTAAGCCAGAAAAATCTAAGTCCGAGGCAGGGGGAGTATTCGTGCCCACCGAGAATGTCACTCAATAAGTGAGAGATGGTTTGTGCTCAAATCTTTGCACTCAGACTGATACAAAACATAACGTTTTTGAAGGACGCTGAAATTGGTTTTGCAGAAGTGAACAGTGAGAATGATAAGAGGTATTTCTAACATACAGCAATGTAACCCTATTCTAGTAGGTAGCCAAAATCTAATTATTATCCCTACAAAAGCATGTTTTCGGATCTTTAACTCATGGCTCTAGATCTGCACAAAGCGCTGACCAACCTGGCGAGGGCCACACTTGAGTCCGTGGTACAGGAGAGGTACGCTGCTTTGTAGACCGCCCATGGTGGTTTCTAAGCGATTTGAAATATGCCATTTAAGGAGCCAGTTATTCCACCCACCGTCAAATCTTCTATTCATTCCAATAACAGGTTTGGCTCCCGGTCTGCACGCATCTTTCGTCTGTTACTACGGAAACGCCATCTAGAGCAGAAGCAGGTGGAGGACTTTGCGATGATCCCAGCCAAAGAAGCCAAAGACATGCTGTACACATTGATGTCAGAGAACCTGGTGCTCCTTCAGGTACGTCTACCTAGCCAAACCATCCAGAGAAGGCCTTTCTGCCTCCCGTTCCCATGAGACACTGTTCAATGAGTTGGTGAATGGGTTTTCGGATTACACAACAGTTCAAAAGTTTGAGGTCACTTAGAAATGTCCTTATTTTTTAAAGAAAAGCACTTTTTTTCAATGAAGATAACATTAAATTCTTCAGAAATACAGTTTAGACATTGTTAATGTGGTAAATGACCACTCTAGCTGGAAACGGCTGATTTTTAATTGAATGTCTACATAGGTGTACAGAGGACCATTTCCAGCAACCATCACTCCTGTGTGCTGCTACATTGCTACATTGTTTAGCTAATCGTGTTAAAAGTAGTGATCGACCGATATTATCGGCCGATATTTGCGGTTTTTACGTGTATCTTATCGGCCGACAGACAGTTTTATTTACAGACAGTTCAATAAATGTTATTTTTTTAAAACTGAGACATTGTAACATTTGTTATCTTCATTGTGTCATTTTTATGATGTAAATTGAAGGAGGCTTAGCCTGGAAATCCAGACCCACATCTAGAAAGCTGTAGGGTCTGGCAACGAGTAATGAAAATGGCCCAACTCAAGGGGCGGCACCAAGCATGCATTTGAAAATATCACTGGATAACACACATTGGATAACACTAGGGCCCGACCGATATTGATTTTTGAGTGCCGATGCCGATTATTTTCAGAGAAAAATTACGATAACGATTTAATCGGCCGATTATAAAAAAAAAAAAGCATTACAAACTGCTTCACCAGTAGGCCCCTTGGTGAAGTAGTCCCAAACCTTGCTATGAGTCTTATCTGACATCTGTACCTCCCAATGTGCTGCGCTCGTGAGCAGTGACTAACACGTGCGCACTGAGCAGTATGGTCTCACCGTTAGAGTCTACAGTATAACAAATTAACATGGCCTCGGACCTAAAGAAAAACAGGCACAACATGCTCAAACAACGCGTCTTGTGTACATTGGTGAGGTGAGCGCGCAGCTGCCTGAGCGAGCGTGTTTTCATGTTGTACGGTAAAATTCAATCTCCTCTTTTTTTACTCCGGCTAAAGTTGCTAGTTAGCAAGGCTAGGTTAGCTTTACTGTATTTGAAGGATAGTGGGGTGTACTTTTCCTTTTTTTTAAGCATGACCTACACGTTTAAAAGGACCAATTGTTCATTACACAAACTAGTTATAAACTTACCGTGGGGGGAAACTCTGCTCGGTTTATCCAATGAGCTCAGCACATTCAAGCTACATGCGCTCGGGTGTTGTGTCCAAAAATAAGTGCGGTGGGTGAGACTTAGAGCCTTTCTTAAGTAGAATGGAGTAGGAGCGCACACTGCTGGATACTAAGCGCAATAACATTTCAAAAAACAAAAAAAAAATCGGTTGTAATCGGCGTCTTTTGGCAGATGTTGATTATTTTCAAAAAGGCTATAATCGGCCGATTAAATCGGCAGGCCGATGAATCGGTCGGGCCCTAGATAACACTATGACCAATCAGAAGAATACAAGGGGTGACGTATCCAGACCAGTGGAGCTAACCAATAGATAAGACTCTTGCCGTATCCGGTCGGTAAAACAGCAACGCCTATATTGTATATTGCTCGTTCCCAGAGTGACTCGCTGAGCAAATTCAAATTGTGCTCTCCGAGAACTCTGGATTTCCAGTGTATTATCGGCTCCAAATATCGACTCAAGAAAATCGGTATCTGTGTATCGGTTATCGGCTAAGGCTGATGAAAAAAAAAATCGATATCGGCCCTAAAAAATCCGTATCGGTCAACCCCTAGTTAAAAGTTTAATTGATGATGAGAAAACCCTTGTGCAATTATGTAAGCACAGCTGAAAACTGTTGAATAAAGGTATGAGTTTTCATGGAAAACATGAAATTGTCTGGGTGAACCCCAAACTTTTGAAAGGCAGTGTATGATTTTTGATTCCAGGAACTACCCAAGACCCCTGACCATGCCCCCTCCCGTACCTTCTACCTGTACACTGTCAACCAGCTGGCTACTGCTAGGATGTTGCTGCAGCACTGTTACAAGGTAAATGACCACATAACGTTGTGGATGTCACAGCATGGTTATGTTGGCCAAATGGGCTCAGTTGGACTCCTGTTTGAGGTATTGGCTCTTCCTCCCTTTTAGACCGTGGCCAACCTCATAGACCGTCGCTTGTTTCAAACCAAGGAGAGCAAGTAAGTGAAAGAACACCGCCAGGGCTTCTCACATCCATATCTCCAAAACCGAATTATCCCAGAGCCTGGATCCTTTTGAAGCACAGACTAGGACCTATTTGGCACCTAAGCACACTTATTGATTGGCTGTTGTCTGGACTGACAGGCGTCTGCTGGAGAAGTCCCAGCGAATCGAGGCCATCATGGCGTCGTTGCAGGCCAGCGGTGCGGAGGCTGAGCAGCTTACTGAGGTGGAGGAGATGATCAGCGCCCCTGAGAAGCAGCAGCTGGAGTCACTGAGACACCATATCAACAAGTAGGAGCAGAGCCCCACTGGACCTAGGATCTAAGGCTGTCCCTTAATGCTCCACTTACCAGTAGTCTTTCAGCAAAGGCTAAGTCGACCAAGTGTCCCATTAGTCGCTGATAAAGTAAAAATAAAAACAAAGCCCTCCCTGACATCGCTGTTAACATTAACGCTCCCGCGATGGAGAGTCATACTTGGAAACACAACTGACACGCCTGGTATTCATAGTATACTGTACATGCCAACCGGACAACGTATCAACACTAACCGCTCTCCCCACGCTGCTCAGACACACGCATCACTCACTAAATAAGAACACAGTTTTTTTTTACTTCATTTGTTTTGACAACCGACAAGCTTTCTTCTTTCTTGCTTTTAAATCAAGTTGTGTGCATTTTTACAGTGCATAAATACGATTTACTCAACATTCATTGTCGGTGCCGTTAATTTGGCGGCCTGCATTGTGTGTGTGCTTGTTCCAATTATATTTAATGATTACAAATTATTTTAGTGTGATCTGTAATGGTGCAATGTTTAACAGATTTACTATCTCACACACACACCACACACACTTAAGTCAGGCAGCTCTTCACTCTGAACAAATCCCCCATGCCACTGTCACTACAGTGTATGTTGTTGGCTCAATAACAGGTGTAGTGATTTCCTTATTCCAATCTGTTTATCTCCAGGTTGGATTCTGCAGAGAACCAGGTGGATGAGACCATCTTCCTGCTCAAGTCTTACGTGGACTCCACTGCTAGGACCACACGGTGATGGCGTTACTGTCGGGACTTTAAACTCCATCGTCGTTCTTATTCAGACGAAGCCTCTCAGTTTATCAGTTTGTGTTTGCTTTTGAACTTTTTTTTCTTTCAGTTACAATGAAGTTGTATATCTCCAGCTGAATGAAGGTAAAACCAAGAGCGTCTGTTCAAACTCTTTTTAATTTCAACAACAGACGGACAGAGACAGTGAGACAGACATAGGACAACGTAATGTGCTGACATGTAAAATGATGATGTCTGAATATTAAATAAAAGGACAATTGTTTAATGCACTTGAGTCAAAAAACAAAGTAGAAAAAGTTATTTACATAAGTGCCCCCGACCCTATGAATAGTGGGTAGTGCATTCCTGTCGGACCTCAAACGTCCCCTGGTCCTGGAGGTCCTAGTTGAGGCGTAGAGCTCTGGATCCCGGTCCTAGCGCTGTGAGGGACCCAGGACTGTCATTGGCAGCATGTGGGAAGGACCACTCGGGTAACCATCACAACCTTTGTCATGGCAGCCGACCGCTTCACTCCTCCTGGGTCTCCTCTTCCTCGGGCTGTTTCCGTGTGAAGAAGCCCAGCTTCATCACGAGAGACACGGGGGCATTAATGATCACAGCCATCAATGAAAGGAGCCACTGCTTCTGCAGTGCTACTCATCCTATAAAATCTTATATATCTTATAATATCATATTTTATATCTTATAGGATGAGTAGTACAAAGAATCGACAAGTCATGTAGAACCATTTAAAACGGATTGGGTAAAAGCCATTTAAACTTACCTTCCATAATACAAAGATGATTAGCGCCAATAAGAGCAAGCCTCCAATAATGCTACCAATCAGAATCCAAAGTGAGATGGGAATGGCCCGCCCCTTGAGCACCTCCAAGACCGTCTTGATGGTGGAGAGGAGGATGGAGACAAGTATACCTTTTTTAATACTTTTCTTTCTATCATGCGTTTCGTTATTCAAAAGGTACACCAACTACATGTGAAATAAAAGGGAAAACAATCCTTCAGAGAATCCAATGTTTGTTATTTATTATTGCACTTGATTTCTATAACTTTACTGGTTGCAAAAGTTTAATCTGAATACGAGCCCTGTGAAAAGACAGACAGACCCTTCTCCCAGAGGCATTGTAGGATTCATCTACTTATGGATTTACTTCTTTAATGTACTAGGGCACGGGCAGCAGACTAAACTATTGAAGATAAGCCTAGTACCCATGCCCTGTTATATATAAGTAACAGACCCATAATTAAGTGTATGATTGTCCTAAATTGTATATCGCTGTTGAAAAACAACGCTTTCTTATCTAATCAAATTATTATTTGAATGGGAGAATGAAACAATCCTCTGGCTCCAAGGCCTGGTGTATGAGAGGTCAGGTTAAACCTGTGTATTGATGGCTAGCTGTGAGGGAGAAACACACCACCCATTGCGTTCGCTCCTTACCTCTCTCCACACAGCGCCTGCCCCCAGGGTGATGAGGTGACTCTCCTGGGCTGCCAGGCGATAAGTGCCGACTACCTTTACTGACTTGTACTTGGCCTAGTGAGGGAAACAGAGACCGATGTCACTAGAGCTGGGGGTGTCTGGTGACAAATGCAAGTTACCTTTGTGCTGATATCTGTTGTGGCTCTCTTAACAAGACAACAACAGTGTCTGTGTGAGTGTGTATGTCTCACTTTTCTGAAGAATTCGTCTTGAACCCTGCGACTGACGCGAATAAGGACTTCTTGTCCTTTCAGGAGCTGCCGCACGTCACACACCACCTCTACGCACCAGGACCTGCTGCAGTTCTGCACACAGAAACGGGCCCACAAGCGGCGGTGGGTCAATAGAGGGCGCTAGGGCGCCGCCCCTCCGTGAAATATTCACTTGAACATATCTGCCAACTATTAATCAACTATAATCAATAATAAAAATAAATCAAGTAAAATACTGCCAGCAACCATTTAAATGCGTCTGAACGTCAATGATTTGGGCTAGGCTAGTTATTGGTCATTCGAAATAAAGCCCTCCTCCAAGTCAGGGGCGCCGGCCACGTTGAAGTCAATGTAAGCTCGTTAACTTTTGCTGTCTATCAAGCAGAGACAGCTTTAAATTGGCGCAAGAAAATTCGCACTCGGGTCGCACCAGTTTGCGCCCCAGGCCAATGGTATCGCTTTTCTTTTTTGTTATCACCACATGATTGGACAATTCACCGAATCAATCAAATAGGCTACCTCCCTCAGCAGCATTCGCTCAACACAACTGCATATAGAGAAGAGATAGATCGCTAACTAGCAGAGAGTGGTAAGCCCTTTCCACCCTTTTCAGTTGAGGAATTGGACTCCCCAAGCAATGTTATACTTAAAAGGAGCAAGTAAGTTACATATTAATTTAGTCTGTCGGCTTGTAGCATATAAACAAAATGAAGCAACTGTCCCATATTTCTAACTGCATTTGAAGTAGACACTGAGACTCACAAAAAATGGACGCTATAGGACAGTGATCATGATTTGTCTCAATATCAGAATAACAACAATGGGTCAAATAGCAATGGCTGGTGGAATGGCCATAAAGTAGGTCTGTATATGCAGTGTAAGCTTGTCCAGGCCCTGCAAGTCAGGATGTAGGCTATGAATCTGAATGAATAGTAGGTAAATAGGTAATTGTAGTGACTACATTATGGGTTCGTGTTCCCCTCTTACTGATCGAGTGGGAGGGAACTGGCTATGAGTCACGGGGGTCTAGGGGGACGGGTTATGCGGTTGCACGAGTTCTAGCCATGCGCTGCGAGTGATTGTTCTGCTCTGTCGTTTTTGGATTAAAACGGTTATTATTACGTTGCCTACGTCCTCCTTTTCCTCCGGCACTACATTGGTGACCCCGACGTTCGTTTTTGTTATTTATTAGTTTACAAAAACCGCACAAGCGAACACTGCTATTCTGCAACATATCCGCCCGAGGAAGACGTTCACAGCGGCAGACATCACCGTCTCCTGTGAGGGTGACGCAGGTCGTGCGCACCCCCACTCTTAAGCTGCCAGAGTTCTGGGACTCAACGCCTGCTGCATGGTTCACTATAGTAGAGGCACATTTCTACAAAAGCGACGTTACCGACGACGACGACCGGTACAACCATGCTGTGGCTATGTTAGGCAGCTCCACCGCAGCACGTGTGGTGGGGTTTCTGTCCGCCCCCCCGGCGACAAACAAGTATGAGCGCCTCAAGGCCCTGCTCCTGGAGACATTTGAGCTGTCCACCGCAGAGAGGGTGCGCCGCTTGTTTGACATGTCGGACTTGGGAGACGAGAGGCCCTCTGCACGTATGGAGAGGATGCTAAACCTGCTCGGTACAGAAGACCCCATGATCCTCTTCACGGAGCTGTTTATGCGCGCACTGCCAGCTCAGGTCAGGATGGCGCTTGCTAACACCACCATCGTTGGACCCCGCGCCCTGGCCAGGGAGGCAGACCGGTTCGTCTTGGCCATGCCTCAACGGTCCCCGGACCTGCTGGCTCCCGCGACTGCTCCACCGCCGGACCGTCGCAGGAGAGCGAAGGACGACGCCAGACCCTCGGGCCAGCAGGGTAACGCTGCGGGCCATTGTTTCTACCACGCCACTTTTGGCGCCAAGGCCAAACGATGCCGCTCGCCCTGCTCCTTTGGACCGGCGGGAAACGGCAGGGCCGGCGTTCGGTAGTAGCCCTGAGCGCTGGTGTCACCAACAGGCTGCTCTTCATAAAAGACACCATTTCCGGTCGCAGATTCCTTTGTGACACAGGTGCCCAATGGAGCATCATTCCGTCAGGGGGATCGGAGGTGGCGAAGGGGGAGCACGGTCCGCAGTTGGTGGGTGCGGACGGCACGCCTATCCGTTCCTATGGCACTAGAGCGGTGGATGTTTGCTTCGGTGGACAACGCTTTACCTGGGATTTTGTCGTCGCAGCTGTCACATTTTCCCTCCTGGGCACTGATTTTCTGTGCGCCCACAACCTGTTGGTGGACGTGGGGAACAGGCGCCTGGTCAACTCGCAGACTTTCGCTTCCTTCGCCTGTACACAGGGGGAGGCGATCTACAGCGTGTTGTCCTACACGCTCGCCGACAGCGACCAGTACCTTCGGCTGCTCGCCGAATTCCCTGACCTCACTAAGCCCACCTTCTCCGCTCCCACGGTGAAGCATGGTGTGGAGCACCACATCGAGACCAATGGGCCTCCCCTCCATGCCAGGGCCAGGCGCCTCAACCCGGAGAAGCTGTCCGTCGCCAGGGCGGAGTTCGCGAACATGGAGCAGGTGGGCATTGTTCGACGCTCGAACAGCCCCTGGGCGTCTCCCCTGCACATCGTCCCTAAGCCAGACGGTGGGTGGCGCCCATGTGGGGACTACCGCCGCCTCAACGACGCGTCCAAGCCTGACCGCTACCCAGTCCCGTATATCCAGGACTTTTCAGCCCATCTGGCGGGCAAACGCTTCTTCTCCAAGGTGGACCTGGTACGGGGGTACCATCAGGTGCCGGTGCACCCAGAGGACGTCCCTAAAACAGCCGTCGTCACCCCCTTCGGTCTCTTCGAGTTTCTGCGGATGCCTTTCGGCCTGAGGAACGCGTCGAGACCTTCCAACGCCTCATGCACTCGGTGCTCCAGGACCTGCCCTTTCACTTCGTCTACTTGGATGACATCCTCGTCGCGAGCACCACAGAAGAGGAGCACCTGTCCCACCTCCGGACCCTCTTCACGCGACTCAGCCAACATGTGCTGATTGTCAATCCGGCGAAGTGTGAGTTCGGACGACACACCCTTGACTTTCTCGGGCATCAGGTCTCCGCGGAGGGTGTGACCCCCCTACCCTCGAAGGTAGAAGCTGTTGCAGCCTTCCCACGCCCCTGCACAGTCAGCGAGCTCAAGGGGTTCATCGGGATGGTGACTTTCTACTATCGCTTCCTCCGCCACATAGCTCACATCCTGCACCCACTGTACGAGGCCCAGAAGGGCAAGGCTCTGAAACAACCGGTCGACTGGACGGCGGAACGTGTCAAGGCCTTCCAGGACGCCAAGGCGGCCCTGGCCCGCGCGGCCATGTTGGCCCACCCCTCACCCTCTGCGCCCACTGCTCTCACCACGGACGCATCAGACTTTGCCGTGGGGGCGGTAGCAGTGGGTTGGGGATGCCTGGCAGCCACTCGCATTCTTCAGCCGCCAGCTGTCTCCCAGAGAGCTTAAGTACAGCACCTTCGACAGGGAACTCCTCGGGTTGTGGCTCGCGGTCAGACACTTCCGTTTTTTGCTGGAAGGCCGTGAGTTTACGGCCTACGTGGACCACAAGCCGCTCACACACGCCAAAAACCGTCCAAAACCACGGAGCCTTGGTCCGACCGCCAGCAGCGCCAACTCTCCTACAACTCCGAGTTCACCACAGACATCCAGCACGTGGCTGGGAAGTCCAACGTGGTCGCCGATTGTCTCTCCAGGGCGGTGGTCGGTGCGGTCCAGCTGAACTTGGACTACTCCCGCATGGCTGTGGATCAGGCTGCCGACCCCTCCGTCCAAGCTCTAAAGTCGTCGAACACAGGGCTGCGCCTGGAGGAGGTGCTCTTCAGTGACACAGGGGCCAAGCTCCTGTGCGACGTTTCCATGGGTCAGCCAAGGCCAGTAGTCCCCGCCAACTGGAGACGCCCCGTCTTCGAGGCGGTGCACAGCTTATCTCACCCGGGTAGGAAACCGTCCTCACGGCTGGTGTCAGAGAAGTTCGTCTGGCACGGGCTCAAGAGGGATGTGAGGTCCTGGGTCGACACTTGCACTGCCTGTCAACGCGCCAAGGTGCATCGCCATGTCAAGGCCCCCCTGGAACAGTTCGCGGTGCCCGAGCGGAGGTTCGACCATGTCAACGTGGACCTGGTGGGACCTCTGCCCCCCTCACACGGCTTCACCTACCTCTTTACCATGGTGGACAGGACGACCCGCTGGCCGGAAGCAGTCCCACTCTCCTCAACGACAGCCCCCGACCTGGCCCGGGCGTTCATCGCGGTGTGGGTCTCCCGCTACGGCACTCCTGCTGACCTCTCCTCTGACCGCGGCCCGCAGTTTACTTCGGGGCTGTGGGCGGCGGTGGCAGAGAATCTGGGGGTCAAGCTCCACCGCACTACCGCCTACCACCCACAGGCTAACGGACTTGTGGAGCGCTTTCATCGCTCCATGAAGGCCGCCCTTCGGGCCAGCCTCACGGACAGCAACTGGCTCGACAAACGGCCGTGGGTCAGGACGGCGCCCAAGGAGGACCTCCGGTCATCGTCGGCTGAGCTGGTGTTCGGACAGCCGCTACGGGTCCCTGGTGACTTCATCCCCAAGCCGACGGAGCCCTGGTCCGCCTCCACTCAGCGCGCCTCCCTGCTGGACGGCGCCAGGGCCTTCGCCCCGGTCCCGACCATGCGGCATGGCGTCCCTGCTTCGCGGGTGCCCCCGGAGCTGCGGTCTGCGGGTTACGTTTTCATCCGCCACGACGGCCACAGGGCTCCGCTAGGACCTCCCTAGGACAGACCCTTCCGTGTCATCGAGGCAGGAGCCAAGAGCTTCATGGTTGATATGGGGGGTACGCCGGAGTGTGTGTCTGTTGATCGCCTCAAACCGGCTCACTTGGACCTTGAACTGCCCCCGGACTTGGCTCTGCCACCGCTCAGGGGCCGCCCCCCCGTCCCACCCCCCCTGCCACGCCGTGGCCGTTCCCCCCTCCAACCCCTACAAGCCCCCACAGCTTGCGGCCCTCGGGTCGACGCTGCCCCCCGCCCCGCACAACAAGAGGATGTGATGGACGATGTCACACCTCCTCCCGCACCTCCTGACTTTGCCTACAGTCGTAGGGGCCGGGCTACGCCCTCCTCGCCGCGGGGATTTTGAATATTCAGGTGAACACTGGGGGGGCTGGTGTAGTGACTACATTATGGGTTCGTGTTCCCCTCTTACTGATCGAGTGGGAGGGAACTGGCTATGAGTCACGGGGGTCTAGGGGGACGGGTTATGCGGTTGCACGAGTTCTAGCCATGCGCTGCGAGTGATTGTTCTGCTCTGTCGTTTTTGGATTAAAACGGTTATAATTACGTTGCCTACGTCCTCCTTTTCCTCCGGCACTACATAATGGCCATCCCCAAAATGCACCAGAATACAGGAAATCAAATCTATTAAATTCCGTTTTTTTATGGGCGGGGGGGGGGATATGTAGTTGAGACAATATCGCCATACCGGTATATTATATATTATTTTGATGTTGCCTTGCGAGCGCTATTTTATAAAGCCGACCAATGCTCTTTGAGCCTACAAGCCATGTTCAGCTGCTCAATCCCACCCCTTACATGTACGTAGTGTTCTCCCACCCACGTTACGCACATGGACCTATTAAAAAGTTTACGCATCACAGACGTTGAAGCAAAACACGGTGGACACGGTGGTAGAGAGTGAGCAGTTGGTTACAAAAAAAAGAATAATGGCTCTGTTATTTGGAGTTATTTCGGGTTTAGGATTCAAGACAAACAGCAAAGCGACGTGATTTGTAAAGCGTGCAGGAAACAGGTTAGACAAAAGGTGGAAACACTACAAATCTCTTCAGTCACCTGCAGCAGAACCACCGACTGCTCTATGAAGAGAGTGTAAAACTACGTGGTGGTGCTGCTGCCAAAGGCTCGCAGTCTCAGAATGTCTCTCTCCTGAAGCAAAGCTCGTTGCAAGCTCCATTAATCAGTGCGGTGCCTTATGACCGTAAAAGTAGGCAGTGGCGCGATATAACTAATTTGCTGGCATTCCATATTGCCAAGGACATGGTCCCTATAGCCGTGGTCGAGGAAAAGGGTTTCGTCAATTTGTTGAAAGCGATTGACCCACGGTACCAATTGCCCAGCCGCAATCATTTTGCTCGGGAGGTTCTGCCAGAGATGTATGCTACGTGCAGAAAAAACTTGGCGGAAAGACTAGCTAAAGTGACGCATTTCGGGCTACCAACCGACATGTGGACAAGCCGCACATGCGAGCCGTATATGTGTATAACCTTGCACTTTATTGAAGATTGGGAGATGAAAACAGCGTGCCTCCAAACGAGCTATTTTCCAGACAACCACACGGGTGAACACATTGCAGAGGCTCTTCAACATGCCCTTGTTAACTGGGGGCTTGACGAAAAGGGACTCGTAGCTATAACGACAGATAACGGGAACAACATCATCAAGGCGGTGGAGCTGAATGAGTGGCTGAGGATGCAGTGCTTTGGTCACCGACTTCATTTGGCTATTGGTAAGTGTCTCTACAGTATTATTAAAGAAATAGTTTTGAAAAACTATTATTTGCAAGCGCATATAGACTAGGGCTTTGACTTTTGCCCAAAAATCATATTCGAAGTTTGTTTGTTTATTAATAATATTCGAATATATTCAAATATTTATTAATAATATTTTGACCATTAAATGCCTTCAGTAAGACCTGGATTGGGCTTCGCGGGTTTTGTTTACCGGCGTTGCTATGGTTACCGGTCCTGCGTGTTCCAACGGTTTATTAGGTATCTAATAAATCGCTGTCTAAACAATATTCGCTGCCTCTTCCGTGGTCATTACAATATTATGAATAGACTGACGTCTCTCCCTCTTGGCCTGCCCATAACAGTTTCGAATATTAAGGGCTGCCTAATATTCGTTCGAATTTTGATCTATTTTTTGATATTCGAATTATATTCGAATAACGAAGTTCGGAGTCAACGCATTCTTAAGTTGGCTGTTTTTAGCTGATTCTACCAAAGCGCTTTAAACTTGGAATGGTAAATAATCTCATGGTAAAAACTAAATCGCTATTTTAAACCACTTACAAGGCTGGAAGTAACCCGACACTTCTTTGGTAGTATAATAAGGGTCTTAACATATAAACAAGGCATTGATAACTTTGTAAGTGTACAGATTGTTTATTAAAGAGGACATTTTATACACACAATACCATCAGTAGTTCACCCGTTGACGCCATCTGTGTAAGAGCTTGCGGGTTGACTGAAAAGCAGATCAACCATATTTATATTTTTAAGAAAGCACTCTGCTGATAAAGTTATGATTCTGATTCTCACAGGTCATGGGATGGATGACAGCCGCATCACAAGGGCCATTTCCCTGTGCAAAAAGATCGTCAGCAGCTTTTCCTACAACTGGCTGAGGAGGAGGGTGCTCTCTGAAGTCAAGCAACAGCTTGGCCTCCCAACTCTCAGCTCATTACAGAATCTGCCACACGTTAGGGATCAAGGCAGCTGATGATCGAAAGGATCCAGGAACAAGAGGCGACTATCACCAAGGTCCTCTCCTCTGACAAAAAGAGCCGGCACCTAGTCCTCACATGGCAGGACATTGAGGTACTGGAGACGGTCCAGAAGGCTCTAAAGCACCTCCAGGAGTTCACGGACACTTTGTCAGGGGAGGACTATGTGACCCTTTCCTATGTCAGACCTGTCCTTCATCTTTTCAGAACGAGTACCCTGGCGGTGGAGGAAGGTGACACTGAGCTGTGCAGGTCAATAAAGTCCACCATTGTTGACTACCTTACTGATAAGTACTCTGATCCAGCCACAAGTGACCTCTTGGACATGGCCACATTTGTGGATCCACGCTTCAAAGATGCATACATTCCAAGAGACAGGGTTGATGCCTTGAAACAAAAAGTTGTTGAGGAGGCACAGTCTCTTTTGGCTGAAGGCAGTCAGCTTTTTCAAACGAAGCACAGTGACCAGCAGTGGCAACACACCGACACAGCAGGAGAGCATTGAAAATGAACTTTCAAGCTACTTGCTGTCAGCTAGGATTGAGAGTGATACAGATCCTCCTAAATGGTGGAGGGAATTTGAAATGATCTATCCAGCGCTTAGCAAGGTAGCAAATAAGTATCTTTTAGTACCAGCAACCAGTTCTCCTTCAGAGCTAGTTTTCAGCTGCAGTGGTAACATTGTAAGCTGTTACACGGCATCCCTGAAGCCTGAAACAGTTGACAGGCTTGTTTTCCTAGCACAGAACCTGTAAGAAACAAGTTTACATAGGAAGGCTTAAGACTAAATATTCTGGTTAAAGTTTTCACTAAATATTCTCAGTCTACCTCAGTGAATATTTACAATATATCTAGCCATTTGAGTTTATTATGGCTTATTTATTTTCTATACATTTTATTTTCATAGTTGAGTAATTATGCAGCTGTATAGTTTCAAACAGGTGAGGCCTGCACTACTGTTTACAATTTTGTTATTTGCAGGGGTATGCCTGCTTATTAGTTCAGAATATTGGCTTACGTAGGCCTGTGTTTTATTATATTTCTCTGTTTTGAATGTAATACTGTGAAGCCATAGGCCTGTTTTTCGGTCAGCCTGTTATACATTTTTTGTTATTTGCACATTATGCCTATAAGTGTATGCTATTTGCACTGTTACACTGCACTATGTTTTTATTTAATAGTACTTGAAATGTTTCAAACAGGCAACACTATTGTTTTATATTTGTTGTTAAAGCACAGCTGTGCTTCATTGAGCAAAAACTAAACCTAAATAAATGGCTGATGGTGAATACTTGTGGCGTGGAGTTAAATGTAAGCACTTTACCCGTTTTGTTAAAAAATATTGTTTTAATATCGTATATCGCCATTCGAACGAAAAATATCGAGATATGAGTTTTGGTCCATATCGCCCAGCCCTACCCAAGACCCCCTGTCTATTACTGTGCCCCACCAACATTTTTGATCACCAACTGCCACGGGCCCACATATACAGTCTAGTGCTGAAGGACCCGCACATGCTGTTGTCTGTGGAACCAAAGGCTGCTGCTCACCAGAATGTCATTCTGCAGCATGTCTTCAGGGTGGAGGGGCCGTACGTCTCTCTGCCTGCCCTTTAGCCGGGCCAGATCACTCAGCACACTGCAGTTCACCCCAGTAGCCTGCAGGAGGGGTAGTGAGGGACCATCACTACAGATCTGCACAAACGTCACTCACAGAGACCAGAGTTCTCGCTCCCTCTGGATCGCTTTCACTGTCTCTCACCCACACAGAAGAGAGAGTACTCCTCTCTACCCGTGTTCGAGTCGTATCTCTTTCTCTCTGTCCCACACACAGACACATACAGAGAGCCACAGAGAACCACTCACATTGTGGAAGAAGACCTCAGTAACGTTCATAAACACTCGGTCCCCCGCGGCCACCGCAGGCAGGTTCAGCCGCAGCTCCATGTTGTTTACCGCGTAGCAGCCTAGGTTCTGCAGCTATACACACGCACACATGCAAACGCATCCACACACATACAAATGCACGGGCACACACACACACAAGCTCATTAAATTTATATTGTGGTCCCAAGCCCTAATTAGGCACTATATTTCATAAGGAATTAATAAGAAATGTGATTGAAGGCACATCTAATGAGCATGTGGTTTACGTGTGTATCGATGAATTGAATGATGCCAAGGGCCCAGCCTTTACCTTGAAGTTGGTGTAGAACTCAGGCCCTACGGCCTCGGACATGGTCCTGGAGGGGTGGACCTCGTAGCGGTTCAGCTTGGAGTCACTGCAACAGAAAGAAAGCTAGTAAGGGTTGAAATGCACTTGATGTATCAAATGGATCCCGATAGTGTATGTTTGAGCAACACACCTGCTGACGAACAGGTCTGGCTCGTACTGGACAAAGCTCTGAAGCTGGACGCTGTTGTCCGCCAGAGTGTCCTCTCGCTCAACACTGTCGCTGCAAGCAGAGAACCACACGTGGGGACAAAGGTCAGCACACATGTCACGGCAGAGCGTCTGTACATATAAGGTGTAAGGTAGCGGTGATGGAAGCTACCTGGCCGCATTGAGCTTCATCTGGACCCGGCTGTGTAGAGACGTACAGCTGAACTCGAACTCCAGCATGAAGTTTACCTGGAGGTGGAGAGAGAGACGAGGGTAAATGGGCATGTTGAGTGTAGCCTCATGACTTAACTGTTTGTGTTGTAAGCCTCCACCTACCTTGGACTGGGACCGGAACACAGGGTAGCTGACGTTACAGGAGTGACTGTTGGACCCCAGCGCTGTGCACTCAATCTTAAACTGAGTGTCCTCCTGCGACCGCAAGGAGCAGAGATGAGTAATCTGCTAATGTTGATGTCAATACTAATATCTTTTCACTGATTACTAAATACTGTGATGGTATGTGCTGTGTAGTGCCATCCTTGTAGTAGTTAACGTGTAAGCGAACCCCTTGTTTGAATTTAAACACTGAGATATAAAATAAATGTGTTTTGGACTAAGTTCTGGGAAGAAGTGGGCGTGTTATCCCCATGGATACGACGAGGGCAACTTCGTGATTCTGTGTTTGTGTATGAACAATATAATGAGCATTGCTGCAAATTAAATGCGCCACACACCATGTTGTGGTACTATAAGTGCAACACCATGCTACGAATGTGGTGTTGCACTATGAACAAGATACGAATATATTTAAGCAAAGGTGGATGAGTTTGGCTTGGTGTTTTAGTGTATTTGTGTGTTTGTGTGTATGGTTGTGTGTGAGTGTGTGCCTACATGCATTTGAGTTTGGTGTTCCATCATCTGTGCATTAGTAGGTGTGCTTGTGTGCTTTTGTGTCTGTGTATGTGTGTGTGTGCTTGAATGAATGTGTGTGTGGCAGCTAGTGCTAACTAGCGTACCCTGATGCTGAGGCTGGAGAAGTGCAGGTTGCGTGAGTAGTGCAGCACCAGGCTGGAGTTGTACGCATTCTCCAGCTTGTTGTGGAGCTGAACCTCCACGGCCAGCCGTCTGCGGGGGCTCCGGATCACATAGGGCTTGTGCCTGCCAAAAACAACCAGTAAGTACAGCCTGATGGCTAATGGCAGACACCAGCTGGTCAGGGGCATCCGGAAGGTGTATGTGTGTGTGGGTGCATGCGTACGTGCGTTATTGCGTGTGTGCGTGTGTGTGTGTGTGTGTGTACCTGGTCCCGGAGATATCCATGTGTGCATTCAAGACTAGGTCTGTGGTGCACACGTCATCCTCACCACAATCCTTAAAGAAAGGGATCTGGAGAGATGTGAGAGAGTGAGGGAGACATTAATACATTTACTGGTTTGAACTGAACATGGCGTCCATAGTGAGGATGACATCCTGATCCTCGGATGAGAAGGGTCCACTCACAAACTTCTTGACGGTGGTGGGCCAGCCCTCGTCCAGCACCGGGCCGCTCTCCGTGTTGTTGATTTTGTAACGCAGCGAGAAGCTGATTGGACGGATGTAGTCAGCGGTGTCCTGTCAACAGAGACACGTCATTCAAAGGTCATTCATGTGAATGTCTGGGCCAGGCGCAGTGACTCTAAATTACAGTTGGGCAGAAACTACTGGCGTATGACCACAACCACAATTCATGTTTTTTTAATATGTACATAATATATACATATATAATATTGTATTATATATTATTATACATATATGCTTCACATCACTCACACCCGTGTTCAATAAATCCCCTCGTCCTGTGCACACAAAAAACAGTGTTTCTCTTTGAGCAACCACACAGACATTTTTTTCTTTTTATACCATGCTCGGTAGAAAGTTCTGTTGTGAATTTTCTCCCTTTCCTTAGTTTGTTGGATAATGTTTATGTCCGGTCTGTCTGGGCCAAGTTGTTTGATGGCTAACTTCTCTTCCAATTTTAACCTCTCAAATGGGTTTTTTAACAGAAACTCAACATTGTTAATCAAAGGTGCAACACCACTCGCCATATCTGCATCTGATATAGGAACGACGAAAGACGCTGGCGGAATAATTTGAGTTAAAACAACAACAGTTATAAAATATATAGGCGTCTTTCAGCGCAGATTGCAATTCTTATTGCAGCCTGCAGGGTTATGCGATAAACATACGGAGGAACGCAGTCGCTGAGCTGCCCTGCCCCAACATTGCATGACACGTTAAACTCAACTAGAATCACCACCATCATCCAAACTTTGAGCAAAAATAGTCAGAAACTATAGATAGTTAATGTGAAAATCAAATTATTAAAAATAGACTTTGATCAATGATTAGCTGAGGAACAATTTTTTTGGAAGCATGCTTTTGCAAGTAGTTCACTGCCCCACCTGCCCATATAGACGGTACACGCCTGGCATGGGGTATTGAGCTGTAGGATTATTCACTTTTGTTTCGGGTTGTACTCCCTCTCACTTGCTCCCACACATGCTTCCTTCTATCTCTGACTTCAGCCAGCTATTTTGATGTTTCGCTTAGTGTTAGTCTTCAATCCTCTCTTCCCAAGCCCCTTGAAGCTGTCGCTGTGAAAGAAACGCAATAAGAGGAAACCTGCCTTGACTATTAATGTGGTGTTGTGCAGGGGCGTAGGAATGAGTTTAACATTGAGGGGGACACATATCGGAAACCTGACAGATCCAGTATAATTTTTAGGTGGGACAAATGCGCCTGTGTCCGATATTGGAGGGGACACGTCCCCTCCGTCCCCCCCCGTGTTGTGTGTGTACAGCAGCACTCACATAGACGTGGAAGGGAAGGATGTAGCAGAGCATATGTCCCGTCTGAACCCCAACCACAATCTGCGTCTGTCGCTGGGAGTTGTCATCAAACAGCGCCCGGGCCGACAGCTTCCTGTCGTCCAGCATGGCCGTGATACACAAGGCTAAGGCGGAGCACACACAGCCCGGAGCGTCAGAATAAACAGAACCAGCTCAGTCAGAAAGGCTTTTAAAGGTCCCATGGCATGAACATCTCATTTTATGAGGTTTTCTAACATTAATATGAGTTCCCCTAGCCTGCCTATCGTACCGCAGTGGCTAAATCTTGCGTTTGGTTTAAAACGAGCACTAGGTATCCTGCTCGCCTTTGAAACATTGGAAGCTCAGGCGGGCTGATTTGGAGCCAAGTTACCTCCCCTTTCTCTATGGGGTCAGAACATTCTCATTAATAATGAATGCGCAGAGAAGGATTCACAAATGCATTTTGTGATTTATATATAAATTACTCCCTTCTCACAAATACATTTCAATGCATACACAAATGGATATCTGTATGTATAAATGTAAAATAAATCCATAAACAAAAATAAGTTTAACAAACATATTTCTGATCCACACACAAATGTGTCTTGTTTTAAATAAATGTAATATAAATCCATAAATATATGAATTAGGAAAATATTTGCAATTTTCATAAAAAATGTATTTGGATGTTGTTACATTTATATACAAACTGTTAAACTTGAATTAACAAGATGCTTTTCATTTGTGAACTTGTTTGCATTTGTGTGTGAACTTGTCTGTATTTATATGTGGATTTTTGAGACTCCTGACGTGGCTGGATTCACAAATGCATTTTTTTCAACAAGGAACTCTCTGTAGCCAATCAGATGCCTCCCTCGTTTTCAGCCAATGACATGACTCACTGATTCCCGACCTCTGAAGAATAAGTCCAGCCTCTGAGCCTCCCGGTTCCCTCGGTCAAATGTCTATGGAAAATAACGGGGCTTTTGAATGATCTTACATAACAATCTCTAGGTGGCGAAGAAGTCAAAGCTGCGTCACGTTTTGAACTACACACTTTTTCCATCTAGTTTCGACTGGGTTTGGGATTGTCGGTGCCGTTAAAGTAGTAAACGGCACCGACAATCTAAAAACCCAGCCACTGCAGTCATGTGATTGGCTGAAAACGAGGGAGGTATCTGTTTGGCTACAGATAGTTCATTGTTGAAAAAAATGCATTTGTGAATCCAGCCACGTCAGGAGAGTCTCAAAAATCCACATATAAATACAGTAGTTCACACACAAATGCAAACAGGTTTACAAATGAAAAGCAAATTCAAGTAAATTCAAGTTTAACAGTTTGTATATAAATGTAACAACATCCAAATACATTTTGATGAAAATTGCTAATATTTTTTAAATTAATATATTTATGGATATTTCTTACATTAATTTAAAACAAGACACATTTGTGTGTGGATCAGAAATGTGTTTGTGAAACTTATTTTTGTTTATGGATTTATTTCACATTTATACATACCGATATCCATTTGTGTGTGCATTGAAATGTATTTGCGAGGAGAGTAATTTATATATAAATCACAAAATACTTTTGTGAATCCTTCTCTGTGCATTCATTATTAATGAGACTGTTCTGACCCCATATTTCTCTGCCTTGCCCGCCCAGAGAATTTGGCCCGCCAATGAGACAATGAGCTATGACCGTGCAAGCCGTGTGTGTGTGTGTGTGTGTATGTGTGTGTGTGTGTGTGTGTGTGTGTGTGTGTGTGTGTGATTACACACTGTAACACAAGTGTTGTACACTTATTTGTAATTTGGATAACCGTTCTGCTGTTGGTGTTATGGTGCATAACACGTGGTTGAGAAGGAATTGGGGGGAAAGGAACTTTGGCTTTGACCCTGAAGAACATGAACAACGACATGGAGGAGAAAGGGATTATTGCCCGAGATTTTCTCCCGCTTGAGCCCTGTATCCCGCTGAGGCTCCGGCGGGAGACAATCGCTGTTAACAATCGCGGGCAACAATCCCTTTCTCCTACACGTCGTGGTTCAGTCTACTTTAGAATGTGGACGTGGAAGAACCAGAGATGTCGGAGAACCCGACGAAGTCGTTTGAGATTCATAATATCGTCTTGAGGCGCACACACGTGATAATGCATATTATATGATATAGATATCTATGTATAAAATGATATTATTTAGATATAGAGCTCCAAATATTCTAGTGTTCAAGAATATTTACAGAACACGGCCAAAGACTGTGTGCACCTCGGCATTGCGATACATCCAATGTAAATGGAGTGCATGGTACCGTGGCTGCAAGCTGCTCAGGGCCACACCCCCTCCTCTTTGACCTGCCTCTCTCCTCCTCATTTGCATTAAAGCTACAGACACCGAAACGGCACGTTTGGTGAAAGCTCAATGTGCGACTGGCTCGTAGTGGCTGTAATTCTGCACCACGGCTGAATTTCAGGAACGTCTTCGAATACTGTGTTAGGGGCCCACTAATATCTATATTAAAGCATCCATAAAGTAGCATGCCATGGGACCTTTAAAAAAGCTTTCACATACAAGGAATGGTCAATTGGGGCTGAGATACAAGAAACATTATGAGATAGGAAAAAGATATGAAGGAACATATACAATATAAGGTATATATATAGGTATGGAGGTAGCGACGTTATTGTTCACTAGGTATAGAGGTCCTGAAGCTACTGTTCACTGGGTATGGAGGTAGCGACGTTACTGTTCACTAGGTATGGAGGTAGCGACGGTACTGTTCACTAGGTATGGAGGTACCGAAGCTGTCGGCCTGGGTTCCTGGAGACCGGGACACAGCCAGGAAGCAGGCGGTGGCGTTGAGGCAGGCCGAGTCACGGCCGCCCCTCTGGCAGGTCTTCTGGATCACGTTGATGGAGTGGGGCTGGAAGTCCAGGCTCACGTTGACCTGGACGATGCTACGGGAGCTGGGGGGGGGGGGGAGAAGAATAAAGCATGATACTAGAGACTATTGGGAACCAAATGATGATCGTTCCTGGAAGATTTTACGTTACAGCATTCAGTAAACTTCCACAATATTGTCACTCCAATAAAGAAATTAGCACAATCATATATTATTGATTTACCTCTCTGCAATAAACTCCCAAGTCAACCATTTCTCACTAAAGCTTTCCTACCAGCTAGAGAGGTCCAGCCCCTTTCGGGGATTCTCTATGGTCCGCCATCCCTCCCCCCTCCCCTCCAGCCCTGTCCCACTGCACTGACCCACCTGAGCAGCACAGCGCTGCCCTGGGCCCCCACGGCCAGGTCTATCAGCTCGTCTCCATCCATGTCCAGACGGGCGCTCACACCGCGGCCAAAATACCGCAGTGACGGGGAGATGTCTATGGCTGCGATGCGCTGCGGGCAGACAGAGACCACAGTGACAGAGGGTTTAGTGTCTAGATGTCTGGATCTGTTGTGTGGTCCTGAGCTGAGCAGCTCATACCTGTTTGTAGTCGTGGGAGATGTAGATGTTGTCTCCGTGGTAGAGGTACACCGCCCCCCGGTGGTCATCCTCCAGCGGCGCACCCACCAGCAGGTCGCTGAAGCCATCGTGGTTGAGGTCGGGCGCGGCGGCCATTGCGTAGCCGAACCGGGCATCCTGTGACCTGACCACCGCCTTCAGGGTACCATTCAGCACAAACACCCCCTCCTGGGAGAGAGGAGGAAAGGAGGAGCAGGAGGAGGAGGAGGACAGGAGGACAGGAGGAGCAGAAGGAGGAGGACAGGAGGAGGAGGAGGAAGAAGATCAGGAGGAGGAGGCGGAGGAGGAGCAGGAGGAGGAGGACAGGAGAAGCAGGAGGACAGGAGAAGGAGGAGGAGCAGGACGAGGAGGAGGAGGCGGAGGAGCAGGAGGAGGAAAAGGAGGACAGGAGGAGCAGGAAGACATAAGGAGCAGGACAGGAGGAAAGGAGGAGGAGCAAGAGAAGGAGGAGGAACAGGACAGGTTGAGCAGGATGACAGGAGGAGGAGCAGGAGGACAGGAAGACAGAGGAGCAGGAAGACAGGGCGGCAGTTATTAGAATAAATTATGTTTTAAAACATGCATTGACCTCAACTGTGTAGATGAGAATCTGAGATAACAATTTTTGGACATAATCTATGCTATTTGTTTGCCATATATTACCCATTTTCTATTGGTTTGTTTTCATGGTATTGGAAACAATCAGCTCCATGCAATAATCACTTCTGCCCCTGGGCGGTTCTCCTCACCCCGTTAAACGTGTAGATGTAAACTCTGCCAGCCTCTTTATTCCCGGAGCCCAGGAACATGGGAGCTGCAACCAGCAGCACATCCGTGATGCCATCCTGGTCGATATCCAGCCCACACACCTCACTGCCGTAGTACGATCCAATCTGGACACACAGGGACCACAGCGAGGGAGACGCGTTACTGCACTTCTTAACCAATAGGGGGCAGACTTGCTACGTTTGTTATAAACCAAACCAAGTTCAATGTCAACCAATACATAAGACAAACGGCAGCAGGATAACAGGCGCTACCTGTTCTCCATTTAGGGCCTGAACGATGTCCACGTCCCCGTCGTTGCTCAGCTCAAACAGGATCACTTTACCCTTGTGTTTGAACCGTGGGGCCCCGGCCACGTACAGCCGCCTCCAGTCCCCCACCATCACAGAGGACACGGTGTAGCCTGTAGACACACACACACACACACACACACACATACACACATACACACATACATAAATACACAAACACACACGTACATATGCATGCACACATAGATACATACATACACACGCACAAACACATACATACATTTATATTTTGTTAGTGTTTTCAAACCTCTGTGAGGTACAGGACAAGGCCCAAAATACTTTACATGTATCTTACAGAAGTCTGAGTCAGACAATCCAACATTTAATGCATAATCAGAAGCGCACTAGTCAGAGTGCCAGAACCTCAGGCACCTAGATAAGCAGCGTGGTTCTTGAGCTCCAGGGGGAACTCAGACTCGAAGGCCTCCCTGGGGGGTATGATGCGCCCGTTCACCCCCTCCTTCAGCACTCCTCCGTCCCAGTCGTAGGCGCCCACCATGCCAAACAGGATCCCATCCTGAAAACAGCAGGGGGGGACAGGTGACGGGACAGACACACTTTGATGTCAGACTGGTCACCAGAGCAGACTATTCAAATAACTACCTGATAGTCAGAGTCTGACTCTCTGTTTAGTTTCCATTCTCCACCTGTCCACCAGATGTCCTTAAACTGTTCTTAAACCCTCACTTCACAGATCCCGCCACTCCCATCTGCAGTTCGTTCCCCTCACCTGAGCGTCCTTGTCAATCTTCCCACCTGCCCCTCATTCCCTCATCCCTCTCTCCCCATATTGACCAGTTCACTAGCTATGTTCTACTAGCACTCCCTTGGCGGTTCGTTATATGTGTCATGTCGTTTTTGTAGTTCTCAAGTTGTTAGTAGCTCCTATGCCAGTTCATGGGAATGAGATTTAGAGTTTTTATTGAAGTATTTTTGTTCCATTCCCCAGAGTTCTGGTCTGTATTGGGGTCCTATCCCTTTGGTTCATGCTGCCCTGCCAGCCCTGGTGGAGACACTTGATGTTGTTCCTAACAAACTCACATCCAGGATGTGCGTTGAGAAGCCGATCTGCGACATCTCCATGTGGAAGGAGCTCTGGTTGGAGCCCAACGTGCCTGGAGGTGAGAGGAGGGGTGAAGGGGTGAGAGGAGGGGGAGAGTGAAGGGGTGAGAGGAGGGGGAGAGTGAAGGGGTTAGAGTAGGGAGAGAGTGAAGGGGTGAGAGTAGGGGAAGAGTGAAGGGGTGAGGAGGGGGAGAGTGAAGGGGTGAGAGTCAGCGTGGCGGTCAGTAAAAGGACAATGATGGTCTTTCCCTTCACCAGGGGGACTCTGCAGACTTGCCACCCCCACCCTTATTTTCTCAGTCTCCCGTACCCTCCCTTCCTCCCTTTCTCTGGAGGATCTCCACTCCCCTCCGACTCCCTGAAGAGCCCAGGTGGTAGTCATGCCTCCCCCGTCCTTCCTCTCCCTCCTTCCTTCCCTGGCTGATGTCTTGGTGCCATGATGTCTTTAGCAGAACTGCTCCCATATGTTGGGCTATGTTGTGAATAAGTGCTGTTTTATTCATATTTTGTCTCCTCTTACAGAAGGCGGATAGAACATAGTTCTCTTCCATATGTGTCTCTCTCTCTCTCTCTCTCTCTCTCTCTCTCTCTCACCATCTCATACTATCTCGCTCCCGCTAAGATTGTAAAATTTGATAACCCATCACATATTAAGTCTCTTCTGTACAACTAATACCTTTTTCTGATTTAAGAAACTTCCCTCGTAAGCCAATCTTCTGACACATTGCTGCGAGTTCAGTCCAGACACCTATTATCTCATCTTGGGGACAAGCTCATGTACTGTTGTTTGCTTTGAACCTTGAGCAGATATGAACAGATTTTTTTTCCTGTAGGCATACTGTGTGTAAATAGTGTTTGGTGTTAATAGTTTTGGTTGAATATAACTAAACACATTGGATTAATGACAGGGGGAGTACACCCCTAGTACCAGCACTAGGGGTGTAACGGTACGCTGAAGTCACGGTTCGGTTTATGCCTCGGTTCAGACATCACGGTTCGGTACGAGTTCGGTACAATGAAAGGAAAAGAAAAAAACAAAAATGCAGAAGGCAATTATTTTTTATTGTCTCAGGTTGTACCACCTAGTATCATGCAATCTTTCCCCTAAGCTAGCTGCAACAGCCTGAACTGTGTAATCTAAGATGTAAACAGTAAACAATAAGTACCCCACGTCACCTCCAGACTCCATCCATAACTTGTAAACAAAATAAGACTCATCATGTCTCATTTATGAAACTGCAAAGTACACAGAATTTGCGAATTTCCACCAGAAGGTGCGGGTCGGTTCGGTTCGGTGCGGTGCGGGTCGGTGGAGTAGTGAAGGTGCGGTTCGGCGCAGCTCAGTTACGGCTTGCGTTTCCACCACCGACAGTACCCTTTATGGTAGGGGTGGGGGGGTTCAACCGGATCGCGATAGCCACGGCAGCTAAGTTAGCATTCTGACCTCATATACATGACCTGCCTCTGATAGCCACACAGACCCTACATCCTCCCCACTCACAAAGCCCCCGCCCCCCCCCCCCCCTCCCCGCAAGTTACTGAGACATCACCTACTGCCCCCCCAACATGTTCTGACCCCCACTAAGACCCATCACTACCCCACACTTCTCTGACCTGTCTGTATGTTTCCAGCATCCAGGTGAGAATGCAGCTTGAGAGATGAGGCCAGAACAAGGCAGCAGGTCCAGATGGCATCAGCCCCAGGGTTGTGAAAGCCTACGCAGTTCAACTATGTGGCATTCTACAGCATCTTTTCAACCTCAGCCTCAGCCAGGGGAGGGTGCCAGTGCTGTGGAAAACATCCTGCCTTGTTCAAGTCCCCAACAAACCCTCTCCCTCTGCCCTCAATGACTACATACCAGTTGCCCTAACATTACACATCATGAAGGTACTTGAGAGGCTGGTCTTGGCCCACCTGACTCCACAGGTGACCAGCTATCTGGACCCATTGCAGTTTGCATACCGCCCAAGGGTGGGGGTTGAGGACGCCATCATCTACCTACTCGACAGAGCCCACTCTCACCTAGACAAGTAAGGAAGCACTGTGAGGATCATGTTTTTTGATTTTTCAAGTGCTTTTAACACCATACAGCAAGTACTGTTACGTGAGAAGCTGGAGTTGATACAGGTAGACACCACCACAATATCATGGATCATGGATTACCTGAATGACAGACCCCAGTTTGTGAGGCTGGGGAGGTCTGTTTCTGAGCAGGCAGTCAGTGGCACAGGAGCACCGCAGGGGACTGTGCTTTCCCCTTTCCTCTTCTCACTATAAACCTCAGACTTCCAGTATAACTCTGAGGCTTGTCATTTACAAAAGTTCTCAGACAATGCTGCGGTAGTGGGGTGTATCAGTGGTGGAGATGAGAAAGAATACAGGCAGCTGGTGGATAACTTTGTTGCATGAAGTGGGGAAAACCACCTTGTTTACAATGTAACAAAGACCAAGGAAATGGTGGTGGACTTCAGGAGGGCCAGGCCTGAGCTAAGCACCATCTCTATCCTTGGGGATAAAGTGCAGGTGGTAGAGAGCTATAAATACTTGGGTGTGCACATGAACAATAAACTGAACTGGAAGCAACAAACGGAGGCTGTCTACAAGAAGGGTCAGAGCAGACTCTACTTCTTGAGGAAGCTTAGGTCTTTTAATGTGTGTAGCAAAATGTTATGTATGTTTTATCAGTCTGTTGTGGCAAGTGCCATTTTCTTTGCAGCCATCAGTTGGGGCAGTAGCATCAGGGCTTGTGACTCTAAAGAGCTTAACAAGCTGATTAGGAGGGCTGGCTATGTGCTGGGGACTGCTGTAGTGTCCCTGGAGGTGGTGATGGAGAGAAGGATGGTACAGAAATTGTTGAGTATTATGGATGATAACACGCGTCCCTTGCACAATCTAGTGAGTAAACAAAAGAGTGTTTTTAGTGGGAGGCTACGAGAGCTAAGCTGCAGAAAGGACAGATTTAAGAATACTTTTTTACCTACTGCAATTGCACTTTATAATTACTCCTCTTTTTAGTAAGGACAGAAGAATATTCATTTAAACTTTAGCTTGCGCTGCTTATATATATCAAACTTATATATACTTATATATATATATATTTATTTATCTTTTTTGCAGCTGTTTATTGCACACCCGTTTATTTGCACACCTGTATATTTGCACACATTTTGTACTGTTATGTCTGAGTAACAGCTACTTCTACTTATGCACATTGACCATCCATTCCACTTTTTCTATCCTAGGCTAGGTATTGTGGATGCATGGTTTTGTTTAGGTGGGATATGTATGAATACATGTGTTGTGTTGTGTATGTATGCTGGCTGCTGGAACACCTACATTTCTCTGCTGAGGTGAATAAAGTATACCTTATCTTATCTTATACCAGCCCGACATAGTGTAGCCTCCTAATAAATCCAAGGAAAAAGAACGCGCACAATGAGCAAAGATCAACCACATAGGACTTCCAGAAGGAAGGCAAACTTTTGTGCGACATTTTATTCAAAAAACAAAGCTTCCGCCGTTGTCCAGAAACACCTCGCGGATTATGTGTTTGTTTATGGTGTGTTCCTGAATCCTCGGACGCCAGCCTTCCGAGTTGCCAGAAGGTTTGACGTCACTTCCGGTCTCGGAGCATTCATAGCGTTCCTGTTCGTCTTTGTGATTGTGGCATGAAATTGGCTAGCCGTTGTTTATTGTTAGCTGCATTAGCCTCTTTAGCAAACCAGCTCGAAAACAAACAGAACTTTACATTGTATTGCACGCATAGCTGGACCATTCAATGTAACAATTGGTGACCGGAATAAAGTAGCAATGTAATCAAGTGTGTAAGAGCATTTCAAATCGACATTAAAATGACCTACGTGGTACAAATACAACAAAAGTAAATCTCTTCACAGGCGCAGCCATTTTTTTGAGAGCGTCATCACTGCTCTCGGTCTACTCTCAGATTTTCGAAAGATGAAGAGAAAAAGGGGGCGTGCCTTCGAGAAATGCCGCAAGAAAGCTGAGAGATCTTCGACTTTCGACTCGGAAGTCGGGCGTTCGAGGATTCAGGAACACACCATTATTATCAGTAGCGCCGAGATCGTTTATTAGCCTGTGTCATGTGCCACCGCGACCACTGACATACCATGGAACGGTAACTGCTCAATGGCGCAGGGTAACATCAACGAGAGATTTGCTTCCGCATCATGGAGGTCTGAAACCACGCCCTAGTGCATGCATGGACCTATTAAAGAAGAGTGCCGCCGGATGTAGAAATATTTTCGTTTTCTACAGGGTTTCTACATGGACATATTAAAGAAGGTTTTCTAGCATGGTTAGCATCATAAGCAATAGGTCTAACGGTCTGGGCGAGCACAGTAGCTTTTTTATTGTAACTTTTGGTTCAAATCCTATTTCTTACACATGCAGCCATTTGGACACCATTTTATGATAGCTGGTAACCAAAGTACACACCATAATATATAATCAAGAGGACATACAGGCAGTTCAAATAAAAAGATAGAACTTTATTGATCTGGGAACTTCATAAATATGCAAGATTGCTCCATATAGGCTAACATACAACACCAACAACAGTAAACGTATGTAGGCCTACGCAATACCAACGCAACTGAAATGTCTATATTAGACTATTAATAATATTATAAAAATGACATATGTTGCAATCTCTGCCTCCCCCAAGCGACTTGTTGGGAAAATATGTGCGTAGCGCATGTGTGTGACATAGTAGAACACGTGTGTTGTGGGTAGGGAAAAACAATTGACAGCACGGGAATCTGTCTGAGTCTACGGTGCAAGGTGATAGTAGTGTAATCCAATATCCAGCTGAAAGCTAGCAAGCAAGTGCCTTTGATGCTCGTGAATGTACCACTGTGAAGGAATAAAGCCTAGTTCATTGCTGCAACCAACCAACGTCTCACTGTTTGTGCTTCGGCTCTGTTAACCCGGACCACTAGACGCAAGTTACCTGCAACGAGCCAAGTCATTAGTCTGAGACCAGCTCACTCCCAACTACGGTTCAGAGCGTGGAAGCTGTTAAGGTAACACTTGCTCGTGAATGTACCACTGTGAAGGAATAAAGCCTAGTTCATTGCTGCAACCAACCAACGCCTCACTGTTTATGCTTCGGCTCTGTTAACCCGGACCACTAGACGCAAGTTACCTGCAACGAGCGAAGTCATTAGTATGAGACCAGCTCGCTCCCTATGGAGGGAGGGAGCGTGGAAGCTGTTAAGGTAACACTGGGGGCTCGTCCAGGATTAAACAAAGCAAGAAGAAAAGTCAGAGGAAAAGAAAAAGTTGGACGGTCGGATGCAGAATGACGGCGCTCAGAGCTAAAGCTAAATGTACCGCTAATGCTAACGCTTGGAACAGGAGGCCTGTGGAGATGGAGTACTCAAACATAAGCACCAACCCATTTTTAATGGATGTAAGTGACACTGATATGGACCCAGTTAACCACATGGACGGCCGATATGCCGACGGCACTAACCCCTTCGCGGCTAGCATGGAGCTAACGTTAGCCGCGGACGGAGGGATGGTTCGCGGCCAGACGCCGTCGCTCGACCCAGCTTTGCCCCCCACGCCACCGCCATCACGGTTGACTAACCCGTTCCTAACGCCCGTGGAATATAAAGCAAATGGTGAGTCCGAGTACTTTAATCAGAAAACCTGTGACTGTTCCAAACATATGGTAGCCAACCTGGTTGCAGCTTTACCTAAAGGGTCGGAAAATAGCCCTGCTCAAACGTTTGCCCTACATGCCGCTTACCAGCTATCTAACCCGTTTGCCCTAGTGAATTGTACGGCACAAAACCCTTCTGCCCGGCCCACGTACTGTTCCCTCAGTTCACTTCGACACCTTTTCCACCCTCTATGCCCCAGCCCGTGGAACGTTGTGGAGTAATAAGCTATGATGATAACTATGCCCCACACCGCAACACCTACCAATACGTCGAGTCAGCTATGAGAAGGGCCAAGTCCGCGCCACGATCCTCACACACAGCGCCAGATGTTGTAACAATGAACAATAGCGACGATGAACATTATGGATATAGAGAGAGAATTCCAATATTGAAGCCAGGCCATTTGGATGGAAAGGGCTCCTGGAAAGACTGTGCAAAAGACGGTTTGAAAGCTGTGCAAGGGCAAATCATTGGTCAAATGCAACAATGGCGGTGCAACTGAGATTCAGCCTGAATGGCGCGGCTGGAGCTATCGTCCATAAAAATCCCAGATCTGACCGTTGGAGTTACCAGCGGATTGTCTCTCTGAAATAGAGACTGCCTACGGGCCGTATTCAGAGCATGCAGCAGCCATCGGCATTGAATTGAGACAGCGGGTTAGGGGGCAGAACGAAGCGCTGCACCTCTTAAGGGATGATATTTACGAGAAAGTGTCCATCGTGTATGCTGACCGTACAGAGCTGGAGCAGGACGCCATCAGTGTGGAGGTCTTCACCAACGCCCTGGCCGACGCCAAGGTGGTGCAAAAACTACTGGAGAAGCAGCCGCACACTCTGCCCGGAGCATATGACATCGCACACAGCTACGAGTCCACCAGGAGGGCCGCCAGAACAGTCACACAATTCATGCAGCCTGGCCAACGCAGCTTTGTAAATCAGAGAGCCAGGGCCACCAGGGTACGTTAAAATAACAGCATGCCACCTTGTGTGGAGCCAGTGAGGGTAGCTGTCTGGTCCATCGACTCACCAGAGAGGGCTCCAAGATTTAGAAAGACACAAATGTAGAAAATGCCTATGGGGGATGTTCAGTGCCACAACTGCTCCGGTCTAGGGCATATATGCAGAGAAACTACCCTTCACCCCGTCGACCCAAACAGCAAGCTCGGACAGTCAATAAGAACACCGCACCCGACACAGGTATAGTGGTCCCCTGTACTACAAGTCAGGGAGATTACATGTGTGTTCAAATATTGATATATGGACTGGAAATGTGTGCTCTGCTTGACTCTGGTGCTCGGAGGAATGTGTTGCCCCTCCAGCTCTTCAACTCCATTCCCACAGAGTCCAGACCCCCAATAGAGCCATCTGTCGCGCAGGTCCTGCAGAGCATCGGCCCGGTGGTCTGGCAGTGGGGGAAGTCAACCTACCAGTACAAGTTGGGAGCCGAGCTACCAATGTGAACTTTATTATGGCCGACACAGTAGAGAGCACAGAGGTTATCCTGGGGCACCCTTTCCTACATCAGACAAGTTCCCAGCTTGACTATGGTCGCCGTGAGATAACCCTCTGCGGAGAGAAGGTACCTCATTTTAACCCAAGCCATCAGTCCCGGATGCACATTGTCAGAGTGGCCCGCACAACAGTGTTGGAATCGGGGTGTGAGTATGTAGTCCCTGGCACCGCCGACTTCCGCCATGCTGCCGACGGAGACCTGATGCTGAACCCAACTAAAGGTTTCTGCTTCTTTACCCAGCCACCTGCAGGTCCTGTATAATGAGAGCTGTGCTAGTGCCTAAGGGGGACCATGAGAGGTTGGCCCGCCTGATACGGTCATACAGTGACGTCTTCTCCACGGGGCCCACTGACCTTGGCCGTACTGGCCTCGTGCAGCACGACATCCTCACCACCCTTGGTTCACCTGTGAAACAGCAACCACGCAGGATGGCTAGAGACAAACAAACTGCAGCAGACCAGCAGGTGCAGCAGAGCCTGTACACTGGTATGGCCCAACCCAGCAACAGCATCTGGGCTGCACCAATTGTTACGGTGAGGAAGAAGGACCAGACCACGACTACAGGCTTTTAAATGAGAACCATTAAGGATGCTTATCCACTGCCCCGCATCCAGGACATCTTAGACACATTGTCCACCGCCAGGTACTTCAGCACGCTGGACTTAACATCAGGATACTGGCAGGTGGAAATGACGCAGAGAGCCCGAAAAGCCGCTGCTTTCTGCACCCGTAAGGGCCTGTTCGAATGGAATGTGATGCCTTTCGGACTATGCAATGCGCCGGCCACATTCCAGAGGCTCATAGACCGTGTCCTGGCCGGGTTGCAGTGGGATACATGTTTGGTGTACCTCGATGACATCATTGTCTTGGGGTGGGACGGCACCGACATGTTGGAGCGGCTCAGCCGCTGTGTTCAACAGACTACGCGCAGCCAACCTGAAACTTAAACCTTCAAAGTGTTTCCTGTTCCGAGAGCGAGTGGCTTACCTGTGGCACGTCGTCTCCGCCAAAGGTGTCGCCACTGACCCCAAAAAGATCCAAAAGGTGACTGAGTGGCCCGCACCCCAAGACATCTCTGAAGTGCGTCAGTTCGTCGGCCTGGCTTCGTACTACCGAGGCTTCGTCAAAGATTTCACCACAGTTGCCAAGCCCCTCCACAAACTCACCAAAAAGTATGCACGTTTTAACTGGATGGATGAATGACAGGAGGCGTTTCAGCAGCTGAAAAGCCGGTTGACGTCAGCGCCGGTGCTGGGTTATCCCCTCGACAGTGGCCAACTGCTCCTTGACACAGACGCTAGTGACTAGGGAATCGGATCAGTCCTCTCCCAAGTGCAGGAAAGGTGTGGAGAGAGTGCTAGCCTATGGGAGCAGGAGAATGTCAGCCACTGAGCAAAACTACTGTACCACCAGACGAGAACTTCTGGCAGCTGTCAAGTTCACCTCTCATTTCCGGCAGTACTTGCTAGGGAGATCATTTATCATACGGACTGACCACAGCAGCCTGCGTTGATTGACTCGGATGAGGGAGCCTGAGGGCCAGCTCGCTCGCTGGCTTGAAAAACTAGCAGAGTACGATTTCCAGGTGATCCATCGTCCAGGGAGACACCACCAAAATGCGGACGCGCTCTCCAGAAGACCCTGCCCGACGTCGTGCCCATGCACAGTGCCAGAGCCTAGCCTCAGTAACCAGCCCCAGCACAAGGGAATTCAGTGCAACATGGCCGAGAGTCCAGCTGAAGAGGATGCCGCGAAAACTCCTGCAGGGAAACCTCCAGTGGGGGTAGTGGTGCCCGAAGACAGCTATAGAGGCAGCCCCGCAGTCGAGTCTGAGTATCTTCCAGTGGGGGTAGTAGTGCCCGAAGACAGCTATAGAGGCAGCCCTGCAGTCGAGTCTGAGTATCTTCCAGTGGGGGTAGCGGACGCTTTCAGTGACAATCAAGCTGGCTCTCTGTTCCGTCCAAGTGTCTGCAGGGTGAGTGAGCCTGCCCAAACCAACCTGTTCAGTGGCTGGACCCAAGAGCAGTTAATCAGTGCCCGAGAAGCTGACCCAGATATAGCACCAGTGAGGAAGTGGATGGATGAGGGGAGGGGCAGGCCACCCTGGGCTGACATAGCAACCTACAGCCCTGCCACCAAAGCCTACTGGTCGCAGTGGAAAAGGCTCTCCCAGAAAGACAGGGTTTTGCTGAGGAAATTCTACTGCACAGATGGAAAGGTGTTCTATCCACAGATCCTTTTGCCTCAACAGTACCGCACCTCAGTCACGGAACAATTGCACGATGGCCCAGTCGGTGGCCACTTTGGAGGAGAAAGGACACTCACACGTCTCAAGGCCCGGTACTACTGGTACAATATGAGGGATGACGTCACTCTGTGGTGCCGCACCTGCACCAGCTGTGCTGCAAAAGCCCGCCCGAAGAAAACACCTCAAGCCGCCATGGGCACAGTCCGAGTTGGTGCACCCTTCGAACGCATCGCAGTCGATTTAATGGAACCCCTAAATGAAACCGAAAGGCGCAACCGTTACATAGTAGTAGTACAAGACTATTTCAGCAAATGGGTGGAAGCCTACCCGGTTCCCAATTAAGAAGCAACAACACTACAAATGCTGTTAACAAATACATTGTAAAAAGACACCGTGTGTAGTTAATTTTTTGGCCATAGTTTCCATATGCTAAAGACGTGTCTAGTTCATCGTCATGCAGGCTGTGTTCAGTAAAATGAATAAATAAATAAATAGCGATCTGTTTTCAGCGCATGTAGACCTATCTGCCTAAGCTCACGTTGAAATAATTTTGATGTTGATGGCGCAGTTGTTGAAATAAACAGATTGATTTCATACAAATCATAAAAGCCTCTCCCTGTGTCATTGTGTGTGCTGTATCCGAGGTGCCTGTGTGCGTGCGTGCGTGGGGGTTCTTGATTGACCGATTTTCAGACATGGGGGACTCGAGTCACATGACTTGACTCGAGTCAGACTCGAGTCGCAAATTTGAGGACTTGAGACTTGTTTGACTAACACTGATGAAAGACTCGACTTGACTTGGACTTGGTCTTCATGACTTGAGACTTGACTTAGACTTGAGACAGATGACTTAATCTAAAGTTAGATTAAGCTAGAAATGGAGCAATGGAGGGAGGTTCTTGGGGCCATCCGCCGGGCCGGGTTGCGGCTGAACCCTGCCAAATGTTCCCTGCTGGCCAGGGAAACGCTGTTCTTGGGGCACGTGGTGAACGAGCATGGCGTAGCCACTAACCCGGCCAAGGCGGCTTGCGGTCCGGGACTGGCCGACCCCCAACTGCGGGGTTTTCTGGGCCTGGCGGGGTACTACCGCCGGTTCGTCCGGCACTTTGCTACGGTCGCCAGCCCCCCCTCCACCGTTTAACCGAGGGGGGCCGGCCGTACGTCTGGGACAACGCCTGCGCCGCGGCCTTCGCCCGACTCCAGGCGGTGCTCACCGAGGCCCCGGTCCTGGCTTACCCCGACGCTGGTCGTCCTTTCGTCCTCGACACCGATGCCAGTAACGTGTGGGTCGGTGCGGTCCTCTCCCAGGGAGTGGGGGAGGGGGAACGTCCCGTCGCCTACTTCAGCCGCACTCTCAGTCGGGCGGAGCGCAATTACTGCGTGACCCGACGGGAGCTGTTGGCTGTGGTTCTGGCCGTGCGGCATTTCAGGCCGTACCTGCATGGCAGGCGCTTCCTGATCCGCACCGACCACACGTCCCTCACCTGGCTCCTCAGTTTTAAGAACCCTGAGGGCCAGGTGGCTCGATGGCTGGAAGTTTTGCAGGAGTACGACTTCGAGATCCAGTATCGGGCGGCGCGGCTCCACAGCAATGCTGACGCACTCTCCCGACGGCCCTGTGCAGTCCTGGAGTGTCGCTACTGCCTGCGCCAGGAGGAGCGGGCCCATGAGTCTCCGATGGTGGCGGCTCTCCAGACCACCGAGGCTGACCAGACCATCGGGGAGGCGGAGGGGTGGCTCCTGCTGACAGCGAGTCAGCTGGAGCAGCAGCAGCGGGCCGACGAGACCTTGGCGTTGGTGAGGGACTGGCTGGAGGCGGGGCAGCCCCAGCTGGCCGGAGGCGTCGGCACGAGGGCCTGAGGTGAAGGCCTACCACTCCCAGTGGGGATGCTTCCAGCTCCACAACGGGGTGGTCCACCGCCGCTGGCGGGACCATAGGGGGAAGGGCGACATCTTGCAGTTCTGTTGTTGGGGTTAAGTGGGGTTAATGGGTTTGGGATGTTGTGTGTTCTATTGGCATGTTCATTTTCATGGTTGTCCAGACACCGCCACCGAGAGTGACGTGTCCGTTGTAGATATGAGCTACCATTTGTGAGGTCGTTAAAAAATAAAAACCAACTCTCGTAGTCGTGCGGTGTAAGGGGCGCGAGAGTGGTACTAAGCGGTTGAACCTGGTCTCCCGTCTCATTCTTCCGTCTCTTCCTGACCGGCGCTACAATATATATTTATTATTTTTTATATATATTTATATATATGATTTTACAGTGCAATGAATGCACGCATCTCGGGTGATTGCGCTCTGCACGGACAAACTGCCGCTGCGTGAGCAGGTCATTACAGGAGCAGCAGTCATGGAGGCGGCAAGACCAAAAATAATTCAATTTGGGTTCAAGGATTACATTGTCGATGACGGTAAGAAAAAGAGGACAGTGGTATGCAAGGTCTGCAGCTCAAAAATCAGTGACACGATCACCACAACATCCAACTTCATCCGTCACTACAAAACCCACAAAAAAAGGTAAGCTACGTGACTGCGTCTTTTAGCTAGCTGTAACGGCTGTTAGAAAGCTAAGTTAGCTAACACTAACATAGCTTAAACTTAACTTGGCTAAAACGCTACCTAATGTATATGTCTTCTCAATAAAATGCGAAGTAAAAGTGTCTTTAGCTAACTTATTGGCTGGTCAAATGGTTCAGACGTAACATCACCTCAAGTTTTTGAGAGAGAGAGAGAGTGTGTTTGAGCGAGGCCTTGAGATAAACTATGGGTGAATAGAGAGTGTATTTCTATGTGTTTGATTGATGGTTGTGTAGCAATGATAATGCAAATCCTGTTTGCCACAATCAGAGTCAGAAAGAGTCAAAATCAGAGTCAGTCAGAAAGGTGATAATTCTACTTTATAGTTATTATTGAGGTTGTAGTGGGTGATAGTGGTGTACTGGAGAGTGTTATATTGAAAAGTGTTCCTAATATTTTCCCTCCCACATTTATGTTAATGAAGTGGACAAAATTGAAATTTTGATAGAAATATTTTGTGACTATTGTTTTTGCTTGTTTATCAGACTTGATTCTCAGAGATGCTGGCACGACCACGACCATGACCAGTCCAACCACCGATGAGCAGGACCAAATTACACCGTCAGAGCCAGAGCGTCAGACTGGGCTGTTCTCAGCATACCGCAAAAAAATGAAGATGGATTCAAGTTCCAGTCCCCAAATTCAGTTGAACCACTACTTGGACATTTGTGATGGACAGAGCTGCCTTCAGTTTTGGGCCATGAACAGGTGCACCCTCCCCTCTTTGTTCAAGGTGGCGGTAAGAGTTAAGGCAGTCCCTGCATCAAGTGCACCTGTTGAACGTGTGTTCAGCCATGGTGGGTAGATAATGCGACCCCATCGTTCACAACTCAGTGACAAAGTACTGTCAAATTTAATTTTTTGCAAATGCAATGCATTGTAAGTCGATGTATGTTGCGAGGCAGCAAGATCGCTACCAGCTTTCAGGCTTGTGTATTACTATTTCCCCTTCCTGCAGTATGTGTATGTGATATTACTTTTGACACATTCATTTTTTTCACGTCTGATGCCATGTGTTGCAAATAATATTCTACAACATGTAGGGAGATTGACTGATTGACTTGTTGAACTGTTCTCGTATACAGCCACCTAGAGGTTCTATTTGATTCTGTTCATAGGTTGGAGGTAATGATCATAAAAACATTTTCAAACTATTCACATAATGGTTTTGGAATGTTTTGCAATAGTTTGAGTTTTTGTTAATGTTAAGACATTGTTATTGTTAATGTTGAAATAAAACTCAACTTATGAACAAACTTTTTAAATGTGGAAACTGGGTTAGATCATCAGATTTTTGTATGACCTGACTTGTGACTTGCTTAACCTGAGCAATGACTTGACTTGTGACTTGCTTGATTCTCACCACAGTGACTTGGGACTTGCTTGTGACTTGCACATGAGTGACATACCCCCACCTCTGCCTATTTTCAAATATTATTCGAATAATTCTCAGCGAATATTGAATAGTATTTTTGCCAGAAATGCACATCCCTAGTACTTACCATTTTACATGAGTGGCATGCCAGTGGAAAACGGTAGGTGCCAGTATGAACTGGCAAATACCACAGGACATGAGTGGCATGCCAGTGGAAAAACGGTAGGTGCCAGTATGAACTGGTAATTACCATTTTACATGAGTGGCATGCCAGTGGACAAACAATAGGTGCCAGTATGAACTGGCAAATACCACAGGACATAAGTGGCATGCCAGTGGAAAAACGGTAGGTGCCAGTATGAACTGGTAATTACCATTTTACATGAGTGGCATGCCAGTGGGCAAACGGTAGGTGCCAGTATGAACTGGCAAATACCACAGGACATGAGTGGCATGCCAGTGGAAAAATGGTAGGTGCCAGTATAAACTGGTAATTACTATTTTACATGAGTGGCATGCCAGCGGAAAAACGGTTTGCCTATATGCTATATAGGCTACGCTACTACGACACCTTGATAAAACACGAGTGAAAAAATTGATGAATGACTAGCCATAGGCTACAGTGCCACCCCCTGGTAGATATAGGGACCTGCCTCTGTAGTCATAGACTATAGCTCTATCTCTGTTATTGATTAGTCAGACCTGTTTAGGTGGCCGGGCTAACTACCGTCACCGGAGCAAGTCCGGCTGTTTTCAAAAGCATCTGTCATTTCAAAAGCAACAACAAATAGGTCGCACATATCCTAACAACAGAACGGACAAGAGAAACGTATTAATCCCTTTATTTACGGCGTTATGTTGCGATATAGTGTCAATAAAGACCAAATATATATAGCTTTACATTTACAGCAATTATTGTCATGAAATTATAGGGAGGAGGCGGGGCGTGCTGGTGTCATACCATTGTTGGGAACGGCAGTTGTTGCACATTTTCTGCAACATGCACGAGTGCATTATAACAAAAACATAAATAAAACAGTAAGTAATAAAATAGATCTCCCCCCGCCGGTGGGTCTTTCTTTTCTTGATACTAACATTAATTCTAAGCAGCATTTTACACAGTTGCCTATTATAGGAAATGCTCAAAGGTAAATCAGCGTAATTTAACACTGACTGTAGCTTTTTATGGGTAAAGAAGCAACGGTGAAGGACCGTACTAAACGCCCTATCCACTGCCCTACGCCCTATCCATCGGGTCTGTAAAATGCTAATCAATCAATCAAATGTATTTATAAAGCAACTTAAATAAAAACGTAATTGGTTGGGGGGAGATCTTATATTTTATGTATGTTTTTGTCATGCCTGTCTACGCTTCAAACTCGTGCATATTGCAGAAAATATGCAACAGCGCCCCCTGGGGTCACACTTTTCGGTGGGTCGCCGAATTCGGTGTAACACCGGCACCCTTTCAGTCGTATCAGTTGTCACTGAAGATAGATCGCTGATCTAACATTAGTTCGGCATAACATTAATGCCGAACATTAATTAATTCGCACGCTAGTTTTATCGAATTTTATACTGTGTATTCTCTGTGTAAATCCATGCACCGAACCGTGACGTCCGTACCGATTCGGTTCAATACAAATACATGTATCGTTACACCCCTAACCAGCACTAGGTAGTAGTAGCTACTCGGTTCCACCTTCAACGTCTGCAGTCTATGTGTAGTTATCCATGCTGTATGGACAGTCCAGTCACGGCCATGGTATGTAAGGTCACCTGCGGCTCGCTTATCAAATCGCCACATGAACCACTTTGTTTATCACCGGCTCACAAGGTTCACTCACAGCGGCTCATGATCATCAATATCACTGTCTCTGAAAAGCTTTGGATAAAAGCATCTGCTGAAGAACTTAAAGACTAATGTTTGCCTATATTGGAGTCTACCGAATGTGCCGTATCCATGGCATTCTACGGTGTCCTCATCCTCTCCCTCCCACCTCTATCCCTGGTCCAATTCCCCCTCTCCGACGCACACCTTCCAGAGTGAAGATACGGTCCCCCAGGGCGTCCACGATGTCGTTCAGCGCCGCCTCGTCCGTCACGTTGAAGAAGTATTTGTCGTCGGGGTCGCTGGCGATGTACTTGATCTCGTCGATGAAGGTCCCAGGGTCCTGCTGCCTGCGGATGTAATGGCCCAGGACCTGGGAACCAGGGCGGGGAGGAGGAGGAAGGTGGGAGGAAGGAGACAGACGGAGAAAGAACAAATAAAACATGGGTGGGAATGGTTAAGTGAATAAGCAGAAAAGCGTGATTCAATAGAGAATGTGCAAAAAACATTTATAGAGACTTGAGGTGAAAGCAGATAAGGGAGATGAAAGAGAAGAATAGCTCAATAGTATAAACATATTTCTGGGCAGGGAATTATAAAATATGTTCTCTGTGTTCCAGAGGGACCGGGAAGAGAGAAAGAGAAATATTATTGTGAATACAGAAGAGTTGAACCATACTGCAACCATTTAGAAAAAACTAGACAGTATGTAGCATTTATACATTGCTTAAGACAACAACTGAGGAACTAAATCCAAAGTTTTCTTTAGCGAAATGCTTTAGCGAAAAAATCAAATAGGTTTAGAATTGAGAAGCACATTCTTTGTTCAGTAGATGTCCCATGGGAAACATATTCCCTCCCATGGGAAACATATAGAACTACTACTATTGCTACGGATAAAGCTACCGCTACTACTGCTACTGCTGCTGCTACTGCTACTAATTCTACTATTACTACTACTATCCCTACCGCTACTACTGTTGCTGCTACTGCTACTTATTCTACTATTACTACTACTATCCCTACAGCTACTACTGCTGCTGCTACTGCTACTAATTCTACTATTAACACTACTACTGCCACTACTACTGCTGCTACTACTACTACGACTATACTGCTACTACTACTACTCCTATTACTACTGCTACTGCTGCTGATACTGCTACTACTACGACGACGACGACTACTACTAGTACTACTACTGCTGCTAATACTACTTCTACTACTACTACTACTACTTCTGCTACTATTACTACCACTATCACTACTACTGCTACTACTACTACTGCTATTGTTACTGCTGCTAATACTACTTCTACCACTACTACTGCTACTACTACTACTACTAATGCTACTACTGCTACTACTACTACTACTACTACTACTACTACTGCTACTACTACTACTACTACGACTATACTGCTACTAATACTACTACTATGACTACTTCTACTACTGCTACTGCTGCTAATACTAATTCTACTACTACTGCTACTACTACTACTACTACTGCTACTACTATTACCACTACTACTACAACTCATATTACTACTGCTGCTGCTACTACTACTACTACTACCTCTGCTGGCGCACAAACAGGGGGTGAGCCTTCACTGTGTCAAGTACAAATTAGTAAATTCCGTAAAAGAAACATAAACTCTGGCCTCCCCCTCTCCCTGTGACTTGGGCTGCCAAGCAAACAAAGGAAATCCTCTGTTTTCAGAGGGTAGGGGACGGGAGGTAGACGGGAGAGGAGAAGGGGGTAGGCTACATGTAATATGAACATAGCCCATGTTTCAATATGTTCATGGAAATGTTAGCGCAGCTGGCAAAAAATTATGATTTAGCTGCCAGCGACATCTCGCTTTCTCTCAGTGAAGCGCAATTCAAGAACAATGTTTTGCTAGTTCGGACGTGGCTGTTTCCGCTGCAGTCGAGCATACACTCCCAGACAGACATACATCCCCTCATCCAGTCCCTCTCCCTATTATACGGGGGTCCCCACACAGCTCCTCCAGGCTGATAGTACACCCTTTAGTACCGCTGTGGATTGATATGTTTAACAGCTCTGTTGGCACCTCAGGTCTCCTCACGGGGTCTCTGCTTCCTAGAGAGGCATTATCACTTTGCACACGCCCACACTAACACACACACACACACACACACACACAAACACACACACACACACACACACACACACACACACACACACACACACACACACAAACACACACACACGTACACCACCACATCCACAGCGGGACTATAGGGTGTGAATATCAGCCTGGAGGAGCTGCATGGGGAGAGGGGCTGAATGAGGGGATGTATCTCCACCTCAAGTTGGTGTGTGGTGAGTGTTCTGGCGCAGATTGGCTGCCGTGCATCACCCAAGTGGGTGCTATACACTGGTGGTGGTTAGTGAGGTCCTACTTTCACTGTAAAGCGTCTTTGAGAGTCTAGAAAAACGCTATATAAATTCAATCCATTATTATTATTATTATTATTATTATTATTATTATTATTATTATATTATTATTATTATTATGTGTGTCTGGGAGTGTATGCTCGATACCTGTAGCGGAAACAGCCACGTCCGAACTAGCGAAGCATGTCTGGCTTCCCCAGAATACTGTTATCCACTTATGGATTTCCTTCGACATATTTGCTTGTTTTTCTCATTTACTATTTAGTGCTATTCCGACAAATAGCAGATGGTCCTATTCACAGTGGTTGTAGATTAGTGAGAAGGCAGGGGTTAGACATATGCTCAAAGATGATAGTTTGACTGGAGACATTAACGAGTTTAAACCCAGAATAGTTCAGCTCGGAAGCAAATACTAGCCATTAGACTATCCTTCCCTTCATAATGCAACCCTTTGGATTGGCATCCTCCTCCACTTCCCCTGCAGCAGTCGGCCTTCTCCAGTTGTGTTCTGGGTGAGCTGGCCTTACACTGAACCATGTGTTGAATCGCTCCGGGCATCATTACAGCATCCTGCAGGGATTTGGACCCAAACCCCGGCTTCTGACTGGTCCACGGTCTGCACATGTCCTGGCCAATGTTTTACAACATGTTATTCATCTTGACTGTGTCATTGGCACGGAGTGACTGGAATTCCCCTACCAGCATGAGTCCCTGTCTTCTTTTTCCTTTCTGAACGGGCAGGAGTGTGATCCATCACTGTAGATGTTTATCTTCAGTGATGGACGGAGGGGGCTTGATGGGTCATAGATTTGGGGGGGGGGGGGGGTCCTATTAGTCCTTCATCTAATGACAAGAAGCTGACCCTGGGATTCCAGCAGTGAGAGCTCTCCACCACACCGCAACAGTTTTGCCTTCCATCCCAGTCGTGAACAGTCTATTGATCAAAGAATTCACCCCAACTATGGTAAGAAATAACACGCCGGTGGCAGTGGAGCAAGTCAACACAGAGCATGTCAAACAGCGCTGGCCACAGAGGTTCCTTGTAGGGCTGTCTGACCCGTCTCCATCGCTCCACTCTGGATCACATTCCCTCCACTGTGGTTCCTGTGAAGTCAGTGGCTTCGGCTTCTATTGTGAGGATGGGAGGGGTCCAGACCAGCCTACTGCAGTCTGCCGCCCAGTCACAACCAAACCACCAGTAAAAGCCAGTTTGTGTGTGTGTTTCTCCATGTGGGTGTGTGTGTCAGGGCACAGAGCTCTCACACCACCACAAGGTTATTTCAGCGAAGCGGAGGGTTTCATTAGGTGAATCTGTGTTTCTATTTTTAAAAGGGGCCAAGTTGTGGTGTTGTGGGTGAGTCAGGGGGGGGAGTCACCAGTCCCTCCCCCTATCTCCTTCCTACATTATGCAAGGAATGTTACGGCGACTGTCACGGCAGATAGGAGGTTAAGTGAAGACAGGTGTGGGGCTATGGAGATGGTTACCAACGCGTCTGGGTACACACACGCACATACACACACACACACACACACACACACACACAGACACACACACACACACACACACAAAGGCACACACTCACAGCGATGGCGTATCGTGTAATGTTCCTCTTCTCGCACTCCTCCAGCGCCTCCGGTAGCTCCTCCCCGTCATGTGACTCCCCGTCTGTCACCACGATCATGACCTTAGTGGCGCCGTCGCGCGCTCCCCGCTCGGCGCTGAACGCCTCGGTGCTGCAAGGGACAGACACACACACAAACACAGTTAGACAGACAAACAGACAGACAGGCAGAGTGGCAGACACACACAGAATGACAGAACGACAGACAGACAGGCAGAGTGGCAGACACAGACATACAGGCAGATAGACAGAGAGGCAAACAGTTAGACAGACAGGCAGGCAGAGTGGCAGACACACACATACAGGCAGACAGACAGACAGACAGACAGACAGACAGACAGACAGACAGACAGACAGACAGACAGACAGACAGTTAGACCGGCAGACTGACGGTTAGAAATACATACAGTTAAACAGACAGCCAGGAAGACAGACAGACAGTTTGACATACAGACAGACAGACAGACAGACAGACAGACAGACAGACAGACAGACAGACAGACAGACAGACAGGTGGATAGACAGGGGAGCACATAGATGTTTCTCATGCAAGCAATGTGTCATCTAATTGCAGTGTTGTTGCATAAGACAAACAGGACAGTTTGTGTCAAGCAATGAATTTAGAATAATGTCAAATTCAGAAAAGAGGGAGCCAATGGAACAAAAGTGGCTAGAGCAGAAGAGTTGGAGGGTTCGAGGAGTATAAACTCTCAGGGTTGGCTTACATCTCAAATAAACCTCAGCCATATAAGATAATATACAAGAGGATACCCTCTATCAAAAACTGAAGAGTGAGCGCAACTCAGCGAGATCCTCTTCAATCCTCCAGCTGAGAACACAGAAATAGCTCCAAACACACACAGCCTGAGTCTAGCTCCTTTGATAATGCATGGGGCATTCAAGCCCTGATTAGCTACCAACTTTGCCGTGCATGTGTGCGTATGTGTGGGTGTGTCTGCGACTGCGTGCGTGTGTATTGGTTTGTTTGTATGTGTGTTACGGTACACAACCAGCACAATTGCAAACTCTTCTCTAGCTTTACCACAACTCAAGGTCTAAAGGAATCTTTAATGACACACAAACCGACATCACCACCACACCCTGTTTGTCTGCGGGTGACCTGTTCTTAGCCAGCCCTGTTTAATGCACTGAAAAGCCTTGGCACATTAGCACCACACACACACACACACACACACACACACACACACTCTACTCACACAGATGCACACAGACCACACGCGGCCACATACACACACATACACACACACACACACACACACACACACACACACACGCATGCACGCACGCACGCACGCACACACACAAACACACACACTCACACTCTACTCACACACACACACACACACACACACAGACACACACATACTCTCCACTCACGCATGCGCACACACCACACCACACACACAAACAGACACACTCACACTCTACTCACACACAGACACACACACACACTCTCCACTCACGCATGCGCACACACACACACACACACGCACACAAACACACACGCACACACACACACTTACACGCACCCACATTAACACACACAAATAAACACACACACATGCACACACACACACAGCAAGTTGGTAAGAACCGTCAGTAGTAGTGAACTCAGTGATTTTCAGGCCTCGATCCAGCCCCTGCCTAAATATAACATTGTGGTGAGCCGCAAAAAGCTCAGAGTTGAAAACACCCGCTTCCCCTATGCAGTCAGTTAATTATATAGAGAGCCAGCAGCAAGAGGAGAAGACAGCACAGGAAACTAGAGGAAAGTACAAGTATGGCTAGGAGAGGAGAGGGGAGGAGAGGAGAGGAGAGAAGAGAGGAGAGAAGAGGAAAGGAAAAGAGAGGAGAGGAGAGGAGAGAGGAGGGAGGAAAGTAGAGGAGAGGAGAGAAGAGAAGAGAGGAGAGAAGAGGAGAGAAGAGGAGAGAGGAGAGGAGAGGGTTAAGTAAAGTCAGTAAGTACAAAAAGAAAGAAAAAATATACAAATAAATAAAGATAAGTAAAAATGTTAAAAGAAGATAAATAGAAATTGGTAGAAAGAACAGAAAACACTGTCAATAAGTAAAAGCAATGCTAGCAGATCACACAGTGCTAGAATAAGAGCAACAGGAACCATGAAAGTGCAGGGGCAAGGGAGGGGGCTGTGGGGCCGTATTAAAAGGCCATGTGAGATCTGTAAAAGAAATGCAAGCCACACTCCAAGATTTAAAAGAGGTGTCATAAAAAACAGCCTCTGATGCGGTTCAGATTAACGGATAATAAAAAGGGCTGAGAACGATCTAAAAAGACAAGCAGGGAGAGGAGAATAGATGAAACATAACAATGGAGGAGAGAGAGGACGGACCAAAGTAAAGGAACAGAGAGTGAAGGGAGGAACGAGGGATCAGAGAAAAGGTGACAGAGTGAGGATAGAGAGATGAAAGGTTACAGACCAGGGTCGTGGGGGGCTGGCCGTGACATGAGAGAAAGTGAAGGCTGCTAATTGGGAGGCCTGCTTGTATTTACAACCCGTTTTATAGAGTTGCACTAGTGTGGGAATGACATAGCACAGAGCGTGTGTGTTTGTGTGTTTGATGCTTTTGTCTGCTTGTGTCTCTAACTGCATGACCGCACATCAGTGTGTGTGTGTGTATGTGTGTGTGTGTGTGTGTGATTGTATGCAGACAGACCAGAAGTCAATGAATGATCCAGTTGGAGGCTGTTTGATGTTTTTCTCTCTGACTGTGTGTGAGCTATAGTCTGACAGTGCTGCTGTTTATGGATCTACATGCTATAAGGCCGTTTGTAATCCTACTGTAATCCTACTGAAAATATTAATCGTAAAAATCCTAAAATGAAATACAAATTATATAAACTTTGTTTTTAATCTTTGTTTATATAATTACTAGTCAATTGAAAAGGAATTTGTATCCATTCTCTATGGACCGAGAAGTCTCTCCCTTCCTCTTTCGAATGGAAAGGAGTTAAAAATAGTTTGCATTGCCACTGGAGCCACGAAGTCAGATGCTGAGGCCAATCAACTGCCTTCTTCGTTGTGTAGATTCCTTTAACTGCCTGGCAGCCAAGCAAAAATGTCCACTTCCCACATTGTGTATTGCAAATTAATTTCTCTCCCGCCATTGCTGACTTCAGCCATGGCCAATCCTAAACTCGCTCTGGTACTGTATGGGTGCGTCCATCTCAAGGTGTGTATGTGTGTGTGTGTGTGTGTGTGTGTGTGTGTGTGTGTGTGTGTGTGTGTGTGTGTGTGTGTGTGTGTGTGTGTGTGTGTGTGTGTGTGTTTGTACAGCTGCAGGTGTGTCCGGAGACTGGCAGCCTGAGCCTCAGCCTCATTGCTGACCCAGCAGCCCCTTGTCTGTTGCTGCGCCCATCCAGCTGAGTTGTTACTAAATCCCAACACCCTCCACCCTCCAGCCACCACCCTCCAGCCACCACCCCCCTCCCCCTCCAGCCTCCCTCCTCCTGCCTCCATCCTCCCGCCTCCACCCTCCCCTCTCCTGGCTACCCCCTCCAGCCACCACCTTCCCCCTCAACCCTCCAGCCTCCACCCTCCCCCTCCACCCTCCCCCCTCAGGCCTCCCCCTCCAGCCTCCCACCTCCCCTCTCCCCCCTCCGGGCTCCCCCCTCCCCCCTCCACTCCTCCAACCTCCACCCTCCCTCACCCCCCTCATCCCAACCCCACCTTCATGGATGTCAAGGCTGCTATCTGTCCATCTGTGGGCAGAGCCGTGTGCATGAGGGACTGTATGTCTGTGTGTGTGTGTGTGTGTGTGTGTGTGTGCGTGTGTGTGTGTGTGTGTGTGTGTGTGTATGTGTGGGGGGGTTCCCGTCAGAGCATTTTTAAATGCCACACTTTAACTATTTTTACAGGCTAAATTTTCCACAGCTGCCCTTTAAACGTCTCTGAAGTTTACCTTTAAATGGGCCGAAAACAGGAACTCACCAATTACCTGATTGTACTGTGCTATGTGTCTCCTTCAGGGCATATGACAATGTGTGTGTGTGTGTGTGTGTGTGTGTGTGTGTGTGTGTGTGTGTGTGTGTGTGTGTGTGTGTGTGTGTGTGTGCGTGTTTGTGTGTGTGTGTGTCTATGAAGAAGGTGTGGCCTGTTAACTTGCATAAGGTCAATAAAGAAAGAATGTCATTTTCAATGGTAATATTGGGTGAAAGCTATAGAAGTGTTTATACAGGATATGGTTACGAGGTAGGACCTCCTAATTAAGTTGACGAATGAGCCAGGGAAAGGTTGTATATCTGGGCAGAGACACGGCAATGAATAGGAAACAGCGAAGAGCAATTTGTCAGAGCCCTTCACTTCATTGTGCAGCGATCAATGTTGATGTAGGTGTCCGAGAGAGGGTTAAACGTAGATTGTAATTTCATATACCACATCGGTCATTATAACGCTCATGCACCACAATGGTACTAGCTTAGAAGACAGTACCACAAAGTCTGCGTGGGTCGTAACCATGGGGATAACACTACGTCCAAGAAGGATCAGATTGAATTTAGTTTTTTTAAATTTACAATTTGGATCCAAGTTGAAACAGGGGTACTTGAACTTTAAGTGGGTGCTATAGTAAAAGCAATTGTGTTTGCTCTGGCTTAAATGCAGTGCCTTTAAATGTCCATGTAACGTATGAAACATATATAGATCTTATACTGCCACTGTGGGTGGGATAGATGGATTTCCAGCGGCATTTTCTCTCACCAAACAGGAAGCAATTGGCAACGGTCTGTAGATTTAGCCAGTGAGACGGAATAGGTGGATAACGGACAAGCCTACCAGCCCATGTGAATGGCGTAAGCTGTGCGTGTCTCCCGCCCCTCCTGCCGGCTGATGTTCTTGGCTGCCTCCACCACCTGCTGAGTGGTCTGGTAGTCTTTCAGAGACCACTCATGGAGGGCTACCTCACCATACTGCAGTATACCAACCTAAACACACACACACACACACACACACACACACACACACACACACACACACACACACACAAGGACATACAAAAACATACACACACAGACAGACACAGACAGACAGAAGCACACACAAACATACGCACTCACACAGACACACAAACATATACACACAGCCACACACACACACACACACACACACACACACACACACACACACACACACACACAAACAAATGTTTATCAGTCAAAGACAAAAATGATGTTCATCCTATATGTTCTGTTCATCTTCAAAAACACAGTTATAAGTGTGTACGTATAACTGTGTTCTGTGGCGATCCATTTATGGAATTTCATTCAGAAACCAAAAGGCATTTCCTCCTCACTTCAAACTGCCCAACCACCCTGATCCTACCTCGTCTCATAACTCTGTATGGAACCCAGAATGTTCCGCCATCGATTCCATGCTCAACCCAACTCGCACCCCCTCCTCCTCTACATCTTTCCATCTCCACCCCATCTCTCGAACCTCAAGCGAGTCCAGAACATGTCCCCCCACATTACTACCTTCATTCATCGTCCTCCTCCTCCACACACAGTGTGTGTGTGTGTGTGTGTGTGTGTGTGTGTGTGTGTGTGTGTGTGTGTGTGTGTGTGTGTGTGTGTGTGTGTGTGTGTGTGTGTGTGTGTGTGTGTGTGTGTGTGTGTGCATGCATGATTCATGGTTCATGTTTCATGTTGCGTGTGTCCAGGCTCTGGCTCTGCTTGTCTCTCACTGGTTCTAGAAACCACCACCACCACACCATTCTGGGCAGCGAGCATTGGGGGTTTGGATTCAGGGCGGAGGGGACCTGACCTCCCCCACTAGCTCCACACGGTGCCCCTGGGATGTAGACCCCATGAGGACAGAGAGCCCCCCTGTGCGGTGTGTGGGGCCGTCCTACCTGCATCTGCTCGGGGCTGATGTGGAATTTGCTGAGGATGTTGCTGAGGAAGTTCTGGACCTCGTACCAGGGGTAGATGCTGTTGGAGCCGTCCAGCACGATCACAATGTCCATGTAGGTGCTGCACCCTGTAGCGCACAGCATGGAGCACAGGACATGTACCTTAGGTATAGGAGGTGTGTGTGTGTGTGTGTGTGTGTGTGTGTGTGTGTGTGTGTGTGTGTGTGTGTGTGTGTGTGTGTATCTGCGTGTGCGTGTGAGGGTGCATGTGTGTCTTTGTGCTTACTTTGAGCTGTCGGGGCGATGGTCTCTCTAGGCTTCAGGTCATCGCTGACAGAGGCACAGATCCCAGTGCTGAACACAGATGTACCACACTCCTGAGACCACAGAGGGGCACACGCCTGTAGACAAACACACACACACACACACACACATACACACAAGCATGCACGCACACACACACACACACACACACACACACACACACACACACACACATACACACACACACATACATTCATATACACGCACACAAGGTCTGTCAATGTAAAGAGCTTTTAATGTTTTTTGTGCAATTGACCAACACTATGAGGGTAGTTATTTGGCTTTGCTCCGTGTTGGGGGTGAGTATAAATATGATTTGAAGTTGGCTGCCGCAGAATGTACACCAAGAGACTACATAAGGACAATGAGGGACCTCAGACCATAAAACACCAACCCAAAGTCAAAATGCTGGAATGGAAAAACTACAATAGTGTGGTTTGGAAGCAGAGAACAAGCTCTCAGAGACAGGGAGTCACAATAAAGGCAAGGGTATGAAAAGGAGAGACGGAGAGAGAGAGGGAGAGAGAGAGAGAGAGCGGGTGAGAGAGAGAGGGAGAGAGACAGAGAGAGAGGGAGAGAGATAGGAAGAGAGAGGGAGAGAGAGAGGGAGAGAGATAGGAAGAGAGAGGGAGAGAGAGAGAGGGAGAGAGAGGGTGAGAGGGAGAGAGAGAAAGAGGGAGAGAGAGAGAGAACTGTTAAGTATTTTTGAAATAAAAAGTCTGATGTCATCCGAACACTAGACTCAGCGCAATTTACTTCTGATTATACGTTATTGAAAAAGTGGGAGGACATCCCATGAAATATCCCATGAAAAAGTCAATTGGTCTCTCCCCTGGCGTGCGTTGTGGAGGTCCTTCCATAGGCGCGCCGCCGAGCAACGCAAGGTAATGGACAGTAAATAGAGGAGAGGAAGAGGAGGGCGATGTATGGCTTGACTTTTGGTAGGTCTGTCATTAGGAAGGGCCAGCGACGCATTCCTGTCCTATTTTAAACCTGACGACTGGGGTGCACACACACACAAACACGCACACACGCACGCACGCACGCACGCACGCACGCACGCACACACACACACACACACACACACACACACACACCTCTCCTTTTCTCTTTTTGACTGACACACTCATATACAAAAAAAGGAACAAAAGCAACACACACACACACACACATTCACACATGCACATAAACTATATTTACGTGCACACTTAACCACACTGAGACAAAAACATGCACACCCATAAAATGGGTTGCGTTGGCTGGGGTTAGTGAACTGTGGATGACTCTACACCCAAAGTAGTAGCATGATAGAGAAAAACACTTCAGTCAAACGCTCATGGCCAAACACACAAAGGAATTCAGAGCCATACATACACATCAACCAAACACACACACACACACACACAGACACACACATACACACAGCAACCACGTGAACACACCTACACACACCCACACAAACACAGACACACAAAGGAGTGGACACTTGCTGGCGTGGCCACCCATCCATTCTACTCTGGGTGTGTGTGTGTGTGTGTGTGTGTGTGTGTGTGAGTGTGTGTGTGTGTGTGTGTGTGTGTGTGTGTGTGTGTGTGTGTGTGTGTGTGTGTGTGTGTGTGTGTGTGTGTGTGTGTGTGTGTGTGTGTGTCACACGTATAGGCTTGCCGACCATTGCATACCAAGTGTATGAGTGTCCAGTGAGCTAAGGGGATTTTATACACTTTCTTTGCACAAACAAACAGGCAGAAGGGCTCCTGTGGATGGGCTTCTAACCCAGCAGACTGCCACTCATGCTCCACAACCACGTACCAGGAAGCCATCGGGTCGGTCTGGAGTCAGCGTCATCCCCAGGTGGGAGTTCTTCAGGTTCCTGGACACGTTCTGAAGGGCCGTCTCACCTGGGGAGGGAGACAGAGAGAGAAAGAGAGCGAGAGAGAGAGAGAGAGAGAGAGAGAGAGACGATAATTACATATATATTTAGTGAAAAGTACTTTTCACTATACGTTTTTAGAATGTTATTGTGTTGTATTTTTGACCACTTCTATTTCTTCTATTGCCTTCTTCCATAATAGGGCGATGTGAGCGTTACTCTGACCCATATGTCAGAGGCCAACAGACCCATTGGATTGATAGAAGTGTGTTGAGTGTAATCGATAGAGTGATTCAGGTGAACACAGTGAAGATGACGTACCTAGATTCATTTTGCTGCAGTTGGAGGACCTCTCCTCTCCAACAACACATTTGTACACATCTCCTCTCCTGTTATTGGACGGTCCGTCCCAGGGAGCCCCAACCAGCATCCTGCATCAGTATCACATGGTCAGGCAAAAATGTTACAATTCATTCCAACCAGGAAATCAAACCACAAATCACAGAGGAGAGGGACAGAAGGCATGTTTGATTTGATTCAACTTCATTGTCACTGGCAGAGTGACAATAAACACAGTGAGTACAGATACAGAACCAATGAAATGCAGTTGACGTCTAACCAGAAGTGCAAAAGAATCATTTAACTACCAAAGTGCTATTTGAGTACAGTGTTTCTGTGCAGATTATGTAGGCAAAGAGATGTATTATGTACAACAGTGTAAGGTTATAAATACAGGTTTGTCAGAAATATAGAGGGATTATGTACAGAGAGTATAAATAGACATTTATATATAATATAATATAAATATATACATGTAGTATATCAATGTATATTGTTCAGGTTTTGGCCTGGTTATGGAATCTATAAAAAAAGTTTTAAAAGTATTGTGCAGGTTTTTTGTGATAGCAGTGCAAGGGCAATTGGTGAAACAATGAAGTAATGAATGTAAACAGTTATATAGTGCAAAGCAGTAAATGTAAACAGGTAAACATTACAGAGAGTGAAATGCAACAGGTAAGAAGGTAGCCATTTAAAAGTCCAGTGCTAGACAGTGCAGTTCAGTGCAGTAATAAGTGTAAACAGTTACACAGTGCAAGGCAGTAAATGTAAACAGGTTGAACATTGCATAAAGTGAGATGCAACAGGTAAGCCGGTAACCATTTAAAAGTCCAGTGCTAGACGGGGATGGGTGTTTGTTCAACAGTGTTACAGCCTCTGGAAAGAAGCTATACTTGAGCCTGCTGGTACAGGAGCGCAGGCTCCTGACTAAATTAATCATTTAGTCTATAAAATGTCATTAATAATTGCAAATCCAATCACAAGTTACCATAGTTTATTATATAAGGATCCATGAACTACATTTAGCACACACTTTTGTCCAAAGAGACTTACAACCATTCATACACACTCCGACGGCGGAGTCAACCACGCAGTGCGACAGCTAGCTCGTCGGGAGCAGTGAGGGTGAGGCGTCTGGCTTAGGGACACCTCGACACTCTAGGAGGAGCCGGGGATCGGACTAGCAACCTTCGGGTTACAAGCCAACTCTGCTCTACCTTCTGAGCTACTGTCGCCCGGTCACTGCCCCATCGCCCAAACAGACCAACAGAAAAGCTTCATCACAGGAGACCTACGACTTCTCTCCGTTGTCCTCGTGCTGCAGGACGGAAAAGCCGAAGAGCGCGTCCTCAGGGCCGGTGAAGATGTGTGGGTTCTTCACGTCGATGTTGAAACACTGACACAACCCTAGAGAAACGTCAGGACACACGTCAGGAAGCACACGTAGCCAGAGGGAAGGGACTCATCAGATGGTTTGGGTTCATAGTCTTTCACTCTCGTTCTGTGGTACATACATTTCAACAATACACTAATACAAATTTGTTATTGTATCAAATGTATGAATAATGTATAAAAAACTAGCGAGATACACAAAATGTTTTTCAAAAAAAATATTGAACTTGGAAAGTGAATTCATATTGTTGGTTGCGTGCATGAACCATCCATTGATTGATCGACTTCCCTCACATCCATCCTTAGCTCTGTGAAGAGGGAGGGGGGGAATATGAAAAGGATGGATGAACAGAGTGACCAAAGACAGCTCCTAGATGGGGGGAGGGTGGGGGAGGAATGGGCGTTGGTGTAGGTGTAAAGAGAGAGGGAGAGAGAAGAAGGGCTTGGGTTATGAAAACCATTGAGTATAGTAAGAGCCCTGTTATGACACACAGGCATTCCCTTCATACACACCTAGAGAGAGAGAGCCGGGGGAGAGGAAGGGAGCGAATGAGAGAGATAGATAGAGAAGAGAGAGAGAGAGAGAGAGAGAGAGAGAGAGAGAGAGAGAGAGAGAGAGAGAGAGGGAGAGAGAGAGAGAGAATATATGGCACACTGGTTCATTCAGCTGGAGGCTAGAGAGTACCAGACACATTTCAGGGATATGAACCACCACCAGGCCATAAACCTGCTATGATTATGTCTATCTGGGATATAAATGTAATTATTGTTTAAGAGTGCTTTGTGAGTCTAATAGCAGTAGAAGGTCATGGTATACAGAGTGTTTAAGAAACAATTTGCAGACATCTTAGCGTATGCGCACACTAACACAAACACACACACACACTAACACACAAATACACACACATACACACACACACACAAATACGCACACATATATGTAGCCTTCAAGAGTAAAAAATGAACACATATAACAAGCAGTATCCACATACACAAATACTTGTGTGCACCACCACTACAAGGACAATCAGAGGGGGATTCCACTTGGTTTCAATTACAAGTATAACCGCAAGCGGTGATTAACGGGGTCCGAGCAAAATAAAAGGCAAGAACACACTAATGGAAGATATATAAATACGACATAAAATTATGAAGGAAAGATGTTGATGAAGATGTTCCACTTAATGCAATACTGTGCCTCTACTTTCAAGTGAGCTGCAAAGCAATTGCCAAATGTCATGTTCAGCTTGTTTATGATGCTATGATCAGGATTTAAACTCTCAACCTAAGGATCACCTGTACAAGGCATTATCCCATTGAGCCACTGATAAACCTGAACTATAGCCTCATTCACATGGTCAAAATGTCTATTGATAAGCATATAACATCCAGAAAACTCCAAGCACACATTTCTCAAGTGAATTAAGGGCTTTCTTAAAAGCAAATACCTGAAAAATCTTTGAAATTCTGGGGAAATTTTTGTAGTCAAGAACACTAACGGAAGAAATATAAATATGAGAGAGTTTATTATGCAGGAAATATATGATATAATTATGCAGGAAACATATGATATATAAAAATATATGATAGAAAATATGGTTAACTTCGTTAACCATATTTTAAGAAGAAGTTCCCCTTAATGCCATACTGTGTCTTGGCAGTCAGATTCTTGGAAACGAATGAGCCGGAATGTTGATTGCCTGATGAATTTCAGGTGCTGTTCAATGTCGTGTTCCTCAAATGAGTGGCAATGACAGAATGTCGTGTTCAGCTTGTTCATTATGCTCTAATCAGGATTTGAACTGTCAACCTAAGGATCACCAGTACACGGCATTATCCCGATGAGCCCCTGACATTCCTGAACTGCATGAAGCCTCATTCACATCGTGAAAATGTTGATTGATAAGCACACAACATCAAGAAAACTCCGAGCACACATTTCACAAGAGAATTAAGGGCTTTTTTAAAAGAGTACAGATCTGAAAATTTGCACTGTTAATGTTATCCACCTAATGATAGCCGTATGGTAGTTATACAATAACAACATGGTCATATAGGCAAAATGGTTTGAGACTGTAGAGGTTTGGCTTTTCTATGAAATTGTGGGAAAAGTAAACATTTTTAGAGCAGAAGACCAGGGTGAAAAATATGCATCTGATTTTCGAGATTAATATGATGAACAAATTTTGAGTTCAGGTCAATCTCGTTAGGAGAAATAAGGCTAGTTCATAATTTTTTTAAATAGCGCCACTTTTGTGTGCAGTACCACAATTTGGGTTTATTAGTAGTGGGGGGTATTGGTATCCACCTAATAATAGTCGTATGTTTTTTTTATACAATAACAAAATGGTCATATAAGAAAAATGGGCTAACTGCTCCAACTTTATTGGCCAATATTTCTCAAATGGAACTAAGTAAAACAAATTATGTTCGATGATTTTTGTGAGGCTTGGTCTAAAGATTTTATGTGGTGATTTTGGTGAATTTTTGATTATTTTTGTAGCTTGTGAATCTTTTTAGGGGGGGGTTATAAATGCGTCTGATGCTAGAGATTAATATTCTGAAAGAATTTTGAGTCCAGGTCAATCTGGGGAGGAGCAATAAGCCTATTTCATGATTTTTTACAATAGCGCCACCTTTGGGTGCAGTACCACAAATTTGGGTTTATAGGTAGAGGTGTTATTGGTAACCATACCTGAAAATGTCAAGAGTTTTCGACTTACGGTATAGGCTGCATTATGACTTTTACAGAATTTGAGGGGAAAAAAAAACGTTATAGAAACAATAGGTCCAGACAATAGGGGCTTGGACACCTAATTACAATTAGGACATTTAGCAGACACTTTTATCCAAAGCGACTTAAACACCGCACACTGACGGCAGAGTCAACCATGCAAGACGGCAGCCATGCATGGTTAAGTGTCTTGCTCAGGGACACATCAACACTCAGCTAGGAGGAGCTAGGAATTGAACTAGCAACCTTTCAGTTACAAGACAACTGCTCTACCTCCTGAGCTAAGCTGACCCAGCTGGCTATTTTCCAATGGGAAACTAAATCCCTGCTGTTTGTCATTCCTTAAAACCACACTTTGTCTCCTCTGCCTCCCAGACCTCTCTGTTATGCACTACCTGTTCTTCTTCTTCTTTGTAGAAGAATGTGTGCGACACATAACCATTAACACCAGAGACGGACACTTCATATATGTGATGTATTGTTAGTCTCTTCTAGTAGTCCTCCTAAGTCCTCCTCACACTGACTCCTCAGCTTCTGTTTAATCATCTCAACTCTTGTTGGTGGTCTCACTCGATCTCTGTCTCTCTCTCCCCGAAGAGCACTGCCTTCCAACACACACAACCTTCCCAAGACGCAGGAAGCGTCAATGAATATGACCCCACCTCTAAACCCCAACTGACTACTCCCTTATGTCACACACACGCGCACACACACACACACACACACACACACACACACACACACACACACACACACACACGCACACACACACACACACACACACCA